>NC_057351.1:5772500-6108333 GCF_016509475.1 Prionailurus bengalensis | reverse complement strand
TCTTACAGTTTGCCTCCCTCTCTGTTTTGATCTGATTTTATTTTTCCTTCCCTTCCCCTATGTTCATCTGTTGAGTTCCTTCAATTCCATATGGCGAAATCGTATATTTGTCTTTCTCTAACTGACTTATATTTGCTTAGCATAATACACTCTAGTTCCATCCATGTCATTGCAAATGGCAAGATGTCATTCTTTCTGATGGCTGAATAATATTCCATTGTATATGTGTGTGTGTGTGTGTGTGTGTGTGTGTGTGTACATACACACACACACACATACATACCACATCTTCTTTATCCATTCATCTGCTGATGGACATTTGGGCTCTTTCCATAATTCAGCTCTAGTTGATAGTGCTGCCGTAAACATTGGGGTGCATGTGACCCTTTGTGTAAGTATTTTTATATCCTATTCTTTTTCATTTCTTATTCTATTTTCTTTGGATTTATCTTTTAGTTTACTAATTTTGTCTCCTGCCGTTAAATACAACTACAGAATTATTAAAATTCAGCTACTAAATATTTTCAGTTCTAAGTTTCAATTTCTTTTATAGTTGCCAGTTTTCTCTTGAAGTTACCAACATTTTCACCACATTCCTAAAACATATTTGTCACAAATATTTAAAAGTCCGTATCAGGTGGGCCACCTGGGTGGCTCGGTTGGTTGAGCAGTGGACTCTTGATTTTGGCTCAGGTCGTTATCTGATGGTGGTGGGATCGAGCCCCTTGTCGGGCTCTGTGCTGAGTGTGGAGCCTGCTTGAGACTCTCTCTCTCTCTCTCTCTCTCTCTCTCTCTCTCTCTCTGTCTCCCCCTGCCCACCCCTCTCCCCTGCTTATGTGTGTTCTCTGTCTCTAAAATAAAATAAAATAAAGTTTTTTTTTTTCTGAAATTTATTGACAAATTGGTTTCCATACAACACCCAGTGCTCATCCCAAAAGGTGCCCTCCTCAATACCCATCACCCACCCTCTCCTCCCTCCCACCCCCCATCAAAAAAATATGGAACGCTTCACGAATTTGCGTGTCATCCTTGCGCAGGGGCCATGCTAATCTTCTCTGTATCGTTCCAATTTTAGTATATGTGCTGCCGAAGCGAGCACTAAAATAAAGTTTTTTTAAAAGTCCCTATCAGGTAATTTCATTATCAGGATTCCCATTGGTCTGCGTTTGTTGTATGCATTTATTTTTTCTTAGATTTATGTTTCTGTGTCTCCCGGTGTACCTGTTTCTGATTGAATCCTGGGTGTTGTGTGTGAAAATGGGAGATGATCTGAGACTCTGGTCTAGTGCTCGCCCTCTGCTGAGGACTTGCTTTTGCTCTTGAAGGGCAGGCTCTTAACCCCCTCATGGATCCAGCAGGTTCAAAGCAGGGTTTCAGTCTGCAGAGTGCTGGATTGTTACCAGATTTGGCCTTCATGGTTCTGAGCCGGTTTGGCCTGAACTTCAGTTCTGTCTGTCTGGCCCCATGAGGCATTTAGAAGCTTTGCCTAGCTTCTTAGCCTCTCAGCTTCTAATGTATACTCCATTATTTATCTTCTTTAGGAGTGTTTTGTAACTTGTATAGTGCACCAAAAAGAACACTGAATGTTGGGTTTACTGCTCTGGACTCTGCTCTTCTCTGAGACGTTAGCCCTTCAAATGCTGTTGCTCAGAAGCCCGAAACATTCTTTGGAGCAGGGGGCGAGATATTCTAGTCATTCTTGGTGGGACCATTTGCCAGAAATGAGCTAACCCTTTATCAATAGAAGAAGTTGATAAGAAAAACTCTTGAATAAATACCAAACAAGTACTGTCTAATTAAAAGGAGGAAAATGGGTTGAAAAGAAAGGAACAAAGAAGCTATTTGCATCCACGGTATCGAAAGTTTTGAAAATAAGATCTCAAAACTAGTTTTTTAGAACTTCAGGGCATTTGGATGGCTCAGTCGGCTGAGTGTCTGACTTGGGCTCATGAGTTCAAGCCCTGCATCGGGCTCTGTGCTGATAGCTCAGAGCCCACTTGGGATCCTCTGTCCCTCTCTCTCTGCCCCTGCCCCACTTGTATATTCTCTCTCTCTCTCTCTCTCTCTCAAAAACAAACATTTAGAACTTCAATGTACAGTTTTAGAGCAACACTGATGTTTATTTTAATTTCTAACTTGAATAAAATTGGAAAACTTTATATGCTGTTGGAAGTGGATGCCAGTTGTTGGCTTCAGTGACTTGACATTTGTCCTTGTGATGACTGATGTCACAGGTGATCAGCATTGGCATTTGTGGTCAGTAAGTTAATGGACGCTTCACATTTCAAATACTTTGATAAGAATCACTATTTTCTAAGGTAGCGTAGTCCCATTTAACTGTATAAATGTCCACTTTCCTTTTGTAGGACCAGAGAAGTTCTAACAAATAGCTTAATCATTTGAAGATCTGCCAACTAACGTCAAATGGAAGCCAATATGATTTACCTGCTACTTTTGCAATGCATGTGGTAAACAAGCATAGTCAAGATGTTTTTGCTCGATGTGGAATGGAAAATTTGAACAGTAGAGGGTGCAATTGTACCTTTAGTTCTGTATTTTAGCCCTCAGAAATTAGTATTTAATAGCCAAGGGGAAAATGTGAAGAATGTACTGTTTGCCGAAGCTGTGTACTATTTATGGAAATGTAATTAAAATAAACCATGCAAAGGACAAGTATGCATTTCATAACCATTTGCTTGCCTCATACTTATAAAAAGTGACAAAATCTCAATTAGAACCCATTTTTTACCAAATATTATTTTAACTGAATAAAATATTTACTCTGTAGAAAGGTATACATATCTCGATGTGGTATTTTTCTTTTATAGAGCTTAATTCTTTGTAATCATACATATGTTTCCCCCTTAGGAAATCCTGCATCCAAAAAGATTATGTATATTGATAACTTCAGCGTGAGACTCCCGTGTCTTGGGAGGAAAACTAAGAATAGGAACCAGTAGAGATAAATAAGGCAGTGACAAGAGAGTTCTTACACTCACATAGTTATTGACACTTAGGTTTTATTGGAGATTCAGAAATTTCAGGAGGTTGCAAATCAGATTCTTAGGTCTCCATTCAGACTCAAGCAGCATTATATAGTTGCATCGTAAGGCTTCACGTGTAAAGACTTGTGGTTTGTGTGTGTACAAAGCTTTGAGTCTTTATCTCCAAATCTGACTCTGTCCATGCAAGGGGAGGTCTCCTATTATTTTTTTCATAGGTGAACGTTGAGCTTAGGCTTTTGTAATCTTGTCGAAAGTTACCTTTATTTCAAAACCTGTATTCAAGTACAGTAAGCTTGGAGAACGTAGGAAGCCTTTTTGCAGACTTTGTGAAATTATAGGAAACATCTACTTCTCATTCCGTGTGTGTGTGTGTGTGTGTGTGTGTGCGTGTGCACAAAGTATCTACTTCTATCTTTTGGTTTTGTGGAACAGCTGTTTAACATTGAGATTCGTGCTAAAACCCAAAGGTTAGCTAATCAGGGTGCAGTGGACTGTGTTGGTAAAGTTCTGATTTCATTTGAAGGGCCAATTTATTTTGATATTCTGATATTCTATAGGAAGAGCAAAAGAAAGTACACAAGAGAGGAGAAGGAGAGAAGTATACCTACTTTACGAATTACATTATTGGATTAGAAGTATTTTTGGAGATTAATTTGGTTTTTGAACTTTCTTTCAAGCTGAACTTCCAAAGCTATTATAGATGACGTGAGCAGGGTTGGGTTATCAGCCCTGGCGAAACTTACAAGCACCTTAATTCGAAGCATCTGTTTTCAAAATAATATCAGGAGGCATTAATAGTTTTTGAAAAGAAGCATTAAGGGGGACTCTTAAAAACAGGTCAGCTGCAAATGCAGCAGTCAGCTTTTTTGAAGGAGTAGCTAGAGCTAGGGAAGAAACAAAAGAAAGAAATTGCAAAATGGATGGGGTGATAGATGCTGCCAGTGTTATATCAAAGAGCATTGAACCTTGAAGACAATGTATTATAAACCTAAAAGTAAGAAAGACTCTGGGATTCTGGTGATTTAAAAGTACCTTGAGACAGTAGATTGTCTGGGTGCAATTTTTTTTTCAATTTATTTTGACTAACAGCAGCAACAACAACAAAACCCCCCCAAACGCTCCTTTCTTCCACCGTCCCCACCCTCCACCTGTGAAAGCCACCAGTCTGCTCTCTTCAGGTTTGTAAGTGTAATGTGAGAATGTGGCTGGATATCAAATATTTTTTCCCAGAAATATTCAAGGTGACAGGTAGCAAGCGGTTATCATGGGACTTAAGCAGGGACTTTGAACATATTCAAGGAGTGATGCCTGTGTTCTTTCTTCTGCATAAAAAACCCCACAGTTTTCAACTAAGCCTCTGATATGTTTGACTTATTGCATATAGAAGGGACACGCAGAATTATGGAGAGCTAAAACATCAGTTGTCAGAAAAATCACCGTGTCCTAGTTTTTGTGTCACTTTTTGCTGTCATGTGACAGACAAATTCATTACCTGTATTCACTTCTGTGTTTACCATGTTGATGTTGGTTTTCGTTTTATATATATATATATATACACACACACACATACACATACATACACGTACATATATATACAGTTGAATATATACACACATATATACAGTTGAATACACACACACACACACACACACACAGTTGACCCTTGAACAACGTGGGGGTTAGGCGCGCTGACCCAGGTGCGGTTGAAAATGCACGTGTACTCCCTCTCTCTCCATTCATGCTGTCTCTCCCTGTCTCAAAAATAAATAAACGTTAAAAAAAATTAAAAAAAAAAAAAGGGGCGCCTGGGTGGCTCAGTCGGTTAAGCATCCGTCTTCGGCTCAGGTCATGATCTCGCGGTCCGTGAGTTCGAGCCCCGCGTCAGGCTCTGTGCTGACAGCTCAGAGCCTGGAGCCTGTTTCAGATTCTGTGTCTCCCTCTCTCTCTGACCCTCCCCCATTCATGCTGTCTCTCCCTGTCTCAAAAATAAATAAACGTTAAAAAAAATTTTTTTAAAATGCACGTGTAATTTTTCACTCCCCCAAAACTTAACTACTAATAGTCTGCTGTTGACTGGAGGCCTTGCCAATGACATAAACAATGATAAACAATGATCAACATATATTTTGCTTGTTATATGCATTGTATACTGTATTCTTACAATAAAGTGAGCCAGAGAAAAGAAAATGTTATTAAGGGAATTGTAAGGGAGAGAAAATACATTCATAATTCTATACTCTATCAAAAAAAAATCCATGTGTAAGTGGACCCACCCATTTCAAACCTGTATTGTTTATTCAAGGGTTAACTGTATACACACACACACACACACACACACACACACACACTTACACACACATGTTCCAGGCTAATTTTGGTCACAATATTTTAGTTTCAAAGGTTTTGTGTAAGGGGATTGTTTTCACTTTTGAAGCACCTGTCAAGGGCAACAGATACCACAAATATTTCCTGGAAGAACGTAGGAACTGGGTGCTCTTTCAAAAGCAGACAAACATGTGACTTGCAGACTTCCTGCCAGAGACCTGAGATTCAGGACAGCTGCTCACAGGGGCGGTTGTACTGAGGTCCCCGAGCCTTATGACACGTGCGCTCCCAAATGACACCCCAAGCGAGGGCTGCCGACTCTGAAGGCCGTCTCCATCTGTATCGCATCCGTGGATATTCATTTTGGTTTGATGGTTTAATCTTTTGGTGGGGAAAAGGCAGAAAGGGATGAATTTTCTGTTTATCGGTGGTGGTGTGTGATACTAAATATTTCTTGAATTCATTCATTTAGTCTATGCAATTAACAAATATACAGGGAGGGCTTGTTTTAGGTTTTGGTGGATGAAATAGAATTCCTAGTTTTCTTGGAGTTTACTGTCTAATGATAAGATAGCTCTGTAGCAAATATTTTCAAATATCCTTGAAACTAATATATAATTATACATCGTAAGTTCTGTTGTAAGGGAAAATATCATGGGGATGATCTGGAAGGATTATCAGAGGAAGTGATATTTGGGGAGAGAAGTGAAGAATGAGTTCAATGAGTTCATGACTCAAAAGATAGAAATGGTGATCGGGAAGTGATGGGGTGGAGATTTTAGGGTTGCGAAATGGGTTAGGTGAAGGATCTCAAAGGCAGAAAGAGAATCGCCAGTGGAAAAGCTCTGAGATGTTACAATGAAATTGCTTGGTGCCTGGAGACGTGTAAGAACTCAAAGGTCAGTATGACACTTAGGTAATTAATTATTAATCAATTGCTCTCCTGATTTCAGCCCCATTGTAATTTTTCCTTGACCATTTTCCCAGCGGGAGCAAAATCCTCCTTTGAAAGACAGGAAACGTGACTGTGGGTCAAATGGCAACAATGTTAGTTAGTCCTTCCTGTAAGCACCAGACTGGGCATGTGTTCAGGTCTTCTGTCCTGTCATTGACTGTGGTCATAGACTGGGTGAATCGTGACTTTAAAGGGAAGGTACTGTGGTCTGTAGTCTTGTTGGTGGATCAGGAATTATCGCTGTGTATGTAAATACCCATAAGGGATTTCACAAATGGGGGAGCTGTTTATTAAAAGTATTTTTAATAAGTTGCCTAATTTACCTTTAAACATTCACTATCGTAAATACTTCGGTCCAACACTTAAAACATTAGATGAAAGAAAGCCTAGTTATTTAAATCAACTGTATACATTCACTCTGTACTTATTTTGGAGATTCATAATACATATTGGAAATTTAGAAGTTCCTTGGAATAGCTATGCAGAAAGAATTCTGTTTCAATGAACTTTGCTCAGTGTCTCCCAAGCATTTTTGACCCTGAACACTCCCCCCTCCCCCTTTTCAAGGAACTAGTGTTCTTTAGTTCACTCTTGGAGGAAACACTGCGTGTTAGTATATACTCGTTGGGTGAGAGCTCTCGAATTACGGGATTGCTAGAAAGGCTGTTCGCTGACCACTGAGTTTAGCTGTTGTAGCAGCTGTTACCATATGCTTCTTCTTGGTCATTTGTGTTTTCTTCATTAATGCTTCTGATTTCTCACAATTGGATATTCCCTGGTTGCAGAATATGAAAGTCATGTACTGTGTTAAAAATTCGCTTTGTAGAGAGATTAGTGATTAAAAGAACGTGTCCTGAGAATATTAAAATACAAAATTCTTTTTAGGAAAATACCAATGTAATAAGATTTTAAATGCTGTATGTTTCAATGAGTTTTGAAGTATGTCTTTACTGTCTTTTGTGAACATTCTTCAAATACTCCACTGGGAAATATTAAATGAACAAAATCATCTCTTGGCACATTCTGAAGTTATTATTACCTTAAAAATGTCTCAAATGGTCTAAGACCGATTACGTGATTTCAGGGAACCAATCCAGTATCACCACCTGAATTTTGAGAGTTTTAGGTAAGGTTTACGGTGTTACCTTTTCATTTGTACGAATTGGAGACAATTGTTCTCTTTCCTGGTGATGACGTCTTTCGTATCACAAGGGATTTTAAAACCTTGCAGTGGGAGGAAGGCTGAACTGCTCTCGTCCGAGAAATGAAAAAAGTTAATCTAGGTGCTTTACCGTGTTTCCGCACGTAGATCTCTGTCAAATAAGGTGGAATGCAAAAGATTTGGGGTGCGTCCATCTTTCCTTTGACATAAATGAGGATTGGTTAGGAGGGTGCGGTTGATATGTCACACCTACGTCGCATGCGAGACTTTGAGGCTGTGCAAGCACACACACACACACACACACACGCATGTGCACGCATGGTCATGTCCCATAGATCCCCATCCATGTAAGAGCGATTCCTTAAGGTTCGAGTGTAAGGAGACGCATGATAGAACTAATTGGATGTCCTAAAGACCCTTTAATATACTTTGTTCTCTGCAGCAAATTAAATGTTCTGAATTGGCTTTAATAGCTATTACCTAGGAAGAAAGAGGAGGTAGGATTTTCAGGTGCACTGAATCAGGCTTCTGTGTGCACTGATAATAAAACGCGGGTGAAAGAAAAATATCACTGGAAGAACACGATGCCGGCAAGGGGAATGCTTGGGTTCCAAACTTGCTTCCGCCTTGAGTGGGTCGTTTGACTCCCTCGGCCTTTGCATTTCCTTAAATTTAAAATTAGGATGTTGAATTACATAATCTCAGGGGGACATTTCAGCTACAATTCTGTGATATTCATTATCGGTAAAAAAAAAATAAGGCCGCTTTGGCTTTTTTTTTTTTTTTTTTTTGTGGCTGCAGGTGGGGAAGGGTGGTAAGCCATATGGTCTTTGAGTTCTCTGTGTTTTGGGAGTGCTGGTGATGGAGGCAAAAATTAAGTAAACAGAGTGCACGTGGAAATGCTCTTGGGTTAGGTAAGCTTCAGCTTTGTGACTAGAGAGAGAGAGGGGTACTTGCTGTGTACGGATAGAGGGTCTGACCCGTGGAAAAGAAGCAATTTTCACTAAGATATCTGTGCTCCTAAGAGCAGCAGTTGCTTTTAGCAGTCTGCAAATAAGTATTTTGAAGACTTCCCTGTCATTTTTTCCACTTGAAATTGGTATTCGATGTCGATGCTTTTCCAAGAAAGATAGATGGGTAGAATTTTGGCTGTGCTGCATGTTATGGAAAACTTGGACGGATTTTCCATAATAGCTCCCCAAATTAACTTTGAGATTTGCGTAAAAACATTCTTACGTAATGCGGTGACTCGAGACAGATCCTGAATGTTCTGCCTGATAACCAAAAATCAGTCCAAGTCTCTATTCGACATTTATTTCCATGGGGCATTCTTATCTACCAGATCATGTTATGCCTGTGTTTTGAAAAATGATTTGTAAAAAATACAGTCTGGACCAGGGAGAAATCATTGAATCTTTAAAAGACGTACATGGGGCAAGGCGACTCATAATCTTCTAGTTGGTTACAAATGCCTAGTGACAATATGTGTCTCCCGGGCCCCAGCTTGCTTCTCTCTCTATCCTTGGTCCAAGGGTATGCCTTCTCAAACCTCAAGTGCCATGTCTCGACCCTCACATGACATCCACTTGTTTCACCAGACTATCACTGCATTAGCCTGTCATTAAGGATGGATTTCTGGATCTCCATCTCATGGTGATGGCATAAAAGTCAAAACATCAAGAGTTTCCTGCATTTGAAGTTAGGTGATATTTACTTGGTCATTAAGTTCAAGAGGATAAAGATGAGATGATCAGAAGACTTCCTAGTGAGTCTTTTTTTTTTCCACCTACAACTTCCCTCTCCTTCGGATCTCTGATTGTCACGATGCAGATGCCTTTGTTCCTATAGGCTAATCCCTTCATTCGAAGCCCCGATAAAAACCAGTTCACTCAAACTTCTATCTTATTGTCTTTCTTCCACCTTCACTGCTTTCTCAGTTTACCGATTGTAGTAAGTTCACGAGCAGAATGTAGTGCTCGCCGTTTGCTTTCAACTTTGATTACAAAACATGTAGGTTGAAAACGGCCCAGTGATAGTAGCTGTTAAATGAGATTTAAAATAAGTAACAGGCAAAATTCACAGACTTCGGAGCTGTTCTTCTATAAGCCACATGGTATCGAATATGCTCTCAAATGCAGACGTAGTTTCCCAAATATTTGTTACTATTCTGTGGAAAGTACTGATGCATTAACTTATGAAATGATGTGCATTAAAAAAATGTTTTTTTTAACATTTATTTATTTTTGAGACACAGAAAGAGCCAGAGTGCGAGCAGGGGAGTGGCAGAGAGAGAAGGAGACACAGAATCCAAAGCAGGCTCCAGGCTCTGAGCTGTCAGCACAGAGCCCGATGCGGGGCTCGAACTCATGGACTGTGAGATCATGACCTGAGCCAAGGTCGGACGCTTAACCAACTGAGCCACCCAGGCGCCCCACAAAATGATGTGCATTTATAGGCCAGAAGAATCATTGAAATAGGACTGAGAAACGAAATCTATTAGGCAGGCAGGAGAGAAATTATCATGTTGCATACCCACTGTTACGTACATTCACTGGGCTTAAAATGTAGCAGAATAATAGTTTGTGAACAAAGCATTTTAAAGTCCACGTTCCATTTAAAAATTCTCCATTCATGGAAAAAATCTGGAAAGCCAAATTCCTTCCTTCTTAAACACATTTTATTTCTTCCAAGATTTGGAAATGTTATTTGGAAACGGGCAGCTTCTTGAAGAGTACAGAGAAGCGTTCTTTTCGCAGACAGGGCATGTGTTCTCATGAATACTGCTTCAGGCTCCATAATAACATACCATCATTTTAAGCCGTGGAGTATAAGAATTCATTTCAACTGATATTAGGCATGACACTAATTCGGTATTAAACTCTAAGCACATTAGCAATTATGGTACAATGCACTATTACTTTCCAAATCTCTGCAGTAAGTTTTTCATCATTAATGGTTTCTGTGTTTTTTTCTTTTCCATGTGGGATATATCATGCACGGAAGTAAAACTTCAAAAAGCCAGACCATTAGAATGTTTGCTTATCTCCATTTGAATATGGATTCCTGATGGCTGAGTCTATCCACCAAATATAATCATAAGAATAACCTAATTCTGTAGGAGTTAATCAAATAGCAAGTATTTTAATTATTGTGATTTATCCATAGAAAGCCAGAATGTCTGAAGTCCAGATTTTTATAAAAACAGTAAGCCGAAAAGAGAGCCTCGAATCTTTGTCTAATTCATCAAACTGCAATGAAAATTCTATCGTCTGACTTCTCTCTTGTGTAGTCCAAAGGCAGTTCCTGTGGTATATTATTATGCATTGAAATAGGATGATTGTGTTCTTAAAATATATTCATACAAACAAATGGGTGAGTGGGTTTACAATGTGCCTAAAATAATAGGTATTATCATTACAGATCGTCCTGGGGTTTACTTTTCAACGTTTATTTATTTTTGGGACAGAGAGAGACAGAGCATGAACGGGGGAGGGGCAGAGAGAGAGGGAGACACAGAATCGGAAACAGGCTCCAGGCTCTGAGCCATCAGCCCAGAGCCCGACGCGGGGCTCGAACTCACGGACCGCGAGATCGTGATCTGGCTGAAGTCGGAGGCTTAACCAACTGTGCCACCCAGGCGCCCCTGGGGTTTACTTTTCTATCTGTAAATTTGAAGGCAAAATTTGAAAATATTTATAAAATCGGGTGGCTCAGCAATCCCGAATTTAAAAAAAAAATTTTTTTTCAACGTTTATTTATTTTTGGGACAGAGAGAGACAGAGCATGAATGGGGGAGGGGCAGAGAGAGAGGGAGACACAGAATCGGAAACAGGCTCCAGGCTCTGAGCCATCAGCCCAGATCCCGACGCGGGGCTCGAACTCCCGGACCGCGAGATCGTGACCTGGCTGAAGTCGGACGCTTAACCGACTGCGCCACCCAGGCGCCCCTAATCCCGAATTTAATAGAGTGACCAACTGTCCTGATTTGCCCAGGACTGGGGGGTGCCCAGGACTTCAGCTCTAAAACCGGGACAGTCACAAGCAGTTTCAGTATTAAAACAAGGACAATCCTAGCCCAGTGGGTGCAAGTTGGCCACCTTAAGCCAGGATGAAATGGTGCTGGCGTGAAGACAATTTTGGGAAAAAGAACTTCCAAGAATTCTTTCTCCTGCTCTTTCAGGATTTCCCCACATTTTCCTCTTTCCACCTACCCAACCCCAAAGTCAGGCTAGTTAATAGTAAACATACTCTCATCTCTGTGGTTCGAGAATCAGGACATTGGCAACATCTGGAAGCCCTGCAGAAGACAGTGAAGGTCAGGGAGTCAGGGAATGAGCTCCGTATCACATGGTGTGGATTCGAATCTAGGCTTTGCTGTTCATTAGGCAGATGATTCCGTGCTGCCATTTTTTTCCCCCAAATATAAGTTGAAATAATAACAAAGGCCACCTGGTGGGGTTACATAAACAGTGCCTGTCGTGCATTAAGAGTTCAAGGAAGTTAGTTATTGTAATTGTGACCTTGATTAAGATTCGCAATTTAGAGCATGTCAGTATATCTACCAGTAATGGCAACTCTCAGATCTAGATTCTTAGGGGTACTTGTTCCTTGTAGCGGTTTTCCGTAAGGGGTGGTTTCCATCACTTAAAAAGCTCAGGTGTGTTTTGTTGTTTTTGTGAGTTTTCCCTACTCAAGATACATGCATGAAATGGCAGAAGAAAATGTCATACTTAGGACTCTTCCGGGAAATGTAGCATCAGTGGAATGGACACCCAGATGACAAAGTTATCCCAGTCCTTTTGAGGCTAATTATGGCTTTAGTGAAGGGTGATAAATTCTACAGACTTTCTTCTTTTCATAGCCAATATTATGATGAAGCTGTGTTACTGAATGCCTCATTAAATGGTTCTGAGATTCCATTAAGGAAGGCCTGATAAAATTTATTCTCAATCATGAGGGGTGGGTGCAAAATTGAGGAGCATCGATATGCCACAGGTTGGGCTGGTTACTGGTAGCTCGCTTTTCTGAGGGCTGTGACAGAGAGAGACTAGCTACGATCCAGTTGTGAGTTGACTATGGTTGTGACTTGTGAGTTGACTATGGCATTTGAGAGTATGAACTCACTTCCTTCAAAATTTCACGGATCTCTGTTTTAGCATCTACCATGGAGGGTTCCCTCATGAGACAGGCAGTGGGAGAGCTCAGGAGACCCGTCTCCACTCTACTTCACTCCACTCCACTCCATCTCAGACTTGTGTAGTCACTGCCTGGGAAGCAGAAGGTAGACTTGTGCCTGATCTCTGATTCTATGGCTTAGTTTACCATGAGACAGGTCGTCAATTTGTCTGTTGAAATGTAAGTACAGGACCTTGATTTTTCTCATAGAATTTATATCCAGCATTTACCAATACAGTAGCAAATATGTTTAAAGAGGGGGGGGAGAGAGAGAGAGAGAGAGAGAGAGAGAGAGAGAGAGAGAGACTGAGATCACTCAAAAGACTGAGATGCAGAGCCAGATCCCTTCAGATCTAAACAACCAGTCAAAAGCATCATTGAAAAACGTACTTAAAATATTTATTTTGACTTCAAGAATGGAAAAGTCAAGAATTCTGGATGTTGCATGTACAGTTATAAAGTCAGGGGGAAATTCAATTATTTTGGTAATATAGGCTAATATAACCAAATATATTCTTATACCTTGAATACTTTTTCAATGTGTAGGTCGACTGTAATAATCATGTGTTTTGGCTGTTTACTTGCTTTGCATGGATTATAGCAGGCTCCTGATTCTCAGGATGGGATTCCTCATGGGATGTACATTTTGTATCACAACAATGAAATGTAGGATGGATATATCCTGTACTTGCATGTAGATATGAAAGCTTAAATAGTGAAAATTATTTACATGACTTAGTGGAAAAAATTTCACTTGTATCCAAAATACCTGTTTTGTTTTTTTGTTTTTTGGGGGTTTTTTTTTGGTTGAAGGGCTATTTTTTTTAATTTCCTTTGTGGATGTTGACAGGCTTTCTTAAAAATGAAGAAGAATCTTCTCTACTTTGTGCTGCCCAAAGACATTTAAGTTACACCATTTAAGCCTCAAATGAACCTTAAAACATAACCCTGCTTAGTGGTTGTCTAATGATCCCCCCTGTACCATTGCCTCGGATATATTTTTAGATATAATCGCTTGGCCTCAGGGCCCCAATGTAGATCTATAGGAAAAAGGCAGTTAGTGCTAAACATTTTCTCATGGGATTAAAGAATTTGCATAGGTTAAATAAAAATAAGAATTTGGCCTTTTGCCTGGGACAAGGAAATTGTCACATACGCTCTCTTTTAGAATAGAGTCCTATACAAAGTCACAGTACCTCTACTCGATTTAGTTTTAATTAAAACAACAATTAGAACTATTTCACTGCTGTCAGTATTTGTAAATTACTTATGTTCTGTTCACTAGGAATGAAAATGTTTCGGGAATTATCCACCTTGTGTGTCACATTCCGAAGTAAATGCATTTCCCTGTGGGAAAGCAGAACATTTAAGTGTCTTCTATCACCTAATGCTAAGAGCATTAGATCATGATCTTAGTGAAGCATGTTTAGGATATATATCCTTCGTCATGTATACCTCTGATGACAAACAAATACACGTTGAATCAAAAAGTTTGTTCATGTGCCATTGGCTAGTGGTTTTTTTTTTTTTCCTCTTTGCTTAGAGAAAGTTGTGTATTCAAAAGTAAGAGCGAAAATTTTTTTGAGACCGATATATTCACTCTTGGCTACGTTTAGATTGCGGTGAATAGTTCTGGATTGCAATTCGATTTTAATGTATTTTCTATCAGCTTTGTTTGACTGCGAGGGAATGGCCCAATAGAGCATTGGTTTGTGACACTGAGCGCCCAAGAATAGCAACCAGGACTGCTCTAAAAGATGCTCTGAAGTTGGGTGAGTCCATGAAGATTTAGATAAATATTAGGAATTTAGGTAAGCGGTGAGTAAATATTGGTAGATTCTAAACATGTGTTCAGGTGATGGGCGCGTTCCCCTCCCACAGAGAGAGCTCACTTAATTGTCATTTCAGGAACTACTGAGTGGGCAGAGCTGAGTGGACGGGGAGAGGGGGGGCGGTGTGGCTTTCGGTTCTGCAGCCCATCTGGGCCCCCCCTCTTGTCATGATCCCTCCCCACAGTTTGCGTCTTGCCATTCAAGTGTAAGGATACAGTTCTAACAGCTTGGTCGCCAGAGATGGAATCTTTTTGAAGATCTTAGTTCCATTTCCCGATGGACTTTTTGGAGCTCGGCGATGATGCTTCCCGCCGCCCCCTTCCCCGGCCCCCCACCCCGAAATAGCAAATGGCAGAAGCCAGGCCCTCCGTAAAGTCTTCCGCAGACACTAGCTCGGGCTGGGGTGGGGCGGGGAGAGCCGAGCGGCCTTCCAGGGCCCAGACCTGACGGGGAGAGTTCACGAGTGTGAGTCCGGAGGGGGCGGGCAGGGGGGGGGGGCAATCGGCAGGGGCCCGAGAGAGCCGCCCCCGCCGGGCGCCACGCACCAGAAGCCCCGCCCCCCTCGCCCCTTCCCCAAAGGCACCTGCGCGCGGCCGGGGCGCCCTCCCGCCGCCGCTCCTCTCCTCCGGGAGGCAAGTTTGTGGTCCAGCGCCAGCCACCTGTGCGAGGCGCTCCCCGCGGGCAGGGTGGCGTGAGTGAGGCCACCGCGCGGCCACGCAGCTCGCGAGCCTCCGGCGGGGAGGCCGGCGGCCAGGAACCTCCGGACCCCGGGGCGCTCCGGCGGCCGAGCCCGCCCTGCCCGGGGACGCGGCCGGGAGCGCAGCCCCGCGGCCCCGAGGCCGGGGCGCCCGGTGGCGGGGGCGGGGGGCGGGTGTCCTCCCCCGCGTGCCCCCACCCCGAAGTGGCGCGCCCGCCCGCTGCGCCCCGCCTCCGGCCCTGCGCCCGCCGCGGCTCCCGGCTCAGTCCCGGCGCGGACCCGCCGCCTCGCGGCCCCCGCGCTCAGCCTCCCCGGCGCCCCGACAAGTGGGGATCCGCACGGAAAGTCGGCGGCGGAGCGGCGGACTGGGCATGCTCAGAAGCCAGGGCTGGCTGGCTCTGGGCTCGAGTAGGAAGCGTCTGCACTCGGGAGGCGGCGGCGACTTTGGGGAAAGTTGACCGGAGCGGGGAGCGAGCCCCCGGGCGCGCGGCAGCGGCAGGAAGGCGGCCCGGCGGCCCGGCGGAGCATGGGCACCCTGCGGGATTTGCAGTACGCGCTCCAGGAGAAGATCGAGGAGCTGAGGCAGCGGGATGCGCTCATCGACGAGCTGGAGCTGGAGTTGGACCAGAAGGACGAACTGATCCAGAAGCTGCAGAACGAGCTGGACAAGTACCGCTCGGTGATCCGGCCGGCCACCCAGCAGGCGCAGAAGCAGAGCGCCGGCACGCTGCAGGGCGAGCCGCGCACCAAGCGCCAGGCGATCTCCGCCGAGCCCACCGCCTTCGACCTGCAGGACCTCAGCCACGTGACCCTGCCCTTCTACCCCAAGAGCCCACAGTAAGCAGGGGAGCCGCGGGTCTCGGTCTTGGGTGTGGGCCCCCGCCCCGCGCGTGCCATGTCTGTGCTCGGGCTCCGAGGCGTTGCAGCCGTTGTGGCGGGCGCTCCGCGCGCGCCCTGCACGCTCCTCCGAGCCGCGCTCGCTGCGCCCCCGCCGCCTTGCTGTCTTTGTCAGATGTCGGGCTATTTTTGCAAGATAGACACGCACGTTCGTGTATGCCACCCGGGGTGCATAGTTGGAACGCGCCCCAGGTGTGTGTGTGTGTGTGTGTGTGTGTGTGTGTGTGTGTGTGCGCGTGTGCGTGAGTGTGAGCGAGCGAGCGTGAGAAGACGAATGAAAAGCCCCGTCTCCCAAACACCCCGGCGAACCTGAACCTGCCCGGCCGGAAAATCCTAAATGCAGGCTCATCGGACTCGAAATGAAATGCGTCTGTTGTCACCCTTACTTTCTCTGCTCCGGCGGCTCTCCCGGATTTCTCTACCTGCTGGCGACAGTCGCCCGCACCCCTCCAACCTGATGTGCTGTCATCGCCAAAGTGTCAAAAATAAGCAAATGCGCATATAAAAGGGAAGATTTTTGTTTGTTTGTGTTTCATCTCCCGAATTGGATGGCATTGACAGCCCGCAAATGGAAGCCTAGTCTGTTGATTTAAAAAAAAATATTTTTTTCTTCATAACACGCGAGGGAGATCGTTGCTTGTTTTCCTTAAGGAATTTGCATGATGTTGCCTGTGAGGTGCCTGGGTCTGCTGGGAGGGCTGCGTGTGTCCAGGGTCCAGTGTGAGAACTACACTTACGTTTATGGACACTGTGAACACAGTGTTTGCCTTACTCCTGGCTTCTGATGCAACCGCTCTGGTAGGGCTCTTGCGTTGGGAGAACTGTGTTCTGATGTCAGTGGGCTTCATAACTTGGGTAGGAAAATTGAACACAACTTGTTATACACCTTAGGGAGAGCATGGTGGCAGGACCGTGAGATTAACACGCAGTGAGGGAGAGCACCCAAACGGATGGTGTTTTTAGTGGATAGATAATGCCATAATCGGTAAAATGAAAGATTTTGCTACTGTATTTCTAACTACATCACACTGGCTGTTTGACACGTGTTACATAATAATGCAAGCTTTCTTGGAACCCTTCACTTCACAAACACAAGGAATTAATATAAGGAGAAGGGGTAAACGCGGGATTGTCTCCCTTTGTATTTATCGGGTTTAGGGGAGCCATCGGGCATGTACTGATGATACTTCTGAAAACTTAGAGTTGTACCATCATCTGTTGGTTCCGATAGAGGTTTTGCTGTTCCTCCCGCAGGTTTAGCTTCAGAGGGAGTTTGCATTCTCGGAGAGTGTGGGGAAGAAACGATGAGGGTAAACACTGCTGAGATTCTGACCTCACCAAGTGGCCCTGATCAGTAGACTTAGATCTGCCTCGGAAACCTGAGCGATTCACATCTACTTCAACTTCTGCCAGTAAATTGATTTGCAGTCCTGACATGCTCGCCTGTTTTAGCTAACGAGGTACACGGCCATCTCTCCTGGGCCAAGTTTTGCATAATGAAAAAATAACTCAGAGACAGCTCTCTGCATTTTTAAGCATTGCATAGGCTCTCGTTTTAGTATCTGCAGGACTTTGGAGTAACACGGAGAAAACTCCACTTTTGTAAAAAAGACCATTTTAATGGGTTTTATAATGGAGCATGATCAAGCCAGCTGATAACTCCAGTGAAACATTCGATCAGAGAAGATCTGGAGGAATCCAGGCAGTGGGGAATGAGCTGTAGAATGTGGCAAGTTGTAGAAGCCTCTCAGTGTTTCACATGTGGAACAGTCAGATTTTTTTTTTTTTTTTTTTGCAAATCCCTGGTGGAAAATGAAATTAGTGTGGTGGCAAATAAGTCACCCCATTCTGTTACAACAAACGTTGTATCTATCGGGCAGCGCTGTGCGTTCTGATATTTATTTAATAACTTGTGCTTTGAAGAAATCAGCTGTTACGGTGTCACCATGATGGTTTTGGTGATTTCTGAGGGATTCTATTGAAGAACACGATGGAATGTCTTCCAAGCTTAAATAATTTTGGAAAAACATCTGTTCTTTTTTCACACTTACATAAAGAAAACTAGAATAAAATTGGCTGAAGTGGCATAGTGTACCTTTCTTGAAAGAGAAGTTATATTGTATGCAAAATGATTATACCTTTGCCATCTGGATGAGGGTGCAAGACAGCTCCACAAAGGATCAGGAAAACTTGGCAACCCCACGAAGACTTGCGTGAATTTCCATTTCTATGCCGCTGAATAATTTGATCATGCAGACTTACTGGCAACAAGTGTTTGTGTTTCACTTCCGGTGCAACCTAAGTGTCGTTACCTTTCTTCAACTCACATACAGAGGATTGTGAATTCGAGTTGAAAGGAAACCATCTCAGTAGCCTAAAATGGATTTCGGATTCACGTTCATGGGAGCCTTCTGTTCTCTTTTCATCAGATGTAGGTAACTGCCCAGCTCTGAGGATTATAATTTTTTAAAAAAGCCTTCCCTTTTCCTTTTTGAGTGATTTTTGATCACTTAAAAAACAGTGTTGAAATAGTGTGAAATGTAAACTATTAACTTAATTCATTTTAACATTTTCGGTTTGGAATTTTCCCTGAAAGCTGGGAATTGGAGGGAAGGCTGGGTCAGAGCCAGGGAGCTCCTGCTGAACCTGTGTGTGTGTGTGTGTGTGTGTGTGTGTGTGTGTGTGTGTGTTGGGGGCACGGGGGTGTTCTCATTTCTCTCTTTCACACCAGCGTAGAAATAGCCCTTAAGCCCTCTGTGTGTTACCAACGTGAAGCAAAGAACCGTTGCAGAAGTTGGCACTATGTTCCACAGCTACGAGAACGTAAAACTCTGAGGCTATACGTTTTGAAATAAATCGAGCAAATAACCCCTTGAAGATGAAAAAAAAAAAACAACCACACCGCATTTTATGAGATAAGATAGTCTGTTGGTTATATACATAGGATGGTTCTTTTGGACTTTTAAAGTAATTTTATTTCATGATCTTCCATTCCTGAAAACTGACTCTCTAATCGGCTGGGACATTGACTAGTATTTGGAGCCCGACCCTTTACGTACTGAAAATACCTTCAAATCCCTTCCATTCTGCTGTCTCAGTCTCCTGCGTTCTCTCAGTCGGGCTGCACAGACTTATGTTCCTGTAAAAACTTGTTAGTGTCTCTGGATTTTTGTTCAGCTGGTGCCTTTCACCCCAGAGGCAGCTGAATTTCAGAGAGTGATGATGTGTTTTATAACATTTCACTCTTGGGTTGTGAAATAGTTTGGAAGAATGGAGGACGAAAAGAAACATATTTTCTTATTTTTAGGGAGGCGTTGCTTTTTTTTTTTTTAAGTTTTTAAATGTTTATTTTTGAGAGGCAGAGAGAGACAGAGAATGAGCAGGGGAGGGGCAGAGAGAGAGGGAGACACAGAATCTGAAGCAGGTTCCGGCCTCCGAGCTGTCAGCACAGAGCCGGACGCGGGGCTCAGACCGACGAACTGTTAGATCCTGACCGGAGCTGAAGTTGGACACTTAACCAACTGAGCCACCCAGGTTCCCCAGGGAGACATTAATTTTTAATGAGCTCTTATATGATCTTTCCAACCTGGGCACTAGTACATCTCAAGAGAAATAGTATCTTCCAAAAGACTGTATGTAAAATTTTGTAGGAAAGTGGAGACAATTCTAGAATTTTGGTATAATGTTAGATGGGATAATATTAAAACGTAGATTTATTCAAAGGTAGCAACTAAATGCCATGTGTCCTGCTGCTCAGTTTGGTTTTTTTTTTTTTTTTTTAACGTTTTTATTTATTTCTGAAGAAGAGAGAGATAGAGCATGAGTGGGGGAGGAGCAGAGAGAGAGAGAGGGAGACAAAGAATCCGAAGCGGGCTCCAGGCTCTGAGCTGTCAGCACAGAGCCCCACACGGGGCTTGAACTCATGAACCATGAGATCGTGACCTGGGCCAAAGTCATACGCTCAACCAACTGAGCCACCCAGGTGTCCCTCACAGATTATATTTTTAAACCAGGGATTTTCAAATATTTTTTTAAACTTAATTTTTTTAATGTTTTATTTACTTTACTCACAGCCTTGTGAGAGAGACAGACAGACAGAGCATGAGCAGGGGAGGGGCAGAGAGAGAGGGAGACACAGAATCCGAAGCGGGCTCCAGGCTCTGAGCCATCAGCCCAGAGCCCGACACGGGGCTTGAACTCATGAACCGTGAGATCATGACCTGAGCCGAAGTGGGACGCTTAACCGACTGAGCCACCCAGGTGTCCCCAGTTTGGTACTTTTATGGGCCGTCTGCTATGCGCAGCTTACCTTGGGCGTTAGGGGTGAGAGAGATGTAGGCCCGCGTCCAGTAGGTATTCTGGAAAGTACAGAGCACGTTAAACCACAGAGGAAGTACCTGAAACAGTTGGCAAAGGAGATTTGCGGTCATTTCATTTCATGGTATGGGAGAGTCGTGGAGGCCAGGTGTTTAAAGTGGGTATTTGAAGGGCCGCCCGACTTAGGCGAGTGGTCAGGGGATGAGAGGGGCACGGTGGGGATGGAAAGGACCATCCGGCGGACAAGACACATGGGGCCGTGACAGCGACAAGGGGCGGTACCAGAATACCTTAGTGGGAACTGCGGAAAGGCGAGCCTAGGCCCCACAGAAGGAGAACTTGAGTTTCTGTTTTGTAACGTAGGCGAGAGGGCGTTTCTGCTTGTTTTTAGAATGTTCTGGCAGCGACGTGCACGCGTGCGCCCTCCGCCCAGCAAGGGCCGGGTGGTCCCTGCCAGTAAGGCTCTGAGTCCCCGAAAGCCTCCTGGGCCCCGTGCCTCCTGGACCCCCGTTGTCCTGACGATAGCTGTGACTGTCCCAGAGAAGCGGGACTTGGAGGGAGCAGAGCAGCGGCTGGTTCAGACCCGCAAAGAGACGGAACCCAGTCCGAGAGAAACCAGCTTCCCCTCTCCTGTCACTTCAGACCGTTCCCATGGACGGTCATCTCAAGTCGTGCCCCGGACTCCGCAGCGCAGATCCCTTCCGTATGGCGGTGGACGGGGGCCCGCGGTGACAACCCAGCCTGAAGTTGGTTTCGGAAACTCACCTTTCTGGTTTTCGTGGAGGGGCTGAACTCCAACTTCAGGCAGGTCTGCTGGACCGTCCGGCTGCAGGTGGGTCGTGAATTCGACGTGACGGGCCGTGCAGTCACAGCGAAGCGGTGGGAAGCTTTTGCAAACGGGTGAGACCAGGTTCCTGAACCCCCGTGAGGCTGTTCTGAAACATGGTCAAGTTGCGTGCCCCGAAGCTGGGGAATCTAACAAAGGAACGGACAGGCCCTGTCCGAGAACAGAAACGGCCGGCCTCCTTGCTCCCCTGGGCCCCGTTTCCACCCTCCTGCTACTTAGCCTTTCCCTGAAGAGCTGGGCACACGATGTGTCTGTTGCTGTTGGGACACATTTTCCCCGGCCTGCTTAGCAGTGGAGGGGGCTCCGTGGTCTCCTAGCAATCGGAGCTGAACACCAGGCTGCTCCCCTTTCTGCCGTCTCTGCCATAGGTACCGCTGCCCATCTGGGGCGCCGGGCCTGTTGCCGGCACTCAGACCCTCCCACTGGAACCTTCCACGCTCGGAGAGCGCAAGGCAGTGTGACAGACAAGCACGCGGCCAACGCAGCCTCTACCGGTATGCGTCGCACCTTTATGCAGTCACCTCGGTGGTGTTTTGAATCCCGGTCGGAATTGTTGGGCCACCGCCGTTCGCCGCTCCCCACCCCCCCCTTCCCCGACAGGCCCCGTCCTTCGTCCCACCCAGCCTTCTGACACCGGTTCTCTTCTCCTGTCGCCATCTTCCGGCATGGCCGCGCTCCTCGGCTTCTCCTTCAAGTTCATTTTCTGGCGAGTTCGATACGTGCAGCCCGTTTGAACTCTCCGACTAGGATTGTCTGTCAGAGTGGAGGAACGTTCTCCCCCCTCGCCCCCCCAGAACCGACACGCCAGTGTTAACAATGGTGCAAAAACGGCGGCCACACAAAACAGACTTTTGGCAAAAGTTGGGACTAATTGTATCCTCTCCAAAGGGTCTTGTCTCTGAATGGATTTTATAATCAGAGCTATTAATGAGAAAAAAAACGAGGAGAGCACAGTGGGAAGAAGGGGTGTGCGTGGAGTGGGGGGGGGTGGTGAGGAAGGTGGTGGACAAAATGGGAATTTGGGGAAATGCTCAAGGGCAAGGCAAGATCAGGATGGAAAGGAAAGGGCGGAACCCGAGGAGCATCATTAAAGGAGCACCATATTTGCACATGCTGGCAAGGAGTGATGGGTTTTGTGGGCGACGGCCGGTGACTGGAACAGCGTTTACCAAGAAGACGGCGCTTTGTGGAGGAAGACCGCCATGGGGACGAGGCGCCTGGACGGTAGCACATCGAAGGCTTCCTTGCCTTCTCTGTGAGCGGGAGCCATCCTGGGATTTGGGTGGAAAACCATTAAGATGTTTCCCTTTAGACCAATGCTTATTTTGAGTGCCTTGTGTTGTCTCTTGGAAGCATCCCTTAGTCTGATAGCAAGGAGCACTTGAAGCTCGCAGCGGAGAGGAGAGGATGAGGAGAGCAAGTTGGTGAACCACGGTTTCTGAAATAAGAGGTCAGCACGGCACTGCCTGCCTTCGTCGTGACGGCTCACGTTTATCCAGCACTTACTCTGTGTCCCTGTGTCTTCCATGGACTGTCTCTTTTATCCTCGAATGACCCTCTGAGGGAGACTCCAAAGTATCCCCATTTCACAGCCCCGAGGTACAGGACACCGAAGCTCAGAGAAGTGACTTGCCCAAGGTCACACACTTTGTTAAAGGCGGGCCTTGAATTCGAACTCCAGCGCTGACTTCCCTAGCCAAGGGCTTCCCTAGCCAAGGGCTTTTCTGCTTCCCAAAGGGATGTGGGGTTTAGGCGCTTGTGCCCAAACCCCACTGAATAGCATCTAGGCTGTTCTCAGGGGGAGTATCTGTTCACCAGTAATTACATAGGAGGCAGAAATACTTGAGAAGAAGTGGAAAAAATAAGAGGACAGTGGTTCCCAAGCTGCATATTAGAATCATCTGGGGAACTCTATAAAAAAATCCAGTGCCTAGGTTCTGCCCCCAGCCAATTAAAGGAATAATGCGTGGGACCGGAAGCCCCCACCAGGAAAGATTTCCCCAGGCAGCTCCAACGTGAAGAACCAGGGTAAACTTCCCACTTGAAGAGTTGACCGTTTCTACTGGTAAAAACCTTGAAGCACTCGGGACTTACAAAAACAGTGGAAGAGTTTTTTTTTTTTTTTTTTTTTTTTTGGCAGGGGGAGGCAAATTATAGGTATACGTTATTTAGTGTCGTAGGTTTATTCTCCCACTCAGGTAATCCTGACTTTACCTGGCTCGTTGGTTCCCGGCCTTAGCTGAGTGTTAGAATCACCTTGGGAACTTTAATAATATCTCTCCTGGGGTGTGGCCTCCAGAGATCCTGATTCAATTGCTCTGGGGTGGACAGGGGGACTAGGCGTATTATTTTGGCTCCTGGGAGGACTCTGATCTGCAGCCCGTGTCGAGAGCCTTTTCTGTCGCCCGTTCAGGCTCGGTCGTTACAGGCTGCTTGAATCCCCGTTCTTTGCAAAAGCACTTTCCTTGGCCCGTCGGAACCAACTGGATGCCCGCTTGCTGTGAAGCCGGGCAGTGCCAGCGTGTGCACCTGTTGGTCTGACGGGGCCCTCTTGGGGTTACCTGCTGGGACCTGGGCGCACTAACCTGGCAGGAGCTGCATTCGAAAGGTAAGTGCGTTTCCTCTTTCCCGGCAACCCCGGGTCCTGGCCGCTGCTCAAATGTAACACACAGGAGGATCGGCCATCATCACAAGTGTGTTTTTCCACCCACTGAGGCCTGCTGCCTCGTTAACCAGTAACACTGTTTCCTTGGGTTCCAGATACTAGTATGAAGTGTTAAGTGCCTGAGGGGCAGATGCCCGATGAACCCTCGGAGGAGTAGCACCGGGGCTGGTAGCCTCTCCTTCTGGTATGTGATGTCTCTGCAGCCAGCTACAATGTTTTTTTTTTTTCCTACAGATATTTTATCCTTTTAAGGCAAACAGCCTGTGCTCAGGCTGAGGAGTACTTTCCAAAGAGGCCTCAGAGAAAGCAGAGAGAACACGTCAAGCTCTGAGTCCCTTTTCCAGACGGTTTGGTTTGAGTGGACAGATCTGGGCCCTGTCGCCGGCTGGCCTAGAGGTCTGAGGTGACACCTGAAATTCGAGAATCTTCTGCGTCCCTCGGGACACTCCAGGCGGGGAGGAGGGGGGGAATGGGAATTCTCACACCCCGTGGTCACGACCTCGCTACGGGCCCTATTCCTAGCTCTTTGTGTCTCCTTGCGCCTCCTGTCCCCTTCCGTTGTTGGTAAAAACTCTCGAGATGTTCCTCATTGTCTCTGATAGGAACCTATTTATGTTTGCAATCTAATCATCTCAGGTGAGGGCCAGCCAATGCAGCACTTTGTATAAGCGGTGAAATAGCTAATATAATTGCAAGCAGGTTTTGGTAAAAATAATCCTAGAATGGCAGTCAGCAAGCTCTCTTGCCCCTTTCCCTACTTTGTTCTCAAATATGAAAATATATTCAGTCGACGGATAGCACGTAAACGCACAGTGGATGTCATGACATGAGGCTGTCCAGGGGTTTGGGGGCATTAATTACGCGGGGAAGTTGATCATAAGGAAAGTAAACACTTTCCTTATGAACCCAGCTTCCAGTCATGCTTTTGGTTATGGGGCCTAAATGCGAAGGCAAAGAAGGAATTAAGCAGCAATAAAGTTGCTTAAACTCGGTTTAGCAGTTTGAAGCGGAGTGGTGGGCAGAGTTTGTGGTAGGACGCTGGGAAAAGACATGTTAGAGTTCTTCTGTTCCAAGATCTGAAAGGATAGGTGTTAGCATAGAAAACAAAACAAAACAAAACAAAACAGTGACGATTTAGTGTCAGTATATGTCCATTGCGCCAGCATCAAAAATACAATAAAGGGGTGCCTGGGTGTCTCAGTCGTTGAGCGTCCGACTTCAGCTCAGGTCATGATCTTGTGGTCCGTGGGTTCGAGCCCCACATCGGGCTCTGTGCTGACAGCTCAGAGCCTGGAGCCTGTTTCAGATTCTGTGTCTCCCTCTCTCTGACCCTTGCCTGTTCATGCTCTGTTTCTCTCTGTCTCAAAAATAAATAAATGTTAAAAAAAATAAAAAAAATACAATAAATTAGTAATAATTACCTTTGCTGCTCTAAAGATCATAAATGCTAATTAGTTTCACGAAAACGGCCCTAAGACTGTGCAAGTTTATTGACCTCTACGCACAGCGGTAGTGACTTTGACCCTGCCAAAGCATAAGTAAATACCTCAAGTTATTAATATGTGTCAAAAGTTGGTGTCTACCGATCAGCCTTAGTCTCTCACTGCTAGGTGATGCCTGCTCTTGAAGAATAAATAACACTCTATTTCTTGGAACGTGAAATAATTACGGTATCAGCCAGTCAATTTAATTTGATGAATGGTATTCAAACGTCAGTGATGACAAATACACCTGAGTTAAGCAAAATAATTTTGCTGTTTTCTGACGCCGTGGCTTTATGGTAATATCACGCTTCCACCAGATCTGGGCCAAGGAATAACGAGATAACGTGCGGGGGAAAGCGTCTCTTTTCTGGGTATACTGTATATCATCTTAATGGTCCAACTCTATCAATAAATTATGGTTTTGTGCTTCCAAGTCTGGACTGAGAGGAGAGAAAAAAGGGTTGTCAGGACAAGGAAGAAGAATGGGATCCTGGAATTGCCGCCGACGGGCTGGAAGGCGGCCTGGCCGTCCTCCTGCCTCGGCAGGTGGCTGGCAATCCGGCCGTACGAGCCTGCACAACTCCACCTCCGTGGAAGCCTCCGTCTTCGTGAGACACACCGCGCCCAAATCACTGGTGACTGAGTAGCACATTTTATATTACGGCGAGGCAGACAAGATGGCCCCGTATTACTCTTGTGCTGGCTTGACAGGGTGTCACCACAGCCTTTACAGAGGAATATTAAACATCTGAATGTGACAGGTACCATTTTGCTTGGCCTGCAGTGGCAGCCCATTATGTCCGTGGGAGGAGAGAGACGAGAAAAGAGACAGTGCAATAAACCCCGGAGTGTCTGCGGCCTGCACCGTCAAAGCACAGAAGCATTATGGTCTTCATCGTAGGCAATTGCCCTCTTATTCAGGAGCTGTCTGAGGAGAGCACAGCTTAGAAGAATGAGCTCACAGACACTCAGTAAAAGTAGTTGTGTTTTTTTTTTTTTTTTTTTTTGGCTGGAAGATCCATTCAGCGAATCCCTCTTTATTTTGAGTGAATGCAGTTTACTTAAGACAACTTCTGCGGTTCTGAATTGTTAGAAGATCATCTCTCTCCACCCCCGCCCCAAAGAGCGTGTGGAAAACTACAGAAGGAAAGAGTGGCTCGAAGTTTCTAGGTACTCACCGAATACTCACCGTCATAAAAACATAGCCCACAAGTCTGTCACACAGGCATATGAACAACGTTTCCTGTTATAGATCCGAAAAGCTTTAGAATGTTGTGGAAAAGGAAGTGGAGACTTTTTACAAAAATAGTGGCAGCCTCGATCAGGAAATAGTCATCTTTGTTTTGGTTTTGTTTTTCTGATTTTTCAGAATTTCCCTCTAGACGTCCCGTTCATCATAAAAGGGAAAGATGACATGAAAAATTAGAATCTGTCTGGCTCTGCCTTCCAGATGTTTTAGCATGACTTAGTATGGAGACCTAGATTCCCTTGTGGGGGAAGAAACCTTTCCTTGTTCATCTAGCACTGAATGGCATACAGCTAAATGGATATTACTTTGAAACGATCCTCACGAAAAGGAATGGCAAATAAAAGAACCAGCCCGCTGTGAACGGAGCGTCTTTTATTAACTTCTTCCTACCTCCTTGCTTACTTCACGGTCATCCAGCCTTTGCTTTTCCATTGCATTGCTTGACACATTAAGATGTTCATTCCCCTACGTCCCCGCCCCGCTGATAGGTAACTGCTGAAAGAGTTGGCTTTTGAAATAATAACTATCGAAAAAACTTCCAGAAATAAAGAGTTTAGACACTTGGAAGCATTATATATGTGTGTTGGAGAATTTGTTTACATGGTTATGAATAATTATAACAGGTTATTTCGGGGGGCGCCTGGGTGGCTCAGTCGGTTAAGCATCAGACTTTGGCTCAGATCACCATCTGGCAGTTCGTGAGTTCGAGCCCCACATCTGGCTCTCTGCTGTCAGTGTAGAGCCTGCTTCAGATCCTCTGTCCCCCTCTCTGCTTGCCCCTCCCCTGCTTCCGTTTTTCTCTCCCTCTCTCAAAAATAAATAACCATTAAAAAAAATTCTAAAGAAGTTATTTCGGAAAATTCTGATATTTGAAGAGTACCCTATTTCCATCACAAGTTCTATTCTGCCTATAATATAATCATGATTATTTTAAGCTATCCAAGCTGTCCTCACGCACCCTCAGAAATGAAGAGGTTGAAAGAAGTAACACTGAACTATCTTGGCGAAGATACCACCTCAAGATGTGCAGAGAGGTGACTCAGGTAGAACACATCGCTGGAACCTTCGCCTGAAAGCACAAAACAAAACGTTGTCCATCACACCTGAGAGAGTCGGCTGCCTTTCTCAGGTGACCGCTTCCCTTCTGTGGCTTGTCGTCTCCTTTGGTGCCATCACTGAGGTCCTGCACCCTCTCCATCATTGGTCATCACAGAGCAGGGCTCCACCTTCTGGATTCCCAAGTGTTACTGTCAGGACGATAAATGGAACGTAACCCAAGGACGCCATTTATTTATCTTGGCAAGAGCGGCATCCTCTGCCAGATGACCTTGGAGCTTATTAAATCATATCTAGGTGAACCCTTGCTGGTGAGTTTTCACATCATCTATGGCGAGTTCCCCGCTCCTTCTTGACTCCCGTTACTATATTTCCAACTGCCGTTCGTGGTTCAGGCCATTGCTTTATCGTCGTGACGGGGAAAACTTCTCTTGCTCGAGTTAGGCTCCCTTGTTTTTTCTTCCATCTTTTTTACTTTTTTTTTTTTAATCTTTTGTCTGGACACAGAGAACAGTTTCTCTCATCTTCACAGACATCTTTCATAAAGCAGAGGCAGTAATGGTTATTTTTCAGCTTCATCTGTACTGGTCGTTGGTGATGATGATGGTGATTACTGACCATATTTGTCTTGTTCTCTGCCACGTCTGCTCTCTTGTGTACTTTCTCCTAAAGGAATCTCGTAAAGTATGGAGTGGGTGGCTCAGTGGGTTAAGTGTCCGACTCTTGATTTGAGCTCAGGTCATGATCCCGCGGTTCTTGAGATTGAGCCCCGCGTTGGGCTCCGTGCTGATGGCGTGGAGCCTGCTTGGAATTCTGTCTCCCTCTCTCTGCCCCTCCCCTGCTTTCTCTCTCTCTGTCTCTCTCTCTCTGTCTCTCTCTCTCTAAGGATAAATAAACTTAAAAAAAAACACAAAAGGAATCTCACATCGCAGGTACTGCTATCATCCCACTTCTTCCATTGGAGAAAATGAGGCACAAGGAAGTTCAACAACTTGCCCAAAACAAAACGTTGGGCTGAAGCACTCAAATGCAGATCTGTGTGATCTGAGCCCATGCACGTTCTGTACGCGCCCCGTGGTGTAGCTGATTGTCCCAACTGCTCGTGTTTTTAGCACAAGTTCTGTTTCCTATTCCCTTTCACAGTTTTGTTCCTCTTATACAGCTTTGCAATAATTTTTTTATATACCTGTGTCTTCCATATGCCATGTACCCATATACCCATGGCGGCTGCAGGGGCGTTCTCTTTCAGAGGCTAGCACATCTCAGTATCATGGAAGTTCTTCTAACAATAAAGCTGTGTTTCTGCTATATTTAAACTGTTTTAAATACAACTCACGCCTAGGGCATTTTTGCTCTATCATACGTAGAAAGGTTTCCCCATCTTGTACCTGTGTATTTTGGGTATCTTTGGCTGAAAGATTTCAGTGGCCTTTGTCCTTAGTGAACCAAATTCCCATTTCAAAGAAATTTTCCCTCATTTTACTGATGATTTGTGTCTTTGTTTTCTCCTAAATATTAGCATCTTAATATAATCGAATAGTAGTAGAAAGTTTATCAAGTACTTTCTGATTCTTTTTCCTGGTAATTAATCAACGCTCTGTGGATTGGAGTTTGTTTGTCATTTACCGAATATTAAGCAACTACTCTGGTGTAGGGCTGTAACAGATGCACTCCTCTCTCTCCCCTGAATTATTTAACACCGAAAACTCTCTGGTTTTAAAATACGTGCTAAAAAAGACATTGCTCTTTTCAGAGACTCTTGCAGCATGGATTGGGCCCAGCATACCTGGACTGGGGTCAAGTTTCCAGTTCTCAGTGTCTGATTTGTAGTCCTGTGTACTTACTGGACTTCATGTCCATCAGAGTTTGCGTTTCTGTATGTGGGTCATCATTTGGTGGACATCTGCTTCCCCCAGAAGATGGTAAGTTCCATGAAAATGAACCCAGTGTCTGTTTTGCTCCATGTTGTAGCCGGGGAGCCTTCAACAGGCCTGGCACACAGCAGGTAGTTGATAATTCTGTGTCAAAGAAAGGATGAAGTGAAGCCTCTTTTATCTCCCTAGTCTTCGCATACTTTAACTTTTAAGTTTATTATTATTATTTTTTTAATTTTTTTATTTTGAGAGAGAGAAGAGAGAGAGAGAGAGAACGAACTTATGGGGTGGGGGATGGGCAAAGAGAGAGGGAGAGAGCGGGAGAGAATCCCAAGCAGGCTTTGCACTGTCAGCGCAGAGCCCCACGTGGAACTCGATCTCACGAACCACGAGAACATGACCTGAGCTGAAACCAAGAGTCGGGTGCTTAACCAACCAAGCCACCCAAGTTCCCCTCAACTTTTTTTTTAAAATTTGGAAAATGGGAAACTTCCGCAACTGGGTTGAGCAGGGCTTGGAGACATGCTTGGGTTGGGCTAGGAGAGGTTTTACAGACTTGGGATTTGGGTGCCTCGGCGCACCTTGGTGGACTTTCCCTCTGCTCCACAATCCATATCGGCCCCGTCACTGCCTCCTGTCTCTTTCAACCTCACACCCCCTTGCTTGTATTATCTATCTGCCTGGCCTCTGAAGGCATTTTAGTTTTTTACCTGAAAAGCTGGAATTAGATAGTCTTGAAAAGTCCCTTCTAGTTTGAATAATCTGTAATTCTTGATTGTCTTTCCAAGGAAGTGTACTCATCTTCCAAATGAAATAAGTGCCTCATCCTAAGTTCGGCGACACAAAACCTCCTACGTTGGCTAACCTTGAAAAGCAAATGGGTTGATTGCTGAGAAATGCAAGCCTAGAATTAATGAAAATAGTCTCAAGAGAGTCTCTTCAAATTCTTAATTCCTTTTGCAGGCATAGCCAGAACTCTCACTAACAAAATCCTGTCACGCTTATGATAATAGCTTGCTAATTTTGACTATCCAAAAATTCACATATTATGAGATGGTGGAACCCATCAAACTCAGGATAAAATACCGTGTTATCAGGTTTGTACCTCCACAGTAGCCCAACTAAAGCAGAAAATTTAAAGGCTGGTTTTGTTTGGCGTTATCGTCCCTTAGCTTTTCAGGATGGGACCCCAAAACACCCAATCCTGGAAAAAACTTTTTCATCTCATCTGATCATATGCTTCTGTGAATAAATTCTGTAGTAAAGTCTAAGTAAATTCGCTCGGAACATAAATTGGCTTATGTGCCAGGCAGCTGTGTGTCTTGTAGCTTGTAAAAATGAGGTGTGATAGCAACGTCCGTTCATTGGCTGGAAAGATGAACATACATGTGATCTCATTTATGCCTCATGATCGCTGAGTGAATAAAGGAGCCCAGATCATCTTCATTTTACAAACGGGAGAATTAAGGACGCGAGGTGTGAAGGGACACGACCCGGATCCAACAGCTGTTACGTGACGACCCTGTAAACCTGATCGACTGTCAGACTCCATCCATCCTGGCTTCTGTGCTCTAGACAAAATCAGTGTGCATTCATGAGATTGCCCTGAGAATCCAGAGTCCTGCGGTTCAGCAGTGCCCTTAAGGGACACGCAAGCAGATGGGCTCGGGATACATCACAGAAGCTGGGTAAGAGCCTTAGTTCTGATTCGCTTGCTACTTTACCACTCGCTAGGTCTGTGGTGTTACCGTAAATGAGAATTATAACATGCAACGTGACTACAGATCGTGTTTGTGAGGTCCTCGGCACCCCAAACGTAGCAGGGGTCCACGATAGCGTGAAACACGGTCTTTTGTCAAGTTTACTAAACCAGATTCCGTTATTAAAGGGCTCTAAGCATTTCCCAGCCAAACCGAAGACCGTTGAGGTAGAGAGAGTTTCGGTAACGACGAGGCCCTAGAACAGAGCCCAACGCGACCCAGCTTGGCTTTGCAAAGTGTGAGTCAGAGGGAGATTGAGTGACAGCGAGAACCCGGCATGACTTCTGTGTGGGCTAACTGTGGGCAGGAAGGGCAAACATAAGCAAGCTTGCAGTTGCATAATCATGCAATTTATTTCATTCAGTGAGCAGCCACAGGCCTGCGGAGAAGTCAAGAATGGATTGGTCCAGTCTGAACGGAGTGCCATGCACTTAAATTATGTTAAGAAATCATAGTGAACACGGTTGTAATAATAGCTGAAGGAAAAGCCGTCTGTGCTTTAAGGACAGGATGAATGTTTGAAGGCCCCTCTGCAAAAGACGCATGCATGTGAAATCGTAGTAATACTGTTCCCAGCATTTCGTTTGAACACATAGGACCGCGTAGACCCTGGCATTGCTGCTGGGGAGCGCTGTGCATTTTTAAAGAACCGCTCCTTTCACGATTTGATTTCAATCCATCAGAAGGATCTACAGCAAAGTGCCTTTTCTGTTTCCTGAAACGTCTGCAGAGAAGTACTGAGGGTGGATTTCTGTTTGAAAACCATTCATTTCGAGCGTGAATATTTGCTGTCCAGGCTGCGGAGCTCTCAGAGGCACAACATACTCTTAGCCTATAAATGCTTCCTGCTAATGACTTCGATATGGCGTCTCAAGATGGCCTTTCCAAAAACGACGTGGTTGTGAGTGAAAGCCGTGATAACAGCCCTGTTAGCCCGTGGAGGGGACTACGTTCATGGTCTTGGACGGATTCTTGACAGTCATGGTGAGGAGCTGATAATGGAAAAGATTTAGAGTAAAAAGAGGAATAGTTGTTTATTTTGAAATGGGTTGTGGGGTACCAATAGATGGAGTATTGTTAGCGGCTTTATTGAGGGATCATTTACATATCATAAAGCTCACCCACTGGGCATGCACCATGTGGCATGGGTAGCAAGTACCATGAGTTTTAGTAAACGTGTGGGGTTATGCAACTATGACCACAGTCCAGTTTTAGAATATTTCTCTTACCCCCAAATTACCTGGGGCCCCTCTCGCCCTCAGTCTCTGCGCTGCCCCCAGCCCCAGGCAATCACCGATCTGCTTTCTGTCTTCATGAGTTTGCATTTACGTACATTTCATGCAGACAGGCGTCTTATTTTGCCAATGATACCAATTCGCTTGAAAGACTGGGTGACGTCGGTTGATGGTTTAGAGTGAAGTTTAGAATGTTAAGATTGTATTCGACCCAGCGCGTTTGTGATTAACATTAAACACTGAATCTCTCTAGTGTCGGAAAAGATCAAGTGGACTATTGTTGTTTTTGGAGTAACTGAAACAGAAACTGAAGAATTTAATTTTGTGCCCAGACCCAGAATGTTCGTGTGGTAATGACCTGATTGAAAGTAACAGCATTAATAGTAGCGGGGTGCTGTTTACGGGATACTTCCTGTGTTTGGGCATTCTGCTTGGGGGGCGGGGGGATTAATGTGCGTTTTTAAAATGTCTTCATAATAGTTCTGAAAGACAGAGAGTATTTGCTCCTCGTGAAGGCAATAAAAGTGAAACCCACTCAGAGAAGTTGAGTAATTTGCCCACGACCACACAGTGCCGCGTGGTCCGAGGTCTATGCATTTGGCCACAGCACTAGGAGTTACTTATCTGGCAGTACAATGGTAAGCGGACTGTGTGGCTTGTTCTTGTCTACACCGTCCTGACTCACAAGCCTACCCACCTGTATCTCCCCTTTTCTTTAGCACGAAGATCTCTCCTTGAAGTTACCCCCCCCCCCCCCCCCGCTTCCCATTTTGGCTTCCCATGCACATTCTGTCAAAAAGTAAGATAGCACGAGGGACTTAAAGATACCCGCCCCCCCCCCCCCCCCCCCCCCCCCCCCCACCGAGGTGAATAGAGAATTGATCAGGGAGCTGTTTCGAAATGAGAGAGACAAAGACAGAGGAGGTGTTTGGATTATGCGGTCAAAGAATACACAAGAGTACATACACGAGAGGTATAGAAGAGGAAGTAAGCTTTACAAGAATTGAGAAAGAGACAGAAATTACACTTCTCTAGATGTGCCCGCCATGGTGATTTCATGAAGAGGGTGGGGGGTGGCAATAAAAACTCTCTTTAGAATCCTTTGAAAAGAAAGAATTCTGGTGGGTTCGTGTACCACTGGGGCCCCTGCTCTGATGCCCAGAAGCCCTGCCTGGTGCAAAGGCTTCTGGGTTACGAGCCAGTTGGGGAGTTTGCCAGATCTTATTCGGCAGTGAAAGGAGGTGGCTTCTTACGGGGCACGCACCAGGAATGAAGTTTCAGTCTGAGAGAATAAAGAATAATCTTACTTGGAGGATTCAGTGGGGATCGACAGAAGGGATTTCAGAGATGAGAAACCGGTTCGCGTGCTTGTGGTAAAGCCGCAGGTTCAAGTTTTGCTTACGCGAGTGGTTGGAAGTCTTAAATTCCACCGGCCACATTTGGTTGTTTGAATTCAAACAAGTCACGGTGAAGATGGCTTGGTTTGGGGGGGGGGGGGCGGGACCAGTGTTGACAAACGTGTGGTTTCAAGGCAGCTACGTATTCAAAATATCAGAGGGACACGTAACGGGGACTCAGGCGCAAGGGATTTAGAGCAGTTTCTTAAAAATGTGTCCGGTGGGACAGGCTTTCCAAAAAACACCCCATAATTCATCAAGCAGGTTGATACTGCTTGTCTGCGTCTTGTTTCTTTGCAGAATCAGAGTGGCGGGCAGAACGTACTCGATCCGGGGGCCACAGTGGCTTCCTGCACTGGGGGCCTCCTGGTTCCTCAGGAACTTGTCAGAAATGCACATTCTTGTCTCTGATCCCAACTCATTGGACTGGAAACCATGAGTGAGGTCCCAGCAGTCTGTATCGTAACAACCCCTCTGGGTGGTTCCGACGTGCCCTAAGGTTTGAGAACTGCCGGAAAGACAAGCTGGGGATGTAGAAGGGAACGTGTCAGAGGCACCACAGACACTGCGTTGAAAGCGCTTGGTCCCGGGGCCCAGAACGAGGAGCAGGGGAGCCCAGGAGCTGTCTCTGCTTGTGTTCTGCTGCAGGCCGGGTGGCCCTGTGTGCGGCACGTCTTCTCTGCCTTTTACTTTTACCAGGTGGCCTTCTCTGCCCACGTGTGTCCGGAAGGATTTGTCTCTTTCGCAGCACCTGCAGGTCGGGATTCCTTCAGGTCTAACGCTCTTGTGGTTCTCCACGTAACTCTTTGGTTCTGTTCATCGTTATTTCTCTCGCTGCGTCCGCCTGCCTCTCGTGGCCACCCCCAGTGGACGCCTCGCCTGAACAGACTGGTCACTCTCTCCCCGTCACTCTCTCTGGTCGACTCCCTTACCTTGCTTTCTCCGTGACACGTCATTATGTGAAGTTATGTGCGGCTCCTGGGTTTTGTCTTTGCAGAGGGCTCCGTGTAAGCTCACCTCTGTTGAGGTGGGGTCCCAGGTCAGTGCCTGGCACGTGGGAGGGGTGCAGAGAACTGGCTTCTCCCCCAGTCCAAAACCAGAGCGTTGCTAGGAGACCCTTCGTAAGCTAAATGGCATAAGGCACAAGAGGCAATCCCTGTTGACTTACATGGAGGGTGTTTTACATTATTAAATATGACTGTGTTCCCCGTGCTATACTTTTCATCTCTGTGACTTGTTTGTTTTATAATTGGGAGTTTGTACCTCTTAACCCCTTTCATCTGTTTTGCCCATCCCCCCGCCTTCCTCCCCTGTGGCAACCACTCCTTTGTCCCCTGTATTTGGGAGTTCGTTTCTGCTTTTTTTATTGTTGTTGTTCATTGTTGGGGTTCTGTTTTTTGGTTTTTAGATTCCGTGTGTAAGTGACATCATATGGTGTTCGTCTCTCTCTGACTTATTTCATTTAGTATCCTTATTTCCTTAGAAAGAATCTTGAGGGGCGCCTGGGTGGCTCAGTCTATTGAGCGTCCGACTTCGGCTCAGGCCATGATCTCGCGGTCCGTGAGTTCGAGCCCCGCGTCGGGCTCTGTGCTGACAGCTCAGAGCCTGGAGCCCGTTTCAGGTTCTGTGTCTCCCTCTCTCTCTGACCCTCCCCCGTTCATGCTCTGTCTCTCTCTGTCTCAAAAATAAATAAACGTTAAAAACATTTCAAAAAAAAAGAAAAAGAAAAAGTCTTGAGCATTGCCAGACCCAAAAAATCATCTCTGGTAAGCTTTTCTGATGCCTGAGGACACATCTTGCTAACGGATGCACAGAATAAATCGAGATGAAGTACACGTGCTCGCAGATGCCGTGGAAGGTCTGGAGACTGGCTGCCCGTTCAGGGGAAGGAGCTGGGTGGGGGTGGGGGCCGCGTCTCTTGCAAAACAAGTGTTGATCGCTGTTTTTGCTTTTTGCCTTTCTTTCATGGAAGTGAAAACCCTGTTTGGATTTCTTCCCGTTAGCGCGATCAGGCACTAAGGTAGGTCTGGGGTAAAAGTGGAGTAACGTGAACTTGGAAAAGCTGGGGCTATTTGTCCATGTATGTGTATCCTGACCTAGATGGGAAGCTACTGGTTAGCACGCTTCCTTACACAGGGAGTGAGCGAGAGCCACAGAGAGTCCGTGATCCGGGGTAGTGTCACCAGTAAGGGCCACAGCCCAGACCCAGAGCTCTTCAAACCTACCTCTGGGCTCTCCCCATTGCCCGTGTTGACGGCTGGTGTCCAGATGTTTCTGAATCGTTCTCGGAAATCACAGTTGTTGTAGACGTAAAGGCAGGTTTCTGGTTTCTGATAGTTTCTTTTTCCTGTATCGGCTTCCAAAGTGTTTGATCAAATGATTTGGCTCTCTGTGTGTTTGTAATCAAATCCCTAAGTGCTGGTAACGCACACCTCCCCAGGTTCAAGCTGGGGGCTTTATTTACTCGGGCACAGCCGGAGCGTATTGTGATTCTCTGTTTCCTTAGGTGCCTTCAAGAGTAAAATAAGCAATTTCATTTAAAATTAATAGCCCCAGTCTTATTTCTGCCTTATTCACTGAGGGAAACCTTATAGTTAACTGCAATTTCCGTGCCACTTCGAGGGAATTCTTTGGTGGGAGCCTGGCTCTGCTGCTTTTAGACAAACTCCTGTATTGGAGCAGTGCGGTACTCGAGGAACTGCATTCTGAGTCAAAGCAAATTACCTCGCTGTCTGCCTGAGCACTTTACAGATTTACACATCTTCCCGACAAGATTTGTACATACCCCAGTTTTGTAAATCAGGGACTTGAAACATACCAGAGAAGTTCACATGTAAAGTAGATCCCGGAGTTTTCATTTTATTAAAAGCAGCCGATTCAGAGAAAAAGCAATGAAGGGCTGTCGGCAGGCTAAAAGGACCTGGAGAAGTTTGGACGTATTGTTTTTACCCTTTTTGTCAGAGGTGGGGGGCTTTTGTGGTGTGTTTGTGCCTGTATTTATGTTACCTACTTCTGCAGGGGGTATGTGTGTGATATTGTTATGTAGGAATTAGAAGAGTTTTAGTCAATAAGTGTAGTAGATGATCCTTTGAAAGGTAAACAAGCTCGAGGCACAGTGTCTGGAGAGAGAGTGGAGGGAAAAGGAAAAAGGAACAAGGAGGGCAGGCCGATGGGGACTTCTCAGGTTGGGGCTCTGTGTCCAGGGTCTCTGCCCCTCTTATCCCCTAGTGTTTCCTTCCTGAAGCTGCAGAAATTAACCCTTTGCACTTGTTCATGAACTGAAGACAGCCTGTGCTCAGACAGTGAGAAGAGCACTTTAAAAAAAGGGAGGGGCAGAGAGAGGGGGAGAGAGAGAGAGAGAGAGAGAGAGAGAGAGAGAGACAGAGAATGAATGCCAAGCAGGATCCGTGCTGTCGGTGTAGAGCCTGACCCAGGTCTCGAACTCACGTGCCATGCGATCGTGACCTGAGCCGAAACCAGGAGTCGGATGCATTGTGGTTTGTGCCTCTGGGTTACCTCTGTCTCATCTTCGAAACGGGAGGCAGCACAGTCTACTGGTCAAAGGCATCCTCTCTGGAGGGAGACCTCCCAATTGGAACCTCAGATCTGCCAATTACTTGCTGTGTTACTTAAGGCAAGCTGCTTGACATCACTGTGCCTTGAGCCCCCCCACCCCCCACCTGTAAAACCAGGGTGGTAATAGTGTCCGTCTCATATCTGTGCTAGGAGAATCACACAAGATTGTGCTCATGAAGCACTTAGGACAGTGTCCACACGTGGCCAGTTCTCCGCAGATGCTGGGTCTCTATCAATCCACTAACCCACGTGGTACTTAAGTGGAAGGGGCTTTGCCCCCCAGGAGGACATTTGGCGATGTCTGGAGCCACTTCGGTTGTCGTAGCCAGGGGAGGGCAGATGCCAGGGATGCTGGTAAGCATCCTGCGGTGAGCAGGGCAGCCCTCGCAGAGGACTGTCTGTCCCCTAACGTCAGTTGTGCACGAGCCTTTCTTCAGCCTCCTTCCCTCAGGACTGGGTTCTGCCCCGCCCCCTGTACCCTGTTCTAGACCCTCTGCCTCTGGTTCCTGCAGGGCGTCTTCCTATAGATCTTGTGGGACCTTCACCTGCTGCCCGTGTGCTGGCTGCCCCAGCCTGTGGGGTCCCTGCTGGCTGCCCCCCGTCCTGCTGCAAGGCGCCGGCCGCCCACCCCGGTTCGGACTTTCCGAGGGCCGGATCTGTGTGGCAGGAGACCCTGCAGGCTGTAACCTGAGCCTTTGTTCCTGCTCATTAGGGCCGTGGTGTCCGAGTTGGTGGCACAAGATAGATCTGGGTCCTCTCCCACTGCTCACCACCTTTGATCTGCTCTGTGTGCTGTTTCCGTCTTTGTACAGAGCTTTCTCCTCCCCTCACACTGCCGAGCCCACCCTCGCTCAGGGCCGCGTGGCACCGTCACCCAGGGACTTTGATCCCAGTGCCCTCCTGCTGGACACCGAACTCCGGCCGAGTTTTGCACTACTCTTTCTGGAAGGCTCACAGGCAGGGAGGGACTCTGTTCTTCGTGGGGGCTTTTTCTCTCTTAACTTTCAATGTTTTGGTTCTCTGGCGGGTCCTTGTGTGAGTCCTGGGAGGTGTAAAGTGAACTGCTCCTCCCGACAACCCCCCTCCCCCCCCCGCCCTGGGTTGGCTGGGGACCAGCAGCTTTGCATTCGTGGGAAATATCACGGGAAGGGTGTGCGTTTTGGGGTCCCGAAGTCATGTTTTCACTATGTCCTTTGTGGGTTTTATGAACATGGGCACGTTACTCTTAATCTCTTATTTATTTTGAGAGAGAGAGCAGGGGAGGGGCAGAGAGAGAGAGAGAGAGAGACAGACTCATTTCTTCTTTTGAAAAACATCCCGGGGGCGCCTGGGTGGCTCAGTCGGTTAAGCGTCCGACTTCGGCTCAGGTCATGATCTCGCGGTCCATGAGTTCGAGCCCCGTGTCGGGCTCTGTGCTGACAGCTCAGAGCCTGGAGCTCGTTTCAAATTCTGTGTCTCCCTCTCTCTCTGACCCTCCCCTGTTCATGCTCTGTCTCTCTCTGTCTCAAAAATAAATAAACGTTGAAAAAAAAACAAAAACATCCTGGAGTTCCTGTCCCGGAGATAAAGAGAGGCGATATCGCACTTGGACTTGGTTGCAAGCGCGCCCCTGCTCTGCCTGGCTCAGCTTGGGTTGAGGCTTGGCTACTTACTCGTTGTGCGTCGTGAGCGAGTCCCTTAAGTTCTCGGTCTCGTGTTCCACCCCTGTAAGGCAAGTGCGACAGTTGAGCCCACGTCGTCGGGTAGTTGGAGGGACTAGACGGGGTTCTGTGTCTACAGTCTTTAGGATAGTTCCTTCGTTCACCATTTCTTCTCTTTCTTGTGCTGCTGAGGTCCAGAATGGGGGGCCCGGGGAGTGGGGCGTGGGTGGTATAGCCCACCCGCCAAGCCCAGCAGGAACGGACGGGCACGGACGGCTGCAATGGAGACCGAGCCACGAGGTGCAGCGATCCCTCCTGGACGGGGCTTCACAGCACAAGTGTGTGCAATCGGAACACGGGCGTGCATCACAAGCAGGGATGGTTTTTAGGTTTTTCGGTGTTCTTTAAATTTATTCACTTATTTTGAGAGAGAGAGAGAGAGAGCAGGCAAGGGGCAGAGAGAGAGAGAGAGAGAGGGAGAGAGAGAGAGAATCCCAAGCAGGTTCCTGCTGTCAGCTCAGATCCTGATGAGAGGCTTGAACTCATGAGAACCATGAGATAGTGACCTGAGCCGAAATTGAGAGTTGGTCGCTTGACCGACTGAGCCGCCAAGGAGCCCCCAGAAGCAGGGATGATTTGGTAAGGACAGTGTCCCCAAGTGCTTAGGCGGGGTACCTAACTTTTGAGATAGGCTAGAGAAAGACAAACAAAACCAGAAAAACACCTTACATTCCCAGGTCTTTGAAATGGCCAAGTCGTGCCCTGGGGTATCTTTACAACTGGCGAGCCATGCTGTCTGAGGTCTACCCCCATCTTCTTGGTTTTCTCGAACGATCTTTGCACGCACCTTACCCCCTTTACATCCGCTTTTGCTTCCAAAGGCCTGTCTGCTGGTCTCTGAAGGACTTCCCTCCGGCTGCTGGCTGCTTTTCAGGCATCAGCAGAGAGGTGGAAAGGCCTGGGAGTTTCCATCATCCCAGGGCAAACCTTGCCGGTGACTGACAGGTGTGGAAGCGGAACAGCCTGGTTCCTTTGCCTGAAAGAGAATTTTTCCTCCAAAATTCCCTTGCCGCAGTCTGTAAGTTGGCCTGAAATGACACATTGCTCAACTTGTTTCCTGGGGAGCACTTCTTTAATACATTCCTTACACAGGAATCCTTGTCTCAGGGTCTGTTTGTGGGGAACCCCACCTAAGGAAGCCCTTCTCTGAGGCTCCTCTCATGTTTGAGTGTCATACCAATATGACCCCCTAGTTTTTTTTTAATTTCTAAAAAAATGTTTATTTTTCAGTGAGAGACAGAGTGGGAGTGGGGGAGGGGCAAAGAGAGAGGGAGACAGAATCCGAAGCAGGCTCCAGGCTCCGAGCTGTCAGCACAGAGCCCCATGCGGGGCTCGAACCCACAAACTCTGAGATCATGACCTGAGCTGAAGTCAGTCGCTTAACTGACTGAGCCATCCAGGCGCCCCTGCCCCCCTACTTCTAAGAAGGTCGGGAATGGATGGGGTGAGTGAGGTCAGGGACAGGGAAAAACTGGAGAAGTCCTTTTTACACATTATATGGTAAGAAAAAAAACACCTATTTTCTACTTCGACATAGTTGTAGGTAGTTATATTAAATTGGCTTTGCCTTTCATACCAGCACTCAAAGTGGAGATATTAATACATACACACACATACACACACACACACACATACACACACACATGTATATATTCCAATTTAATAACTAGCATTGTAGCAATGGCAGTAATTTTTCCCCTCTAGTTTTCAATACATAATGCTTTAGTTATATAGATGTTAAGGAGATATTTGCGGGCTCTCTCTTGGGAGTCAAACTACAATTTATGCCCCTCGTCCTCTGTGAAAAATGTGTTCCACATTCTTAACCAGAAGAGAATGGCTTAGTCATAGAGTTGAGATAGAAGACCTATATTGAGGTATTTTTGACCCAGCGCTGTGTGGAATGAAGTTAGTGAGGAATTCATTTATATTAGAATCATTTCTTATGGTGTCAGACACTTTGCTAGAAATTGCTTATGAAGAGACCATCATTGGAATATATTCTCTCTGGAATCTTGTAAGATGTTCTCTTTGTTTCCAATGTACTAAAATTCTGTGATGATACATCCTGCTGTGAATATAATTTCATTCATTGCACCGGGCTTACCATGAGCCCTTTCAACAAAGGAAACATGACTTAAGGAAAAATTTTTTTCTTAAACTACTTAACACGTTTGATTCAAGGACAGAATGGGGGGGCATTAGGAAGGTGAAAACAGTCTAGCCCTGAAATGGATACTGTGGACCTGTGAAATTTATAAGGGAATATTCTGGAAAACTTGTTGAACGTCTAATGTTTCAGTTATGGCGGTGACGTAAGAAACCATGCCCAGGCACTGGGATGATAACGTATCCATTTCCTGTGTTGTTCGTGGCTGGATCCCCTGTATTTTCCAGCACAAATCCTACAATTTTTCCATTATGTAGCGCAGAAGGAAGAGCAGACATCTTGTCGGTGGATGGGGTTTCAGGATACCGGCAGCTGTGACAGCTGTGGCCGTCAGCTGGGTAAAGCCCTCACTTACTGTGTTAGTTCCTATCAAACAAAATGCATTCCTTAAAGTGACCGTGCTACGCTAACCTCTAGGGGATGGGGAGCAAAGTGACTCGGAGAGGAAGCGGCCAGTGCATCCATTACCCAGATTGTGTGAGAAAGGGGTGCACAGGGAGACGGAGACGATAACTGAGAACTGTAGGACAGTTACAGACGTTGCCGAAGAAAACTGGTGCCCTCTGGAGATTAGTCCAGTGCTGAGGCACTCCTTCAACAAGCTCCTGGACCTGGGTACCAAGGATGATCCTGAGGGTATTCAGTCTTCTTTCTGTGACTTCAGTCGCAAAATGGTTTTCATCCAACATGAAGGTGAAGAGGTTTTGGCCGAGGGAGTAGCTGCTGGTGGGGTTCCCCACTCATCGCCCTAGGCACTAGGGAAAGGTGGCCGGCTACCTTCCTGGTATGGACTGAATCTTCGCATCCTCCCCTAACTCATATGTCGAAGCCCTACCCACGCCCCTCACCCCCCTACATGAGTGTATTTGGAGATAGGGTCCATTTGATGGTAATGAAGGTCATAAACGTTGGGCCCAGATATGACAGAATATATTTCCTTGTAGAAGAAACACCAGAGAGCTTCTTTCTCTTCCCCCCTCTCTGCTGTGGGAGGACGCAGAGAGAAGGTGGCCATCTACAAGCCAGGAGAAGCTGTCACCTGAAACATGCTTGGTGGCACCTTGATCTTGGACTTCCAAGCCCCCAGGACTAGAAGAGATAAACTTCTCTCATTGAAACCATCCAGTCTGTGGTATTTTATCATGGCAAGTCCAGAAGACCAACGCCGTCTCCAAGGACAGACTCCAGGTGACTTGACCTCTGATTCAAGAAGTTTCGTCACGTGCTTTCAGGAGTTGAAGCCCTATTACGTGACTTCCAGACAAAGAGAGGCATGTGTTTTCACTCTTTACCAAAACTTTACTGAAACACCAGTGAGAGTGGGGAGTGCGAGTGGGAAAGTGGGGCAGAGAGAGGGAGAGAGAGAGAATCTTAAGCAGACTCCACGTTGTCAGCGCAGAACCTGACGTGGGACTCCATCTCACGACTCTGAGATCATGACCTGAGCTGAAATTGAGAGTCAGACACTTAATGAGGCCACCCAGGTGTCCCGATAGTGTTTTTAAATGCTCAATTCCGTAAGGACAGAGAGAACAGGAGAGGAGACCCCAGTGAGAACATTTTGGGCGCTGGAAAGCAGTGGGAGAGAGAATTCTGATTCAGTAGACCCAAGGAGAGTGAAGATGGGGAACGCTGAGAAACCACAGGATTTTCATTGTTTACTTTCAGACGGCGTGAGGACCAGGAACACCGGTTACTCTGGGTCTGTGGCAAATGTTGGGCTAAAAAGATGAAGTGGTTCAAATGTGTTTAAGAAGCAGGAAGGTCGCCAGAATCCCTGCCTGCCTTTGGGAGACGATGCACTTGCTTGTTGGGATGCTGGCAGGGGGTTAGCAACTGGTTCTCAAACAACCAAAAAACCCAAAAAAACCAAAATGTGTAGTTGATAGCATTTGCCAGTTTCTGTGGTGTAAACGCTCCCACCATGGCCAATTTCAAGCTGCCACCATGACATCACCAAACAGAGAAGAGAGGGGTATGACCCTTTTGTGTAGTTACCCCCATGTAGAAAAAGTACGTTCGTAACCTCAAGAGCGTGGATGATACTAGAATAACTAGAAAGTGGTGAAGTTTTTGGTATTTTTGGTTTACTGTAATTATTACACGTTTATATAATTTAATTTTTAATAATGACTTTGTTTAATGACCTGCACGACAACGTATGGAAATTGAACGGTCGGCCCTTGTGAGTTGCGACAAGTTGGTTCCTCCCTATTATTGCCAGTGGAGGAAGACTGGATGTTTCTTATCTACAAGATTAAAACAGAGGGTCTTTGGGCTTGGAAAGATGGGGCACAGTTCAAGTTAGGGACCCTGAACCTGAAACAGTGAGATGAAAAGGAAGTCTACCAGTAACTCTAAACTCCTGGTCTTTATCTCCCACCCAGCTTCCAGTATTTGGTAGCCAAAACTGCTTCCGCCTGATGGGAGACCAGAAACATCTCCCCTGGGTTATTTGTGCAGCTGAAAAGAGGTGGCAGCCGTGGGAAGAAAGAAACCCTAAAGATACTGACGTTGAGATTCCGCAAGGAAACCCACGGGGTAGATCCCCCTGTGGTGAGGACCATCATTGATAAGCCCCACCCTCACACACACAGCTTCTAATCGGCATTTGGAAGGACTCAATCTTACAAGTTAGTGTTCGCAAGATATTCGGGTAGAGCATGTACTGTGAAGGGCGCACGCACACACACACACACACACGCACGCACGTACACGCACGCGCACGCACGCGCCACACAAAACAGCTACTTGGAAGAGACAGAAACTAAGCGGGAAGAGAGAGTCGTCTATCGTACAAACTTCAGAGAAAGAAATGAATGAAACAAGAAGATAGTGCTGAAAGAGGGGAAGAAAATTGGCAGAGCCCAAGACCAGCTCTTGGAAATGAAATGAAAAACGTTACAGCACAGTGGAAAGCTCAATTAAGAGTTGGAATTGAGAATATCTCCTAGAAAATTGAACAAATGGCAAAGAACTGGAAAAGTGGGAAAAAGGAAATTACAGGATCCACGCAGGAGGTGCAACAGAAGGAGGGGAGATTCATGGGAGGGGAGATTCCGAGAATTGGAGGATTTGCCGAACCAGATTGTGCAGGCCCGTGGAGATGTCGGGACGGTGAGGAGTTAGGCCTACGAATGAAAGCATTTGCTTATGAAATCTTAAAACACTGGGCAAGGTTTGGGATTCAGGGAAGTAGAGGGAAGCGGGGGAGAAATTTCTATCCAAAGGGTCCGGAATCAGCACAGCGTTATATTCATGTGAGTTAAAAGACAGGGAGTGATGCTTTCAAAATTCGAAGGAGAAAGGCTGCCTCAACACAGAATTGCCCACTCAGTAACACTGTCACTGACTCTGACGATGAAACAGACATTTCAGGTAGCTGAGGTCTTGCATTTTATTTTAGCCCGATGCACCCTTTCTTTGTAAGATGCAGAAGAGGGGCTCCAGCAAAGAAAAGGGGGGAGAAAGTCAAGAAAGTGAGTCCCCAGGCAGGGGAGCTGACGACAGAATCAAGTGGCCGGAATCCCAGGTCATTCGTGGCAGGGACACCTTGCAGTGAAGGCTGCAGGCCACGTCAGGCTCGCGGGACGACTGTCCTTCCCGGAAGGAAGACGATGTCCTTGGGAATGATTTTGTGTGGATGAACTTGATGGCATCCTTAGCACGTGTGAGTGTATTGAGAGATTTACATACCTGCGGGGAGAGTCCCAGGTACGTACAGAACAAAACTAATTACCTAAAAGAGAAATGAACTCTGAAAACAACAGCTGTTAACGATCAGAAAACAAAACATTCTTCAGAAAACGCGTACTTAGGGGTGTGCTGCACAAAGCGGCCATGGAGAGTGCTCATCTGGTCGTGGCAACGTAGGCATTCAGCGCTGATCTGACGAAACTGTGTGGCAGGATGTTGGGGGGAGAAGGTACGTGGAAATGTGCGTGTGTGCATGAGAGCATTGTGTGCACACGTGTGAGTGCAAGAGAGTATGTGTGCACACGTATGCGTGCACACAGAGGAGGTGACAGGAAGGGGAAAGAGGATTGAGCCAGTTTCTTCCATAGTAGGAAGCAAAAAGATAATTACTAAACTGAAAACAAGAAGTGGCAATAGAAGTGTGTTAGTTAGATGATTCTTTTTTTAGATAGACGGAAGAAAAAAAAAGCCTTTAAAAGGGTTTGATTCTTGGGAGCAGAAATAAGGAGGTCTGGAATGGGAAGAAACTTCTGTGTAACAAGCCTTGTAGAATGAATGATTCGTCTCTTTAAATCATCTTCATGTATAACTTTGCTAAAATAAAACGCAAATTAAAATAAATCATGATACCAAAAGGCATTTCTGGAGAAATAATGAATGACGAGAGCTAGTTGCAGAAGTCCAAGACCCTGAAAATAAGCAGAAAGCCTTTGGAACGTATTTTTGATGCTTCTGAATAAAGCTACACTCTTTTCTTTCTTTTTTGAAAAAAAAAACATGTGTTTTATTTCATTAAAATTTATTTAATGGTAATTTATGGATGCATTTGGAAAACACTGTGGAGTGAATCAGGATGCTGCAGGAGGTTCTGTGCAATGTGGTGCCATTTGTGTGAAATCTCCAAACATAAGATGATGTTGTTGGTTGGTTATGGATAGTTATACATGCAGCACGGTTACAGAAATCTCCGGGAGCGTGATCTCCAGCCTCGGGCATGGAGTGTTTTGTGCAGAAGGAAGGAGGTAACCGGTATGTGAACTGAGCCTTTAGCCACATCAGATTCTTTTTTGACTCAGAGACCGAGAAGAGAGAGCTGAATCAAATACTGCAAAGTGTGGATGAAGTCTACTAACATTGACCCGTGGCTACTTGGACAACTTGCTTTATGTAGTTTTTGGAAATATTGGAAGTGTTTCGTAATTAAAAATGAAAGTAAAATTTTCATTTTATATACAAAAGGTTTTTTAAATTGGCCCTGGATATGACAACCTATCATTACCAGGTCAGTCAGTTTTTATCGACAGTATTGCCCAGTTTTGTCTTCTGGTTTTTGTGAAGAGACAGCCCCAAACATCAACTCAACTATGGCGAGGGATAGACAAGATTTAGTGTTCTGTACCACTTCTCTGAAAGATGAAGTCTCACTTAGGAACATATTATGTGGTGTACCAGTTCAATTTAATAAATATTTACCGAATTTCCACTTCCTAAGAGACATGAGGGAAAATAACAGGGAGCAAGTCAGTGTCCTGTCCCCCCAGAAGATTGCCTCTCTGGGAGAGGATGTGGTACAAAGCAGTGTTGAGGTGAGAACAGTTGGAATCCGATTGAGTCCTCAACCTCCCAGGGTTGAATGCCGATTGGATTTTGGACGCGTTATTACGCCTCTCCAAGCCTCAGTGTCCCCGTTGTGAAAGGACAACAGTACCACACGCCTCACAAAATTGTTGAGATTAAATTAGCCAACCCAGCTTTAGACACATGGTTTTGTACCTGGCACCGACAGCCAATTCTCAGTAGATGTTGGTATGATTGAAAATGGTGAAGAGGTTCGTGTTATAACGTGGGAGAAACCATCATTCACGACAGGGTGGTTCACCCAGAAATACATGCACACACCTTTACATGGCTGAGCATTTTTTTTGTCGGACTGAGAAATTCTAAAAAAAACCCCACCTTCCTGAAATTTTAGCTTGGAATTACATCTCAGCCCAGCTTCACGGACAAGCGATTTCTTAAGAAATTGGCACCTTTCCAGAGAAGGAGAGGTCTCTGTCAGTCGGGCTTCAATTCACTTAGGTCTTTACCTGTTTTTCAGTAGCAGAGACAGTCATTAAAGCCTCACTCTGGGGCCAGCCATAAAGCAGGCTTGAGTCCACAGGGAAGGGCCCTGCTACCTCCAGAGAACCTGTAGAGTAAAGCCAGAAAATGGAAAAAAAGAATTTTATTTGCAGTTGAACTATGTCACTGAAATGTTCCTCCGGTGACAAACCAGGGTAGCAAAGGAGAGACTCATTTGTTGGTGCCTGGATATTCATTCACCCACCAGGTGTTTAGTGAGCGCCTACTGTGTGCCTCACAATAGGCATAGCGTGAGGCACACAAGCCCACAACAACGAGCAGAAAACCGTTGTCTTAGCTTTCAGTAAGCTGACAGAAGCCAGGGAGATAGAAACAAAAACAAGGCAAGCAAATAAATCGAGGCAGTAGAAAGGTTTCGGAGTGGTGGGCCACTTTAGACTGGAGGGTCTGGAAAGGCCTCTTTTAAAACAGGTTCTGTCAGATCTGAAATTGCACTGAGGAGCAAAAGGCAGTCATGCAAAGATCTGAGCGAAGGGTTGTCCGGAAGAACACAGGAGAGGAAAGAACAGGTGCAAAGGCCCATGGGCAGGAACACGTTTGGCTTGTAAGAGGGCTGAGCACAGTGGGTGAGTGGGGGAGGCGCTGGGAGATCAGGTCAAAGACATAGCTAGACATACTCTTCTGTAAGGCGCCTGCATCTTCTAACTGTAGCAAGGATCAGGGTTGTGTGGTGGGACCTGGCATGTGATTTGCATATTTGAAAGGATTATTCTTTTAGCTCAGAGAGCTACAAAAATAAGAGAAAGTTAAATCCAAAGTAAGTAAACCCAAAGAGAGGAAATAAAAATTAGATTAGAATTCAATGGAATAGAGAACATAAAACAATTGAAAACAAGTCAAATGAAGCCCAAAGGTGGTTCTTTGGGAACCTCAAGGAAACTGATGAACGTCAAGCCAGAATTAATCAGGAAAGTAGAGGGAAAGACTTTGTCAGCAACGAGATAGACATCCGATGGACCCTACGGATACTAAGAGGATAATAAGGAAGTTTTTGAACAGTTTGATGCCAATAAATCTTACAGCTTACTTCCACGGAATGAATCTATTGCTTGAAAGACACATACTACCAAAGCTCTCTCAAGAAGAAACAGATAACCTGGACAGTAGCATATCTGTTAAAGAAATTAAATTTGTAGTTAAAAACCTCCCCCTAAAGACAGTTACAGTTCTGGAGGGTTTCACTGGTGCATTCTACCAAACATTCAAGGAAGAAATTGTGCAGATTCTATTCAGATTCTTCAAAAAAAAAAAAAAAAGGAAATGCTTCCCAAGTGTTCCCCCTGTGATCAGGGGCAAGATGAGGGTTCCTTCTCTCTTCACTCCTGTGCACCGGGGGTTGTACGTTACCCTGACCCTGGAGGTTCTACTCCGTGCAGCAACTCAAGGGAAGAAAAGAGCTCCATACTGAAAAGATGATGTATCAATGGCTTTATTCATGGATAATATTACCGTCTATATAGAAAATGCTGTAGAATCTATGGAAAATCTGGTGGAACTAGGAAGTGAATCAACCAAGGTGCAAGATACAACATCGGTAGACAAAATGTATTCCTAAATACATAATCAGAAAGTGAAAGAAACACCTTGTACAGTACCATGAAAATCTGAACTACTGAAATACTTAGCAATACATCCAGTATAAGATGTGAGAGACTTGTGAACTGAAAACTACACACCATTGGTGAGATAAGCCGAAGACTAATTGGAGAGATACGTACTGCATTCTTGTGTCATTCGTGATATTGTTGTCAGTTATCCACACGTGGACCTCTTGTTTCAAGGCAATCCCCGTAAAGGGTCCAAGAAGCGTTTTTGGATAAACTGACGAACTGATTTTAACGTGTGTATGGGCCTCAGAATTGCCAAAACAACTTTTAAAAAGGACAAAATTGGAAGACTAATGCTATCGTAAGTCTTATTATAAAGCAAGAAAGTCAGAGTAGTGTGGTGTTGGCTTCCACATAGAGGAATCACAGTTGGATGATACCCATCTGTAAAAATATGACCCATACCTCTTGTAATATTAAAAAAAAAATACTCAAAATGGACCGCTGACCTAAATACAAACCCTAAAAGTATAAAACCTTTGGAACACGTGGAATAATAAAATTTTTGTGTTAGAGCAGGCAAAGATTTCTTCAAGATGACAGTAAGACACAGCCCACAAAAAAGCAACCTGATACGTTTGACTTCATTACATTAAAAACTTGGGCCTTTAAAAAGGAATAGACAGGGGCGCCTGGGTGGCTCAGTCCATTGAGCGTCTGACTTTGGCTCAGGTCATGATCTCACGGCTTGTGAGTTTGAGCCCTGCGTTGGGCTCTGTGCTGACAGCTCAGAGCCTGGAGCCTCTTCAGATACTGTGTCTTTCTCTCTCTCTCTCTCTGCCCCTCCCCTGGTCGTTCGCTCACTCTCTCTCTCTCTCTCTCAAAAATAAATAAACATTAAAAAAAAAAGGAATAAACAGGGAAGTAATTGGGAGAACGTGTTTCTAAATGTTTATTTGGAGAGGAGAGAGAGCATGAGCAGGGGAGGGGCAGAGAGAGCGGGAGAGAGAGAATCCCATGCAGGCTCCGCACTGTCAGCACAAAGCCCGACGTGGGGCTCGAACCCACAAACAGTGAGATCATGACCTGAGCCGGATCCAGAGTCAGATGCTTAACTGAGCCACCTAGGTGCCCCTGGGAGAGTGTATTTGTAAATAATATTTCTGATTAAGGATGTATTAATATAAAAAGAATATAAAAATAGAAATAGAACCTCAAGAATATGTATAAAAGAATGCAAAAAGAACCTCAAGCAAACGAACAAACGCTCACCATCTTTATTTATTAGGGAAGTATGAGTGAAAACTACAATGTGATATTGCGACATAGCTCTTAGAATGGTTAATGTTAAATGGCCGCCACACCAAATGTGAAGGTTCTGGGGCCCTCGTAAGCTGCTGATGAGAATACATAAGGGTACAAACACTTGGAAAACATTCAGACATTTTTTTTTAAGTGTGAAACATACATCCGCCGTATGACCCACCCATTCTACTCGTAGGAATTACCCAAGAAAAATAAAACAGATGTCTATACTAAGTCTTGCATGTTAATACTGGGAGAATCTTCATTTATACAAGGCAGACCCTGGAAACCATCTAAAGTTCATCCACAGGGGAATGGAAAAACAAACTGGGGTGTATTCGTACTGTGGAGTGCTAGTTGGCAATAGGGCGCCATAAACTGTTAGCATCCACTAAAGCAGGAATGCATCTCAAAATATGCTGGGGGAGGAAGTCAGACACAAAAGAGTGTCTGTTGTGTCAGTCTGCTTTTTACTGCTACGAGATGCCGGAAGATGCAGGCTTGTGGGGATGTGGAACAAATCAGGGGTTGCCGAGGTTGAAGGGAAGGATGGTAGTTGTCATGAGAAAGCCGTCCGGGCACCTGGCTCATCACCTTGTTTGTGACCGTGCTTTCACGGGTGTGTTCTACATGCCAAAACGTCAAATTGTGTTTTTTGTATATTACATACTTTAAATGGGCTCAGTTTATTGCATATCAGCTATGCATAAATAAAGCTGCTAAAAAAAAAAATAAGCCAGACCATTCTGTAGGCTAAATGGGGAATGAACTGTGGGGGAGCAGACAGGGCTGGAAGCCCCACTGCGGGATCCTTGCAAGCGATGGGAGTAGCTTTGATATGGAGGTGGTCAGGGCCGATGGGAAGAGGTGGACTGTCATGGTAATTCTATGTAGAACCTCTGACTGTATTTGGAAGGGTGTAGGGAGAAGGGAAATTTCGTCAGTCCCATGGTGGATTTAAAGCTTCAGGGAAGCTGAACCAACCATATGGTGCTTTGGGGAGTCGTGAATATTACCTTGACTCTTTCAGTTCTGTCCAAGCATAGGATTGGAGGGATTTGGAAACAGAACTGAGCCCGGGTGTGGAGAGGCTCGCAGGTCACTGAGAATTTACCACTTGATGTAGGTGGCTCTCGAAGAACCCCTGAAAAGTTTTGGATAAGGCGATTACACTGTTGATTTGGGGGTGGAGATGAAAGTGAAACTGTTGGTCAGATGGTCTGAGGTTTGGTGGGGCGTTTCATGTGGTGAGACTAGGTAGGGAAAGCTCATGGGGTCTCAACCGGCAACTGTTGGAATAGAGACAGAAAAGCGATTGATGCAGGAGGGATGGTCTGTAGTGCCCTTTGATACCGAGTTGAGTTGGTGAATGAGAAGAGGCTTCAGGGTTGGGCCAGGGGAAGGGTGTGGAATGTTCCAAACGTTAGCTGAAATCCAATCATGTTGTGCATTTCTACGGCCCTCAACTCCTCAATACATTCTTTGAGATGTAGTTTTTATTTATTTTTTTATTTTTTTTTATTTTTTTTTACTTCTAATTTTATTTTATTTTATTTATTTTATTTTTTTTTCATTCTTTATATTTTATTTTATTTTTTTTGAGACGTAGTTTTTAAAGAGATGTTGCCTCCCCAAACATCTCTGTATGGAGGCAGAGCACGGGAAACAAGTTCAGAGGGTTCTGGTTTTTACACAAACGCGGAGGATTTATAGAGCCTATGGCAGAGTCCAGTTGGGATCCCCTCCCCCCCCGCCCTCCGCCCCGGATCTGAAGCTCTTTCGTGTAAAGCTACGCTGCATACCAAGAATGAGAGGCAAGGGTGTTATTTTTTCTTGCAAGGTGGCAATATACCCCCTACAGAGCCAAGCTGAATTGTGGTTTGTTTTATTTTGTGCTGAAGGATGGAGTGTAGGTGGGAAATGGTCTCAGTAGAGTTGTATATGTGTTTTGTTTTGTTTTTGTAGCATACCAGTAAAGAGCCTTTCCCCGTGTAGTAATTGATTTACCTTCCCTGGGTTAAGGGCACCATGATGATGGAAATGCCAGTTCATTGGATCAAAGTGGTCAGCACTAAACTTCTTACATTCGATCCTTTTAAAACACTTACTGGCGTCCTAGGAAACCACTGCTTGAGTATTGTGTAACCAAACTATAGATACTAATTATACAATAGCAGATGTTCCACTCCAGAGGAATGTGTGCAGGGTGTGTCTGTAGGCATGGATGTATGATCACGCATGATCATGTTTAATCAGCCTGATAAGTTTCTGAAGCTGGGTTTTCTTTCTTTGCTTTTCAGTAGACTCGTAAGCACTGTTCCAGAGAAGTTGCTCGTTAAGCTGTACAAAACAGCCGTGACCTAGGAGACTTGAACCAGAGCTGAATGAATGATAGAAATGCATTTGATGTTGGAAGTGCCAGACAGATTTTGGTTCGGATATTTAATTTTCATTGTATATGAGGAAAATTGGAAGGGGGTGGAAGTAGCTAAATGTGGCGTTTCAAGTTGGCAGTCTTTCCTGAGTTCATTCATAGACGTACGTATGTCCACGATAGTATGACTTTAGTGTCAACCAGGTTAAGTAGTCTTCATTTTCCACATTCATAGGACTCCTATGCTAGGTCGACGTGGGACATAAATTGATATTTTAAAATACTGTCAGCATATTATGGTGTCATTTAATATATACCAGGTTGTGTTCAGCAGAAATTGGAATCAAAAACTGCAAAAGCTCTGTGGGGTTCAACTTGGCAGCAAGAGAGCTTAATTTTGATTCAACAGCTACCAAAATCCCTCATTAATTGGCGACACGGAACAATGATTTTAGACCTCTGTGCCAGCTTCCAGGTTTTCTCATAAACTACCAGACACCCATAGGCTTTGCTTCCCGTAATTTAAATTATGATATGCAGGGCTCGGGGGTGGCAGGAGCGTTTGGCTTTGCCGCGAAACAGCCTGGGTACTGAGTCAGTCACTTGCGAGTGACGCCCAGAGAGAGTAGGGGACAGCTCAGAGATGTTCAGCTAGTCCGTGGTGCTGCTCGGGAGAGGAGCTAGCTTTTCCGACGCTTCAGGCTAGTGTGGTTTCCACTACGTTTGTGTGCCTTTCTGTTCCTTTGAAGCTTTTCCATGACGGGTCAGGACTGCGGGTGCAAGGCCTTAACTGTGAACGCAACCAGAGACGGCTCTGTCTTCTCTCCCACTTCCTCACTTGCTCCCCTTAGCGTGTTTGGGGCCTCGCGGGAGAGACAGATCCAGTGGAAACCTTTGGTTATGTGTGTGTTTTTTTAAATCCTTATTCATGCCAGGAGAGCAATCGATTTTTAAGAGGGAGATCCTGTTTCACATACAAAACAATTAGGAGTTGCAATTTGCATAGTGCCGTTACATTAGCATGTTATAAGTAGAAAGAAACCGTGTTAAGCATAAGCCAGCCACAGCAGTAGGAATATTTTGAACATTCTATTTCAGAACCCTAAAAAAAGAAGAAGCCCCAAAGCTCAATAAAAGAATGCCGTTTTAGCCAAACATAACTCCGTTCCATTGAAAGTGGCTATTTCGGTAGAGGCGGTCCGTGCACACGGAGGAGCTGCGCACGGGGAGCAGGGATCCGGCCGCCCTGGGGGGAGGGACGCCTGGCCCCGCAGGTGCCTCCCAGGCCACTCCGGCTGGTTGACCTGACCCCCGTCCGGCGCCTCGCCCCGCACTCGCCCCCAGTCGTCTCTAATGTCACGTCCCCCAGGGTCCGGCCTCAGCTCCGCTATTCAGCTGGCCTTCCACCTTTCCACGTGAAGGGTGTACCGTCGTCAAAGTTCATTTCATGCCACCTTGCTCCCCCGTGGCATGATGTAGGGTAGGCGCGCACGGGACCTATTGATAGGAAGGTCGGAAGGTTGTGCAGACGCCTTTGTGTGAGGTTTTTAGGCCGAGAGGAGACGGCTCGTTTCTGGGTGATAAAATAGAAGAAGCCACATTGAGTTTACAAAGTGTGGCATCGCAGTGCTGTGGTTTCCTCAAGAGAGGCTGTCAGCCGTGGTGATTGACCGGCTGCTGCCCGTGAGTGTGCCTGTGTGTGCGTGTGTGTGTGTGTGCTGTGTGACTGTGAGTGTGTGTACGTGTGCATGTGACTGTGTGCGTGTGCATGTGGGACAGGGAGGGGTTCTGGAGGGGTAACAGGAATGTAAATGGCCCTCTTCTTTTCAGCTGGTTTTTAGTGGCCCCCAAACATGGGAAAGGAATAGAAACAAATCAAACAGATGACAGCATCTAAGATGGGTGCACCTGATGTCCCGGGTGGCCATTAAAATAGAAAATGTTCTGATTTTCGTGAGAGTAGAGGAGGACGCAGCAGATACGTGGTTTGTCGGTTTGTTCGTTTTCTGGCTGGTTTACTCTTTCCAGTTAGACAGTAACAGAAGTGGGTTGAGAAGCTATAAAAAGCTTATAATCAAACATTTTATTGGTTTCCACAAATGACTTAGAACTCAGCTAGGTGGGCAGTTACAGTCAGCACTTAAGCATTTACCAACAAAATGGTATTTTCTTCAGAAGACGTGTTTACAACTGCGAAGCTAATGGAAACTAAAACTTATTTGAATATTTATTTTTGACTCATTTTGAATGAGTATTTCCTGATGTCCTAGGTGCAAAGTACAGAGGCACACAGATTGAAAGAATTGGAACTGTTACAATAAACATTACTTTAGGGGCGCCAGGGTGGCTCAGTCGGTGAGGCGTTCCACTTCGGCTCAGGGCATGATCTTGTGGTTCGTGAGTTGAAGCCCTGCGTCTGGCTCTGATCTTGTGGTTCATGAGTTCGAACCCCGCGTCTGGCTCTGTGCTGACAGCTTGGAGCCTGGAGCCTGCTTCGGATTCTGCGTCTCCCTCTCTCTTTGTTCCCCACCCCCCCTGCTTGCACTTTCTCTCTCTCTGTCAAAAATAAAGATTAAAAAAATTAAAAGAAATAAATATGACTTTAAAACAGCTTAAGAAGAACCAAATTTGAGAGAAAGAGAGCGGTGCTACCGTCAGATGCAGATGTCATGGACAGTGACAGGGAAGGGACAGTATTATCGGTGACTTATTTCTAGCTACATTTGGGAAAGGTGGGGTGCAGGAGCCAGATTCTGATACATTAACGTGTGACATTGACTTGTAGCAATAAGGAAGAACTTTCAAAATTCTGTTTTAAGGATCGTGATCGTTGCAAGCACGGGGAAGGGCTGTGCAGGTAGAGGCACGGCCAAAGCCGGGCCGTCGAGCTGGCGGGGTGCGGGGGTGCTGAGTGCATTTCCAGTCTGGGGCCTCACTGCTGGGGGGCAGCGGAAGAAGGGTCCTGGGACTGTGCTCACAAGGTCTGGATTCTTTCTCCTCTCTGCCATGGAGAGCTAACTGGGAGAGGGAACTGATGTGCTTCATTCATTCGAGGCTCAAATCCAGTAAGGTAAGGTCAGTTCGTGAATGGTGGAATGCTCTATCAGCGTGAAGCACGGTCCTACGATAGATCGGCAGGGCATACCGGCACTCTGGCCTTTGGGATTATTTCAGCCATGTATTCCCTGCCTCCTGCGAAGAGAAACCAAACAGAAGATGCTGGAATGTCGTTTGCTTCACTCAGAAGGAGTACAATGTCATTATAAACACCTCTGAGAATGAACAGACTTCAGTCCCTCAAGTCATGGCTTGCTGGGCTTGGGTATAAAATGGAGCACGTGGCTAGTCCCGAAAGGGCGTTCCAGAAAGGTTAGGGTCAACAACGTTCATGCGTCACGAGGACGAAAGTCAGTCGAAGCTACATAAAAGGAGGTGAGTGTTAGTGCAACACAAACGGAAAACAGAGAAGCTGTGGTGAGAAGGCGGACGGGAAAAGGTTAATTTCAGGACTTGGATTCTGAGCTAGCCTTGGAATAGGGGACGCAGGAACCGGTGAGCTACTGGGGTTAAGGGTCAGAAGCAATTATCCCCGGAGGCGGTGGAATTCAAATAGTTACTAGGCCTGCGGGCGGGAGGAAATGGAAGAGAAGCCGGAAGGCCAGATCAAGGAGGCGAGGTCTGGCTAAAGGACCAGTACGGGATTTGGAGGAATTTCTAAGCAAGGCGGTGGCACGGTGGAATTGATCGCGGAGGAGGAGCGCAGTACCATCTGGCATCTTGGTGGAGGGTGAGTGGAGGCGGGGGGCTGGCGAGTTGGGTAGGAGGTTACTGAAGGGGTGAGGTAGCCGTCGAGGGAGGCTGTGGGGCCACGCGAGGAAGCGAGACAGACACGTGGACAGACACGTGCGTCACGGAAACCGCCAGTTTGGGTCGCCCTGTGTCTGGATCACAGACAGCCTGGACGATTCACGTGGGGCGCGTCGTCTTCAATGCCCGGTAGAGCGAGGCGTGGATCCGGTTGTGCCGTGGGTCCCATGATGCTCTTGGGATAACGAAAGTCTCCTTCTGACCCAGAAGGTCTGTGTGCTGTTGTGCTTCCGTCCTGTCTCGGCATGTTAGCCAGTCCCCCTGCTCTTAGTGTGTCAGCACTCATCAAGCTGTGGGTTTCGGCAGGCAGTAACTGAGGTCCCGGATAAGGAGTCAGATGGCCTGATGAGTACCTTCTTGAACCGTACGCTTCATGCTGGGCATGTCTCTGGGCACCTCGTAGGCATTACCTCCACTGTTTGCCACCATTTGTTACTATGGGTCTGGTACTGTGTGCTAAGTACTTGACATCTCCTGATGTTTTCCTCCATCCGGAAATAGCTAGTGTTCTACTCTGCACTTTGACAGATGAAGGAGCTAAGACAGAGTTCTACTGGAGGTATTGCCTTAGTGAAGCAGAACCAGTTCTTCATACTGCTGTTAGAGCACTCTGCTCACATAACATACCTTATCGATTCCTTAAATGAAACATAGAACCGCTCTCAGGGGAGTCCAGAAGAACTATGACTGAGTTTTCGAGTTATTCCCTTAGACATGATTCCTGCTCTGTGTTCAGAAATGAGTCAGGAACGTCTTTTTCTTTCTATGGAGATTTTCGGTGCTTCTCCACGACTGCTGTGACTTTCGGGGCCGTCGGACCATCAGCTGCCTCTTGAAGGTAGCAAAGCCTTGATCGCTGGAGAGTTGTCGCTAAAGCTCTGTGAGCACTTAGTGCAGATGACATCGAGTGGCCTTAGAGATCTCTTCCAACCCCGAGATGCTTTGAGATCCTAAGTTCCATTAAAACTATTTCGGGACACAGTTAAGAGTAGAGCAGCAATTTTTTAGGTCAGTGTTTTACAGCTTTTGGCCAAAAGCCATCCAGAGGTTAATAGAGCAAAGAGAAGTGGGTATAATAGGATTGGGGGAAAAAATTAGAACACAAAGTTGGAGTAACTTCTTGTTCAAAAGTAAGTAGCCTTTAAGGGTAAACTTCACAAAAGAAACCCTCAGATCAGTGTAGCCTATGCTATTTCGATTTTACAATATGAAATAAATGTAATCTGTGATTTTTTTAAAAAGCCAGTAAAAAAAAAAGGTTCTACAAATGTTTGTACTCAGCAAGCTTCTATAATAGCGTAGGTTCTCAAGAAAGCATTACAAATGATAATAATTCTGTTTATCGTCATTACAGAAAGCTTTCACATGACTTTTTTCTCTACAGTTTTTACACTAACCCCATGAGATAAGTATTATTATTAGCACAAGTTTTCAAGGCTCAGGAAAGTAAAGAAACTCGTCTAAAGACAGTGGCTGGATTAGAACACAGATCTGACTCCTGTCTCTGCCCTCTGCAGCCTACTGTTGTTCTCATGGCCTCTGCGGAATATTCTATTTTACCTGTAGTAAATAAATACATCTGTTATGCTTAGTTAGGTGTTGGCTTGCCATGGAGTTAGAGCATCCTTGCTTAGATAAGCGAGGTTAATTGAAGGGAGATAGCAGCATATCGGTTCTGAATGTTAAGCTTCAAATTATTTTGGAACCTGGTCTCTTAGTAACTGAATGTGTGGCTCTTACATTTTAGATATAATAGAAAGAAAATCATGGGAAATCCTAAGCCATATCTTAGAGTTGAATAGAGGTTACTTTGGTCAATGAATAGTTAGCCTTAGAAGTTTTCATTTCTTTCTCAGCTCTGAATGCAAAAAAAGCGTCTTGCCTCAGTAGTTTGAAAGTGTAGACTTTTCAGTGCTCACTTGGAAAATCCGTATTATTTTTAGCGTAGAGGGTATGTTGTTCCTATTAATCAGCGTGGCTCGCTTGTACCAAATTATGTCTTAGGTAAGGAAGAGTTAATTTTTTTCAGCGAGTGATGGAAATAGAAAGGAAATGTGCACCATCTTTTAAGAGTTGTCTGCCTTTGTGGCTTTTATTCTTCTGTCCTTATGCCTGAAATATAAAGGCATTTTATAAATCTTAATTTTCTCAGTAGTTAGAGAAATCTTCCTGACTATCTCAAATGCCCAATGAAATCGGGACAAAAATCTGGAGGATTAAAAATACAAATTTTAGACCCATGGTGTAGACCTGGGCACAGTGAAATATGCTTATCAAAGAAAATGAATCATGCCTGAGCCTCAGAAAGCTCATGTATTGATAGAGAAATCTGGGACAAAATAAAAACACATACAACCACTTTCTACTCTAATTTAATGACCCTGTTAATTTCCTGCTTTGAGTTTTGACATTATTCCAAGATGGACTCTCTAGAGAGTGTTCAAAGTCATGGCCTAAAAATACCACGACAATTTTAACCTCACTACAAGACAAAATGTTCCGTGTCACAGCAAGTCCGTGTTGATGGACTCTAAAATTAAGGCAAAGCACTTTGAATTACGTTGGGAGGTTTTAGATTTTTAAATAAGGCTTTCGGATTCATATTGACTGAATTATATTTTCATCAGCAATCCAGGAAAGTTATAATTTATGCCCATTCCTGGGGAAGTAAGTACCCATTTGCCAATAGGAAACTTCTGTCTCATTTCATGGAAAGAAATAGTCATCACGAACTTGGGTATGAAAGTTTACAAATAAGCAGAGGTCCCAAGTGCCCCACTATATTTGTGTCAGTAAGATCTTAATTTAAAAGTTGTCCTTTTATACTTGGAAGCCTTGGAAGCTTATTAAAGCTTTTTTTTTTTTTTAATTTTTGTGAAAGTCAGTTCTGGACAGAGTAGTGGAATTGGCTCTCTGGAATCAAGAACCTTATTTATATCTCACTATAAATAACAAAGCAGTGCGTGCACTCACGGTCCCAAGATCACTTCTATTTTAATAGAGAAAATTACCTTCGGCTAAGCAACGATGAAGTATTTAAGTATCAGAGGGGGTGAAGATGTTGAGGGCACGGAGATTCAGATTTTTCTGGTCTTGCAAAAATCGCGACAAACTCTAAGGTCCGCTGTGAAGAGGGAAAGGGGTAGAAAAGGATGTCTAAAGTCCTGAAATCAGTCTTTAAATATGCCACTATTTCCTGTGGGAACCAGATCCCTTTTTTTCTCTCGGCCCTCCTCTAGAATCTATTCATATTGTTTCCTCACTGCATTTTCTGGTCCCTGTTTGTCAGCTGCTTGCCGATGCTGTAAAACTCTGGGATTTTCTCAAGCACATAGAGAGAGGAGTTTGTATTAGGTGTTTTGCAGTGGCCATTCTAGTACGATGCTCTATGATTTACATTTCTGTAATGAACTTGGTGCACTTGATGTAGATGCCTAATAGACTGGGCAGAATCTTCAGTAAACAGCTCTCAGTTTTGCCTATTAGCTGGCTTGCCTCACATGTACTAAACGTCCCTGAGTCATTTTGCAAAGATGATTTAATAAAGCCGAGAGACACTGTATCAATTTCCCATTGCTGCTCTAACAAATTACAGGCAGTGGCTTAAAACAAGACAGAATTACCTTGTGGTTCTCTGGAAGTCTGATGAGGGTCTCCCTGGGCTACAGTGGAGTAGGCGGAGCTGTGTTCCTTCCTGGAAGCTCTAGTGGAGACCCCTTGCCTTGCCTTTCCCAGTTTCTAGAGACTGCTTGCATCCCCCATCCAGCCTTCTCTCACGTGGAATCACCAACTGTTTCTCTGCCTCTCTGCCTCACGAGGCCCCGCGTGATTATGTCGGACCCATCTACATGACCCAGAGTGATTCTCTCCATCTCGAGATCTATACCCTTAATAATATCTCTCATTCCCTTTTTACCATATAAGGGAATACATTTTCAGGTTCCAGGGATTATAAAGTGGACATCCTTGGGGAGCCATTGTTCTGCCTCCCATGGGCTTGGAGAATTTTTGTTGAATGGTTTAGAATGGTCTTTGATAGATGAAATCATGGCGTACCATTTTTGCGGATAGACTCAGCTGTTGTAACTTTGGGCTCATGATGTTTTGTTTCTCCACATTACACACTGTTGGTGGCATATTTGAGCTGTCTCTCATGACATACCTGTAGTAGTCGAGAAGTTTATTACAGACAATAATAGCATTCACTGAGCACTACACTAGGAACTGAGAACTTTTTATGCCTTATTTCCCTTTGTCCTCACAACAACCCTCAGCAAGGGTATTAACTTTCTCCTGTTTTTAATATTTGTTTGTTTACTTTAATGTTTATTTTTGAAAGAGAGAGAGTGTGTGAGCGAGGGAGGAGCAGAGAGAGAGGGAGACACGGAATCTGAAGCAGGCTCCAGGCTCCGAGCTGTCCGCACGGAGCCCGACGTGGGGCTCGAGCTCATGAACCGCGAGATCATGACCTGAGCCGAAGTTGGATGCTTAACCAACTGAGCCCCCCAGGTGCCCCTCTCCCATTTAAAAAGAAATTAAATTTATTTTAGAGTATGGGAGAGAGGGGCAGAGGTGGGGGAGAGAAAGAATCTCAAGCAGGCTCCACGCTCAGCACGGAGCCTGATGCAGGGCTCAATCCCATGACTCTGGGATCGTGACCTGAGCCAAAATCAAGGGTTGGACGCTCAACCCACCGAGGCACCCCAACTTTCTCCTATTTTATAAATGATAAAATTGAGGATTTGAAAATTTAAGTAGTTTTCCCAAGACTACCCAGGATTTGGGACAGGAACACAGGTTATGGGACAGCAACACTGGTATCCTGGTACACATTCAGAGCTCTTTGAGGATGGGGGTGTTTATTTGCAAATCTCATCTGTTACACACCGTCCACAGACGGTGGGCACTAAATGGTGTCCACACTAGTGGGCACTAAATGTACATTGGACTCATGAATACTAAGACACTCCAGTAAATTTTTGGCTGGTGCATTCAACGGTGAGATAAATGTGGGCTTAATGGCACAGGATTAAGGAACCCCTACATTTATGGCACTTCATGTTCTCTGTGATGGTGATTACTGGCCCTAGCCTCAAGAGTAGGCCCTCATCACTGCCATCCCTCTGCCCCTGGTATTGTATGGACATCTGTCATATCTTCTGCTATACCTCTGGTGTTATCTCCCAGCTGAACATTTTGGCAGCGACTTTGGAAACATCTGCTGCCCTAGCCTAAGAACAAAGTGGCTGCTCCCTCGCAAATGAAATTGGCAGTTTGCGCTTTAATCTTCTTTAGGAATCCCTTTGGTCTGAGGCCACAGGACTAAATCCTCAGAGTCTAGTCATCCCACATATGTAGCAAGCATGTGAAAGGCTGTCTGACAGAACAAATTTGACATTCGGCGGCATGACCTTCTCCCTGGCACCAGGGAGGCATCCATCGTACTGGGATGTCACCTGTAGCCCATTTCAGCAAAGCATCAAGAGGTTCTTGTTCAGACTCCAGTTGTAATCCCGACTCTGGCAGATGACAGCCGGGTGATGTCGGGCAAGTTCCTTAACCTCTTTGGAGAGAGTAAAGACCGTGACCTAACTCAGTCGATTCTTGTGGGTTCACGCATAGGATTAAGATTTGGTATCTGATCTCTAAGGAAACCATGGTCTCTTGAGGGAAAACTCACACGTAGTGAACGGATTCCCATATATCAGAATTACAAGCTGGATAATCATTACCCGTTGTACCTTTTTTGGGTCTTCTTCAAAGAAAGAATAAGAAGCAGCTTAGGACATCCAGGTTATGATCTGATGCTCAAAGCTAGGCTGCAGAGTCCTTACCAACTGACTTGACGCTTTAAAACTAACCCGTCTTGTTCTCTTGTTGGGCACAGCCTCCAGACTGTCCATTTCCGACGGGGCCACCGTGCGAACAACAAAACACCAGACACCTCCCTCTCTCACTAAACGTGTGACTGCTGCTTCTTCACCACTTACGACTTTGGGCATGCTGTTGCCTATAGATAAGATTGATTGACTATTTGAGTATAGAATTGACCCTGCCTTCTGACAACAGCCAACCTAGAATGAACCTCTGCTTCCTTAGAATGTCATCAAAAGTAGCCAGCGAGAGCCCGATCCTGTTTCTTTCTGACACCTGCTTATTGAAATGCCTCTTAGCTCTCTGTGATGGGCATTCTCCTTCTCTGCACTGAGTGACAAACCCAACTTGTTCAACCACAGCTAGTGATCTTGAGCTCAAGGGCACTGACATTTCCAAAAACTAATTCAATTAAGGACTGCAGGCAGACAGAAGTCAAATCACAAAATTCTGTAGCAGTCTTTAACTTGTTCTCCAAAACTCAGTTTTATTATTTCCCTTCATATATATGGTTTTAAACTCAGTACAAAGAGAAGGGATTGTAACAGAAGAATGGGATCACCGTCCGTTCCCAGTCCCGAAAGGCAACATGATACGGGTGTCAGCCTACTCGTTTTAATCAGAACCTTGACTGCTGTGTGTAATTTCCAAGAACGCTTGTTCTCTGATTGCCCTTTCTTCATTTTATTCTCTTATTCCCTTGGACTTTGTCTATGCAATATCCTCTTGAACGTCTTGTCTGAGGACACAAATTTGATGTCATTATGATTCTTATTATTGTAATAATTTTCCTGTCCCTGAAATGCGTGTGTGTGTGTGTGGGGGGGTGGGTGTGGTGGTTGCTTTCACTTCTGTCTTCTGGAAATGATCCTTATTTGCCTGTTCATCTTGAGGATAGAATGAAGATTCAGGAAGGGCAATCCTTGTCTGTTGGGTTCCTCCTACCTTGGATTCCTAAGAGCCAGAATGCTAAAGATTCTGTTCTCGTTTACCAAGTTGTAGTTCTGTCCGAATTGTAAGCAGTCACATATGAAGGTCTTATATGAAAGCAGTCATCTGTGATGATTTCACATGCGGAATTTGTTTTTAGATTAATGACAGTGTGGCGTCAACCTGTAAGAATGTAGGGCTTTAACCCTGATTGTCCCATGATCGTTTTGTTTGTTTCCAGAAAACAATAGGGTAACTCCCAAAGGGCTGGATTACAGATTTAAGTTGCTACCTAGTGGCCAGTCTAGTTTCCATTTCATTGCCTTTTTCTTTTTTGGGAGAGAGAGAGAGAGAGAAAGAGAGCGCGAGCCCACATACGTATATTGGATGGGGAGTGGAAGAGGGAGACAGAGAGAGAGACAGAACCTCAAGTAGGCTTCACAACGCGGGGCTCAATCCTGTGACCCCGGGATCATGACCTGACCGAAATCAAATGTTGGATGCTCCAACAACTGAGCCACTCGGGTGCGTCTTCATTGCTCTTTTGACTTCTTGGACACAACTACTCAACACATTCTATTATTGTGCTCCTTTTAGTTCTGCTACACGGAAGCTCTCCCCTGAGTTTATGTCTGACCCTAATGTTCTTAGTACGTTATGTATTTATGTTTCCATTTAATTCTCACACTGACCGTATGAGTCAGCTTACACAGATTGTCCGTACAGCTTTTATGATATTGGCACTTCAAACCTTTCCTTTACATTAAAAACGTGAAAAATTTTCATGATCATTAAAGAGCCTGGTTAGAGTTAGGAGTCTGGGTATCCATTCCTCATCAAGTTCCATTTTGGTTAAACCCAGACTTGCACATATACCCAACTGTTCTCACATATTGATTTGAACTCTAAGGTCACTGTTTGCATGGAAATCAAAGGCTATCCTAATGTTTAGAAAAATAGCGGAGGTATTTCTATCAGTATCTTTACGTGGGACATTAAAATTACCTGAATTTCCACTTACTGTGCGTTGTCATAAGTTATTTTATCTACTTTGCGTCTGTGGCTTTGCTTTGGGAAAGTATGGCTGTTTACACTTGAACTCCTAATTTTCAAAGTAAGGAGAAAAAAATCCACATTCTGCAAAATCCGTGGCGGCAGCTTGACCCCCCAGGCTGAATGGGCTGAATGGAGTCCAAGATGAAATGCCTGGTGTCAGTCTGGGCTTACAGTACAGAACATAGAATTGCAAAGCGAATACATCTAGTTTCCTGGGGCCTGATAAACAGCCTTTTGTAAAATTTTACTTTTAATTGCCGTGGGAATATATTCTCCATTCGCAGTAATTGAAATTAAATACTTGGTAGTTAGAAGTTAGATTTTATTGCTTATTTAATAAGAAAGAATAAGACAGAGCATTTAAAAAAGAACGGTGAAAATTCAATATTCATGTCTCAAGCTTAGTGCTAATAGGCATTGATTTAGCAGCAAAGACCTTCATTTGATGCAAGCTTATGCCAGTATAACGAAGATAAATGTATTTTAACGAGAGTCATTTTAGTTGCCGGTAATGATGGTCAGCGAGGAGACGTCTTGACTTCCAGGTTTTAATCTGACTCTCCCTGCGGCCTTTTGCGAACTGCTTGCAGTTCGAGTCCTGGTGAATTTTTCAGGCGATCTTATAATGACGGTGACGATGATGGTGATACTGGTGTTTCGCATTTGTAAGCACTCTGGCTCCTGACCCGCTTACATGCATCATCTCATCGCCTTTACCACCAGCTCCAAGGTTTTCGGAGCAGGAGAACACAGGACTGTGCTTCAGTATCTGCCTGCAAAAGCCAGGAAATCTGAGGGGGTGACAGATCTCTTCCACTCACGGTTTTACTCTACAGTGGAGTCAGGTGAGAAAGTCGGGCGGGTCATCAAGGAGAGAGCTGCCCCGGTCTTCCTGAACTTGGTAGTTGCCAGTGGCACTAACTGGGCACCTCTATGCCATATTGGAGCTGTGCATGCATTTTATTTTGCCAGCGTGGCCTTTTGAAAGTTTAGGATGTAATGCCCTCTGGTAGTCCAAATCTACCCACCACCCCGTGTCTATTCTCTGCCACTGGCTTGTGGGTACTCATTAGTTTGGACTCCCCAGTTCTTTTTTTTTTTAATGTTTATTTTTAAGAGAGAGAGAGTGTGGGAGGGGGAGGGGGCAGAGAGAGAAGGAGACACAGAATCCGAAGCAGGCTCCCGTCTCTGAGCTGTCAGCACAGAGACTGACGTGGGGCTTGAACTCATGAACTGGGAGATCATGACCTGAGCTGACGTTGGACGCTCAACCCACTGAGCCACCCAGGCGCCCTTGGCCTCCCCAGTTCTGAAGGAAGGATGCCTTGTTCCCGGTGCCTGGAGAATGGCAGTCACTTAGTGTTTTGTGTGAGTAGCGTCCCCAGGAGCCTGTAAGTGTGGGCCACTCTGAAGACATTGGAGTTTTCCACCCCAGTGATGCGGGGGATGGAGAGAGACCTCATGGTGCCAGGGGCACATAGGAAAGACTTCGAGGAAGGCGGGACTTCAAAGATGGACCTTCAAGAGTGCACTTCATTCTGAAGGTTTGGTTCAGAGAGTCTGACTCATAGGAAACAAGCGGAAAATTGGGGACCTGGTTTGTTTAGAACTTGAGTAAATCACTGCTTGTATTTATCCTACTTAGTCACCAATCCAATCGTCCCGCTCCGAAGCCAGTGAGTCATCCTAAACCTGTTGTCTCTTCCACCCCATTTGGCTGTTAGAGATTTCTATGGCTTTCCTTTGTAAATATTTCTCCAGTAACCTCTCTACTGTGTATCATTAGAGACTCCGTTGTGGCCAAGGCCTTAATCATTTTATGACAAATCGTCTGTCTCTGTGACCATGAGACTCCCAGCCCCAAAGCCTTCCGTGTCTCCCCAAAGTCTTGGTAATAAAAAGAGAGCTCTGGAGCACGACCGAAAAATATGCCTTAGCCCCTGCATTTCCCTTCTTCATGATCTCTTGGCGTGCACTTTCCGTCCCAAACGGTTAGAGCTTCCTTTTAGATGCACCCTTTTGTTCTGTGTCCTATACCTTTGGCCCTGTTATTTTGTGGCAAATACACTTTCCCCATGAGGCTGGCGATGTCTTACTGCCCTCTGAGGCTTCTATCTAGCATCACCTTCTTCACAGTTTTTTTCCAGGTATCCTATGTTGGAAAAATGGGGAACTCAATTTGGAGACAGTGGGGAAACTCCAGGATTTTGTAAGAGCATATCAGACTTCTCTTGTGCCTGGGTTCCCATGTTATTAGCCCACGCTGCTAACCGTTAGCCACAGCAACGACTAATTGTACGTAGGTATAACCTACCAGCCTTGGTTCCATCCCTCTCTCTCTCTCTCTCTCTGCCTCATCCCACTTCTGAGGTCTCCTTACGTGTGTGAAGCTGGAAGGGAATGCAAGCGACCCCTCGTGGGGACTCTAGACCATTGTAGATGGACTCCAGCATCCAAACATCCTCTTCTTCTGTGTCTCCCACAGGCAGTGGGAGGCACATTTTACAGGGATCTGGGGAGGGTCCCCTCTGTTGCTCAACTACAGTTGCCCAGCATGGTCACTATACCAGTGACCGAGTTGGCACTCCCCCCCGCCCCGCTCCGTGCTTGCTGCTCTCTTCTACCTTCTGGAGAGGTCTTTGGCCAGTTCCCGCAGAGAAGCTATCTGCACTCAACCTATCTTCTCAGTCTGCTTTCTGGGAGACCCCAGGCTAAGACAAAGGATACAAGAGCATAGGCCTAGGCAAAGAAATGAGATTCTCGACTTCTGAACATATTCTTTTATAAAATTGACCTGCCCGAAACAGTATGTGAAGGGGTGAGCAATAAAAAACTTGAAGCATAAAAAATATTTTACGTTCTATGGGGGATGTAGAATAGAAATAGAGTTTCATCCAGAAGAAAAAGGAATTCTGAGCTTTAAGAATTTAGTCATGCATTTTAAAAATTGGATGACGGAGGACAAAAAGCGATACAACCATTTCATTTTGAAATGTCAGTATTTACTCCTTGCCAGAAGTTACATCCATGGCAACTATTTAAACTTGGGATGAGAAATATTGGGTGCCAGTTAAAAAATAGGAACGGAGGGATACCTGGGTGGCTCAGTCGGTTACATGTCTGCCTGTTGATTTTGGCTCGGGTCATGATCTCTTGGTTCATGAGGTTGAGCCCCACGTTGGGTTCTGTGCTGCCAGCACGAATCCTGGTTGGGATTCTCTCTCTCTTCCTCTCTCTCTCTGTTTCTCCCCTACTTGTGCGCTTGCTTTCTCTCTCCCTCTCTTTCTTTCTTTCTCAAAGAAATAACCTTAAAAAAAATGACACTCTTTAAGTTTCTGTGCAGGATTCTCAAAGCAAATTGGGGATGGTTGAAATAGCCCGCCATATTCATTTGTAGCTTGTTTATAGTCAGTTATTCCAGGTCCACTTTTTCTTGCCTCCTTGTTCTTCCAGAAGAGAGAAAATTGCTTCGTGGATATTCTCGGAAAGCCGAGAGACCAACCGTTTAATAGGGAAAATTCTGGACCTTTCTCAGAATTTAAAGAAGAATGAGTTCTACAAAGAGATGATTGATTCATTTATTTGTTTGAAAGGTTAATTCAGATATAAAATAATTCTGGGTGCTAAGTAGATGTAGAGACATCTTGAGACTTGAAGATTAAGAAGTAGAAAACGGGCTCCCGTTGTGAAAGAAGGAAAAGGAAACAAACACACGCTCTAAAAGTCTCCAAGAGGCTAGAAAAATGTACGGGGTACACCGATTATTACCAGAAAGGAGTAAATGCTTTGACTATTTATTGGCCAAAATGGCATATGATTGTCAGAATTTAGTAAGATTTGCTTGTCTGATCCAATTTTATTTCCTCAGGTAGAAGGTCAGCGTGTCCGGTCCATTGTCTTGTCACTGAGCTTTTTCCTATTTTAGTGTTTAACCTGGCAGTGGAGTAGGTGATACATGGCCAAAAAAATAAAAAATGGCCTGTTGCATTTTCTGTTCTATGTTAAAGAGCTATCTCCTGAAGTTTCATTGATTTCTTTTTCTTCCATCAAAGGCCTAATTGTCTTTCTGTATGTAAAGCTCCATCTCGACAGACTCTCACGAAAGTATCACAGGCAGATTCACCAGTTTAGCTAGAATTGACTGTAAGTCATGGCTCGTGTAAGGTTTGTCTTGTTCCGCCCGCAGAACTGGCAGGTAAGTGTGGAAGGATAAGGTATGGTTTAGTTAGTTGTTACTTTATTTACTTATTTAATATTTATTTAGTTATTTTTTATATTTTAGAGAGAGAGAGAGAGAGAGAGAGAGAGAGAGAGGCAGGCAGAGGGAGAAAGAGAATCCCAAGCAGAATCCACACTCAGAGTGGAGCCAGACATGGGGCCCAGTCCCATGACCCTGGGATCATGACCTGAGCCAAAATCAATAGTCGGAAGCTTAACGGACTGAGCCGCCCCGGGACCCCTATTTAATTGTTTTAGGATGCCCATGACCGTATCAACATGACAGTCTCCTGGTGCCACTCTTGGTATACGGATCGTATAACTTCTTTCCATTCGGACAGCTTTGATGGAGCACCTACTAGGTGTGGTTAAAAAAAAAAAAAGGCTCCGCCAAGTATTTAGAAATGCTCCCACCCTGTGCAGGCTTCCTGAAAAGACTTTGAAATTCTTTTGTGTTGTTTTGGGGAACGGGGGAGAGACCGGTCCGGCAGAATTTTAATGTCAGGATAATGACTTAAGTAAATATTGTCTGTAATAGGTTTTCCCAAGAAATGATCGCACGATCAAATATGCAATAAGTGGCCCCTTTATTTAGCTTAAAAGGACCCACTTGACCCCACGATACACACACTTTAGCCCAAGAAATAAACAAAAATCCAAATTCCCCGTAAACTTCATGTGTGGGTTTGGACTGAACAGCAACAACAGAAAACTTGAGCTGAAGCTCCCTTGTCTGGAGGGATATTAGACATGGATCCTTCTAAAATCAAAGGCAGAACCTCCTCCATTTCTCCTGATCTCCACTTTGGATCACCAGGGTTTGGTTCTGATTGGACCAAATAGCTACTTGGCTGCTTTTTGCCTTGGAGCACTTGGCCTAGGAGGAGAGATTCTTGGTTTTCAGAGTCAGGGGGCACAATCACATATACGTACACCTATGCGTGTGCGTGTAGATACATGTATATGCACATGTCTATGTTTCTACACACATAGGTGTAGGATCATGAGATCATGGTCTGTGCAGAATTCAAGAGTCACGTGCCTAAATGGCTGAGCCACCCAGGTGCCCCTATTTGCTTCCAGATATGTACAGCCCCACATATACGTATATGTATATATCTCCATAGATCCACACGCATATTTATTTATTTAAAAAAATTGTAAATGTGTATTCATTTTTGAGAGAGAGACAGAGTGCAGGTGGGGGAGGGCAGAGAGAGGGAGGGAGACACAGAATCTGAAACAGGCTCCAGGCTCTGAGCTGTCAGCACAGAGCCCCACACGGAGCTCGAACCAATGAACCGTGAGATCATGACCTGAGCCGAAGTCGGACGCTCAACCGACCGAGCCACCCAGGTGCCCCCCGTCTACACACATATTTAGTATATCCCACTTACTTTCAAATAAAAATGTTAAGTCAGTTTAGAATCAAAGACACCTATTTAGTAAGATTAGTAAAAGAGACGTCAAAGAATGGAACCGTCAACATCTTACACGTCACAAATGTCATCATCATAGGGTTGTTTCTCACATCGACCCTTCAGGAAAAGTTCAGGGTTTGGTACCAAAATGGAGTTTCTTGAAGACATGTCCTTTGGGAGGCCAGCGTCGTTGTGTGAAGGACAGAACTCTGCCAGTCGGTTCTGACACAGAGACAGAATGAGGCAAATCTAGAAGAGCGTTCTTGCAAGTGTGCTCCATGGACATCTGCAGGCCTGTAAGGCCCTTGTTAAAAAAGCAAATGATTGCGTCCCAGCCCAGAGCTGCGGGCTCCAAATCTCTGGGCCGGGGCCTCCGTGTGTGCACTGTAACCTATCCAGCAGGGTGGATGTGTAGCTAGATCTTTCTCAGTGTCCCTCTTTCCTGTGGGCGAACCTTTTCCCACCAGGAGTCCGAGGTGGTGGGTCTGGAGAGCGAACACTCTTAGTTGTTGGAACGGATGCACCTGTCGGTGGGAAAAGCCTCTGCTTGTGCCCCCACCTGTGCCAGGCACCCAAACCACAATCTCACTGACTGTAGTACCTCCTCACACCGGCCCCAGAGATGGGTGTCACTTTTATGCTCACGTTACTGACGGGGTGACCGAGGCTCACACTGGTTTCTCCGTCGTGGCCCAACAGTGAGAGAAGAGAAGCATCACCCGGGTCTTTCTGTGGTCACCCCCCTGGGCTGCTGCCCTGCGAATATTTGCCGTCTGGCTTTCTGGACAAGAGTGGGGAGAGGTTTGATTTCTAATACCTTAGCACAGTTAATATGAAAAAGAGATGGCTTAGTTCTTTATTGACTTACCCCTACAAGCTTTGACACATGATTTTAATATCAAAGGAGGATATTAAATCTGGCTCGTGTGAATTATGATGAAGAATAATTCACAGACTAAAAAAAATCTACCACATAAATGGGTAGATAAGATATGGATTGTATGTCTTTTGTGAAAAAACTACATTGAGAAAGAGAAATAACACAGGTGTCAGTGAGGGAGATAGTACTTGTTGGAGCATTAATTTGAACCAAAAGCTGCCAACAGTGTCCCTGCTCTTCCCTTCCTCGTGAATCCATTCCCGGATCTTGACATAAACGTCTCTATGACTTTTATCTCCATACTGCCTCATTTAGAATCCAATTTATTTTTTTTTTTAAATTTTTTTTTTTCAACGTTTATTTATTTTTGGGACAGAGAGAGACAGAGCATGAACGGGGGAGGGGCAGAGAGAGAGGGAGACACAGAATCGGAAACAGGCTCCAGGCTCCGAGCCATCAGCCCAGAGCCTGACGCGGGGCTCGAACTCACAAACCGCGAGATCGTGACCTGGCTGAAGTCGGACGCTTAACCGACTGCGCCACCCAGGCGCCCCTAGAATCCAATTTAAAGTGAACGCATCAGTAAACAAAACTTAAGAACTCCAAGTCTTAAAAAAAAGTCTTCAAGATCTCAGAACCGAATTCAGAATTTTAATGTTCCTCAGTGGATTCTTACGTCTGTCATTGTCAGAAAGCTAAATGACTTTCTCGTTGCTTCCAGGTTTAACAATTATTTGTACTTTAAAAAAACTCCAGTCTATAGGAGGCAATGGTTAAATAGGGCGGATGGAAATGTTTGCAAATCAGTACGCTTCTTGAGAATTCTACAGTCTGTGAACAAATGTAGGTGGAGTTTTGTCACCGAGATTCCAGGTTACTTATGTTCTGATCCTGTTTGTGGCAGCACTTAACTCTGATCTTAGTAGCTTCCTCGTTTTTATTTATTTTTAGTTTTTAGAGGGAGAGCGAGCATTCCTGTGCAACTGACAGAGAGAGAGAGAGAGAGAGAGAGAGAGAGAGAGAGAGAGAAAGAGAGAATCCCAAGCAGCCTCCACGCTCAGCACGGAGCCCGACATAGGACTTGGTTCCACAACCCTGGGATCATGACCTGTGCAGAAATCAAGAGTCAGATGCTCAACTGACGGAGCCACCCGGGCGCCCCTATTAGCTTCCTCATTTTTAAAACCAGGGGTTGAACCTCTAGCTGTTGATTTCTTGTCCTTAGAGATCTTTTGGTTCTTGGAATTACGTAGAGTGGACTTACAGTGGACTTGCGAAAGCTCTACAGGGGTAGCAAGCACTCTGTGTTACCGTAGGCACACTGGGGATATGGATAGATGAGCATGTCGGACAGGTTACTAGTGCAGAAAATAACAGTGAATGTCAGCCTTTTGTAGACCCTCCTTTGTCGTATATGTAATTGTGAGTCCGTAGACTTCCTATAGAGCTATTTCTAGGACAAAAATATCTATTCCTTCTCTAGATATTTTCTAGAGTCTGCAATGTTTGGCATATCACTACCCCAAAATCTTGGTTCATAAGATAAAAAGTATTCCTGATTATAGAAAAGTAGACTATCACTCGATGTGCTGATGTATTTACGGTCCATAGACTCCTTTGGGGAATGATGAAGTCGATGAAGAATGTGGATTTTAGCAGCAATTTAAAAAATTCATGAATTCATTTGCCCCACAGATATTTTCTCATCACAAACCTCAACTCTTTGTGTCGCATTTACAGAGGACTGGAGATCGGGGAGATATTGAGCAAGACATTTCAGGCAGGGTGAATTTTATAAAAGGAAAAGTGAAGGGTGCTGCCTGTCTTGAAAGAGGGTGGATTCATCCAGTTTGATGGGACGGGTGAGGAGAAGATGCCCGAGGAAGGGACGGTTGGCAGAGATCTAAAGAACAAGGCGGATAATAAGCCCAATAAAGAGTTAGGGAAACTGTGCTAAGTACAGGGAATGGCTTATCTGTAGCTCTGAAGGCAAGAGAGAGTGTCCTTTTTGAGTGATGAGAAGACGACTAGTATGATTGTAGTACAAGTCCAAAAAGGAAAATGGAGCATGAGGTAGACCAGAATTTGAGTGGGTTTGAAAGTCAATGTAGGGATGTTGGTCTTATTTAAGGGAAGCTATTTAAGGGTTTTAAGAAGGGGTGGGGCAGAAATCAGAGAATATAATCAGAGTTGTATTTTTTCCCCATAACTTTTTTTTTTTAATTTTTTTTTCAACGTTTATTTATTTTTGGGACAGAGAGAGACAGAGCATGAACGGGCGAGGGGCAGAGAGAGAGGGAGACACAGAATCAGAATCAGGCTCCAGGCTCTGAGCCATCAGCCCAGAGCCCGACGCGGGGCTCGAACTCAGGGACCGCGAGATCGTGACCTGGCTGAAGTCGGACGCTTAACCGACTGCGCCACCCAGGCGCCCCTTTCCCCATAACTTTTTATTTTGAAATAGTTTAAGACTTACACGAATCTGCAGTAAAAGCCCAGAGGACACTCATGTACCTTTCACCCCCAATTGCCCAGTGATCATAGTATGTCATATAAACGTAGTAGAGTGTACAAACCAGCATACTCACCCCGATATGACGTTATTAATTCAGGTATCAACCGTATTTGGAGTTCACACTTTTCCCAGACAGATTTTCTTTCTTTCCTTCTTCCTTCCTTCCTTCCTTCCTTCCTTCCTTCCTTCCTTCCTTCCTTTCTTTTTCTTTCTTTCTTTCTTTCTTTCTTTCTTTCTTTCTTTCTTTCTTTCTTTCTTTCTTTTAAGGTTTAATTTTATTTGTTTTTGAGAGAGAGTGAGTAGGGGAGGGGCAGAGAGAGAGGGAGACAGAATCCCAAGGAGGCTTCGCGCTGTCAGCGTAAAGCCCCACGTGGGGCTTGAACTCACAAACTGTGAGATCATGACCTGAGCTGAAACCAAGAGTCAGTCACGTAACCGCCTGAGCCACCCAGGCGCCCCTCACGTGCAGATTTTCTAAAGAGATCCCTGCAGTGTGCAAGAGAGACTAAAGCTTGGATTCAGGGGACCGCTTTGGAGATTAAGAAGTCTCCCAAGTCAAGTCCGAGGTTGAACGGAGAGATGAAGGCACCTTAAACTACAAGTTTCATGGAGATGACTAGAAGCAGGGAGATGCTAGCAAAGAGGTGGAGACGGGCAGGGGGGATTAGGGAGAGGAGAAGGTCAGAGATGACTTCCCGACTCCTGGTTTGACCATCTGGGCAACGGGGGACGCTCTTAGCGAAGCTGGGAGTTCGGGAGGAAAAGCGTTCAGTTGTGACCATGCCGAGCTTAGGGTACCTGTGTGGGCAAGAAGTCTTCCAGCTGGAGCTCTGGAAAGAAGTCTGGTGTGAGATCTACATTTAGGTATCGTCCGCAAAGAGATAGTAATTTCAGCAAGATTATCCAAGAAGAGTGTGGTAAATTAAAAGAGAAAAAAGGCTTAAAACGGAGCCCCAGGAGCTATAAATGTTAAGTAGGTTGGCGAGAAGGAGTTGCTGCTGGGAGCCTGGGAGGGAAGAACAGAGACAGAGAGAGAGAGAGGGAGGGAGGGAGGGTGGGGAGGAGAGACACGGGAGGGAGAGCGAAAATTACTAGGTTGATCTCCTACAGGCAAAGGAAAGAGTATTTCAGGGAATAAATATCTGGGTAACTTCTGTCTTCACTCTGACTTCGTGCAAAGACCCAACTGAGAAGCTTCTTGGGGTTCTCTGTGGGTGCCATTCTTTCCTTCTTAGGGGTTAGTGTTTACAGCTTTTCAGGCTTCACTTCAAGATAAAGTGTGATATTTTCTGCCACATTGTGTATGTCTTCCAGAATATCACTTTGGATATACAGTACTTGAATGATGCCATATTTTATTGATTCATTTTTTTCTTAAAGCAAACAGAAACTTAAAGACTGGTAAACGACACATAAAAGTTCAAATTTAACAAAACCCCAAACTTTTACATGTGAACTGTGATTAAAAATATATTTCACATGCTATGACATGTATATAACAGTACCTACACCAACACCTAGCCATCTGAAATCACATTTTGGAGTGGGTCTTGGGTATCTTTACACATTTCCCCAATTGACTTAGCCCCCCTCCCACCTCTCACCGCCCCACCCCCCATGTGGGTGGAGAAAGATCAGAAGATGGAAATTCTGATAATCTTACGTGAGACGCAGGTTCTATTTAGTGACTTAAAGAAAGATAGGACCTAATAGAAACTTTATTCTACTGCTATAAGGAAGGGTATGCCAAATAATTTTTTTCCAAAAAAGGGGGGGGGGACAATAGGGAAAGAAATAGAAGACAACAAATTTGCGGTGAACCCAGTGAATTAGCAAGTGATCATCAAAAATCTCAAGGTTGGGATTCAAGGTTGGAGTTTGCGAGTCAGGGGTCTGGTTTAGGATAGATTTATGTTACGACAAGCTGGGTGACAACTTCAGGATAACAAGGTGGAATGATGTCCTTGGGGACCATTTGATATTAGATGAGGAGAAAAGGTCATAGCAGTTTAAGAGATCACTGAAGGTTGAGCTAAGGCTTATTAGTTAAAGAAATCATGCAAGAGAAGGTTGGTGATTACATGCCGTGAGAACAAACGGAATTGGATTTTGCAGGAGGTATGACATGGCACCACGATAAGTTGAAAGTCACTTTTGGGACTGTTCACTTTGGAAAAGTTACTTTGGGGACTTAACATTTTGGGGGTTCCCGCGACGCACTCTGGAAGCTGGTTGGGCGTGCTTCAAAGGGGATAAGAAAACTAGTTGCCTAAATTTTGTCCAAGTGAGCAGTGGAGCCTCTGGTCCACGTTATTTCAGCACAGTTCCAAGCGAGCACGAACCGAATGTGGGTAGACAGGTAGCTTAGCATGCCATCATTTCCAATTCTGAAAGCAGATTGAAATTAAAATTTAGGATGAAAAGTGTGTACTTACTACTCGTATGCCCCACCCACCCCCACGCTGTGTTTTCAAAGACTTTTAAGGTTGCAGAGTAGCTGGGTTTGATGGCTAAGATTATCCATGAATGTCAGGAATGATCAACGTGGTAGGAAGACTTCAAGAGTGAAAAGTGAAGTGAGATACTCATTTTATTAACCAGGAGCACAAGCTTTGCCGTACGGACATTCCAAACTCCTAAATACTACATTCAGCGCAGAAATCTTAATGATCCTCATGGTGCAGTCATTTCTCTGAATGGTGTCATTTACAAGACAGTCCTGAGCTTAGGAAATAAATGAAGGGGAGGGTAATGAGGCTTATACGATGTCGAATGAGTCAACGTATGATTAATATTGAGTCACTTTCCTGTTCTCTGTTGTCTGCCTTTCTGCATAAGGGCTCTTTATCTGCAGGAACTTGGTATGAGAATCCAGTCTATAAACCAAGGTCCTCATGTGGATCGTCCGGTCAGGTTGCTGGCAAGTGTATTTCCTGCACACCAAGGGATCCTTCTCCCTCCAAAGGTGGCCGTCAAAGTGTGATTTAATTCATGCTGATTTCACTTTCGCTCTGATAATTGAGGAGAAACCCAGGCTCTCAAAGTATTTACGATTTTTTTTTAAACCGCTAATGTGAGCCTCTCTCCCTGTATCCTTACCCCAGGAATCTTTGCAGACTTTAATACACGTCTGCTTAGAACGTGTGATGCATGCGTGTCCTGTGTGTGTTTTCAAACGTGGAGGATGACGGTGATGGTAATAAATCTGCCTGGCTTTCTTTCAGGGGATTCTGTTTCCAGGCAGTTTCAGTTGCTGTGGTACCCCTGTGTTGAAAGCAGTCTGAGGAATAAAGCCACAGTCAAAGTATTTTTAAGTGATCTAGAATAATTAGCATGATGGAACTCACTGCTCACTTTTACTAGTCGAAAGCGGAATGTTCCTTTGTAACGAGTAACCGAAGCATGTCAGAGCTACAAAGGCTGGTGATTTAAAACTAATCATATTGGAAAGTGTGCCTTTGGCGAGAATCACAGGAAAAGTTAGCCATCCTTTTCCTTGAAATGCTTCCTTTCCATCACTTTCCTCATCTATACTTGCCTATTCTGGTGTTTTTCCATTATCTTTGTGAGCGCTTCTCTGTGGACCACGGCCCCAGGCTGGTTGGGTTCTCTGTAACATTTTTTTTTTTTTTTTAATGCTGTGCTCACCACAAATGTCACTACTGTCTGTCGCCATACGACTCTAGTACAATATTAGTGACTCTGTTCCCTATGCTGTGCCTTTCACCCCTGCGGCATATTCATTCCATAACTGAAGGCTGTGTCTCCCACCCCCCTTCACCCGTTTTGCCCAACCCGTCACTCCCTTCCCTCTAGTAACCATCATGTTGTTCTCTGTAATTATGGATCTGCTTCTGCTTCTGGTTTTTTTGTTTTGTCTTTCAGATTATACCAATAAGTGACATGATGGGGTGTTTGTCTTGCTCTGACTTATTTCACTTAGCGGAATACTCTCTAGGTCCACCCATGTTGTCACAAATGGCAAGATCCCATCCTTTTTATGGCTGAGTAATATTCCTTTGTGTATATATACCACATCTTCTTGATCCATCCATCTATCAGTGGGCCCTTGGGTCACTTTCACATCTTGACTGTTGTAAATGATGCTACAGTAAACATAGGGGTGCATGTGTCTTTTTTCCAGTGTTTATTTTTGAGTGAGAGAGACAAAGCACAAGCGGGGGAGGGGCAGGGAGAGAGGGAGACACAGAATCCAAAGCAGGCTCTAGGCTCCGAGCTGTCAGCACAGAGCCCGACATGGGGTTCGAACCCACGAGCCGTGAGATCATGACCTGAGCCGAAATCCGGCGCTTAACCGACTGAGCCACCCAGGCGTGCCGCTATGTCTTTCTGAATTAATGTTTTCATTTTCTTTGAGTAAATACCCAGTAGTGGATTTACTGGATACTGTGGTATTTCTATTTTCAATTTCTTGAGGAACCTCCGTACTGCTTTCCACAGTCGCTGTACCAGTTTGCATTCCCACCAGCAGTGCATGAGGGTTCGTTTTTTTTCCCACATCCTCACCAACACTTGTTATTTCTTTTCATTTTGATTCTAGTCATTCGAAGAGATGTGAGGTGATATCTCATGGTTTTGATCAGCACTTGCAGATGATGAGTGATGTTGAGCATCTTTTCATGTGTCTCTTGGCCGTCCATGTGTCTTCTTTGGAGAAATGTCTGTTCATGGGGCGCCTGGGTGGCGCAGTCGGTTAAGCGTCCAACTTCAGCCAGGTCACGATCTCGCGGTCCGTGAGTTCGAGCCCCGCGTCGGGCTCTGGGCTGATGGCTCGGAGCCTGGAGCCTGTTTCCGATTCTGTGTCTCCCTCTCTCTCTGCCCCTCCCCCGTTCATGCTCTGTCTCTCTCTGTCCCAAAAAAAATAAACGTTGAAAAAAAATTAAAAAGAAAAAAGAAATGTCTGTTCAGGTCATCTGCCCATTTTTAATTGGACTATTATTATTATTGCTATTATTATTTGGTGCTGAGCTGTCTGTATGAGTTCTTTATATATTTTGGATACTAACCCTTTGTCAGATGTATCATTTACAATTATCTTCTCCCATTCAGTAGATCACCTTTTCATTTTGTTGATGATTTCCTTTGCTGTGCAGAGGATTTTTATTTTGATGTAGTCCTAATAGTTTATTTTTGCTTTAGCTTCCATTGCTCGGGAGACGTACATATAAAAATGTTTTGGGGCGCCTGGGTGGCTCAGTCGGTTAAGCGTCCGACTTCGACTCAGGTCATGATCTCGTGGTTTGTGAGTTTGAGTCCCACGTCGTGCTCTATGCTGACAGCTCAGCACCTGGAGCCTGCTTTGGGTTCTGTGTCTCCTCCTCTCTCTCTGCCTCTCCCCACTCATGCTCTGTCTCTCTCCATGTCTCAGTAATAAATAAACGTGAAAAAAAATTTTTTTTAAATGTTGCTACAGCCGACATCAAAGTGATTACTGCCTATGTTCTCTTCTAGGAGTTTTATGGTTTCAGGTCTCATATTTGGGTCTTTCATCCATTTTGAGTTTATTTTTGTGTCCGGTGTAAGACACCCGTCCAGTTTCATTCTTTCGCATGTCACCGTCCACTTTTTTCCCGGCACCGTTTGTTGAAGCAACTGTTTCTTCCTCATCGTGTAATCTTGCCTCCTTTGTCACAGATTAATTGACCCTATAAGTGTGGCTTTCCTTTCGCGTTCTCTGTTTTGCTCTGGTGACCTACGTGTCTGTGTTTGTGCCAAGACTCCGTTACTTTGAGGACTACATCTTTGTAGTGTGTCTTGAAACCTGGGATTGGGATGCCTCCAGCTTTGTTCTAATTTCTCAAGATTGCTTTGGCTCTTTGAGGTCTTTGGTGCTTCCATACAAATCTTAGTATCATTTGTTCCAGTTCTGGGGAAAATGCTGTTGGTATTTTGCTCGGGATTGCACTGAATCTGTCGAGTGCTTTGGGTAGTGTTTTAACAGAATACTACCTTCTCCCTCATTTAATCCTACGTGAAGTCTCAGAGCTTCTACCTGGAAAATATACTTCGAGTTTAACTTACATTTCTGGCCATCTGTGCCGTCACCTTCCTAACCGGAGTCGTCACTCTTGTCTTGTTTGAAAATACCGCAGTGGCACTTTCCGGGGCTCTCCTTCCCTTCTCCCACTCGCACCTGTCTCCTTTCATTCCCTGCAACCCTAAGTGATCTCTTCAAACTATAAATCAGGCCGTGTCCCTCGCGAACCTCGTTTCACTGTTAGTAGCTTTTCATTTGACCAAGACTCGAGTTCTTTTCCTCCAGTCTTCAAGCTCCCGTCTAAACCAGCCCTGCTTACGTCCCCCAATTTCGCCTCCAGCCCTCCTTTCTCCTGCTCAAAAGGCTCTACCTACCTTCTCCAAACTGGAGTCTGAAAACAGTCTGTTCCTCTTGCCGTGAGTGCCCTCCTCCTGTGTTTGGTGCATCTTATCCTTAAATCTTAGCCTAAGTGTTCCATTTCTAGAAAGGTCTCTGTTTCAGACCCCGAATAGATGTTCCTCTTTAGTTTGCATTCGGGACCCGTTTTGTAAGCTTCCGCTTTTTCTCTTTCAACTCTGTTATTTATTTACCTCTGTGTTGTCTTCCCTCTACGACCAGAATCACAGCTCTGAGAAGACAAAGACCTTATTTCACTCATCCCTGGGCCCCCAGTGTCACGTGTGAGGCACTGAAGACATGCTTGGTGGATGAATGAATAAATGAATGAGCAAACGAACGAACGAACGAATGAATCTAATGGTCAGGTGCCTTGCAGACCATATCTAAGACTCCCCGAGAAACCTGGGGTCTTAAAGAAGGGCCGTGGGGTGAAAGTGCAATGTTATGTCAACCGTTTTACTAAGTTGCGCAACTGATCTGTTTCTGGAAGTTTTCATTGGGAGGATGAGGTGAGACGACATGTCTAAAACACCTCGAGTAAATATACCCCGAGGAAGTTCTTCTTGGCAGTTCTGCCTGTATCTGAACTCTACCCACAAGGAGAGTTAGTGTCCTCATGGATGACCTCCCCTTCTTCACATCCCTTTGTCCAGTTCATGTTCCTCTCGTTCCAGAGACTGACAAAAAAGTAGAAAGTGGGAGGTACTGTATGCAGAGGGTCTGTCCAGCAGTTTCTTCCTCTTTGGTGGCACATTCCCAGCTGGGGGTACGTCACAACCCAACGTCTCCATAAAGGAGTCCCTTGGAATCTTGGCAGCCCCCACCCCAGGAATATTGTGCAAGCCCTTCATCCCGCCTGCCCCCCAAATCCGTGTGTTCCATCTAGCTGCCTCGGGTTCGGGGGTCAACATTTCAGGCTCAGTTCTGCCCTTTGGGTTAATTCACTTAGATATGTATGTCCAGACCCACTTTTACTCAGTGCCCCAGATGCTCAGCCGCCGGTTCCCCTCCCTTCTATGGCCTGTTTCAGACTTTTGGAACCTTGGCCTGGCAAAACCCTGAAGTCCCCCTTCGACTGGCTGGAATCCTTCAGACACTTTGAGATCAGGTGCCTCCAGATGTATGGTCCGCAATTCCGGTGTACTTTGTGTTATCAGCCCTCTGTCTTCCGTATTTATTTATTATGCTCAACCCCCCTGGCTTCATGGCCTGCCTAGATTTCTTTATGGTTTCCCTCTTTCCTCTTGTCCTTCACTCACTGATGACTGTGACCTTATTTCACAAGGGACACGTTTTTGGGAATGGCTTTCAGATTTGTAGGCACGACTTCGTTCCATAAATACTGTGCTCATGTCAGCAGCTACTCTAGGTCACTTTTTCAATCATTTGGTGGATAATTACGGTTGCGTTTCAAACCCATCAATCACTATTATCTGTATTTACCTGCAGTGGCAGAATTTGAACCTAGAATTGTTGCATTGGAAATATAATAAATATTCACTGTTTGCCACTGAAAGGGACAAACTTTTAAAGGACAGCGTGTTACAGGGTGATAGATAGTGGATTCAAGTGACAAAATCACATTGATCTCCCTCCTTCCCTTCCTCCCTACATTGACTTCTTTGACCAAAATTTAAGATAGCCACCTTATCAAATTAGAGCACAGAAACCATTGTATTAACAGGTTTTGCTAGGTTTATAAATTCTCCATATTAGATTTCTACCGTAAAATACGTCTCTGGAAAGCATTTAATGTTTAACATGTCATATTCATTAAGAGGAAACTTTTGCACACTTTCTTTCCCCTTCGTATTTGTATACGAAGTCCATATGAGGCAGGCTTTTAGGAAGGAAAGGAGGGAGAGGGAAAAGGGGTGTGCTCACAACAGATGTTTGAACACCCTGGAGTAAAATGAGTTGAGTTCGGGGTACCTGGGTGGCTCAGTCAGTTTAAGCATCCAGCTCTTGGTTTTGGCTCAGGTCATGATCTCACGGTTCGTGGGTCCGAACTCCCATCTTGGGCTCTATGCGGAGCATGGAGTCTGCTGGAGATTCCCTCTCTCCCTCTCTCTCTGGCTCTCCCCACTCACTCTCTCTGTCTCTCAAAACAATTTAAGACAATAAAAACAAAACAGAAAGCACGTGAGTTGAATTCCATTGTCGAGTTCAAGAGGTGGTTTTGTATTAGAGGTTATCTCCCTATGAAAGCCACAAGACATAGTCACGCTTCGCAAATGTAGAGAATGAATTGGATCAGAGCGGAAATCTCCCTGAATGAACCATCACAGAGTTCTTTAAACTATAGAATTCTTGTCAAACGGCCACAGTTCCCTGCTGATGCTGGGGCAGTGGATTTATTGAGTCTTTGCCCAATGGCTGAAGGCACGAGAAAGAGAGACAGGCACAGAGAGAATCAAAGATGTAGAAAGAGAGACAGAAAGAATGTGAATGTGCGTGTAATGAAGGAAGGTCTGAAACATGTTGATTTCAGGCTGCAAGTCAGTTGCCCTGAGTTCTCCTTTAATCTCCAACACGGACTTGGCAGGCGTCTAGCCCCTTTGAGCCTCTGTTTTCTTATCTGCCACATAGGGATAATAGTAACATCTGTTCTACCTACTTCACAGGTTTGTGGCAATAATAGGATGAAATGTTAGATGGGGAATTGTTTTGAAAGCGTGCAGTGCTCTCTGCAGATAAAAGGTCATATTATCCAACCGTAGCATTCTTAACTTTTGTAGAAGTAGAGATAAATGGGAACAATGTTTGCTTTTGGATTTCATAATTGGGATAATTTATTCACATTGGCAACACAATTTTGTGTCGTGGGCTTGTAACCCACACAGTTTAGTAGAGCGAGGCTTAGGAGTCCCATGGGTTTATCTTTAAATCCTGATGCCTATTGGGATGCCTGGGGAGGGGGCTCAGTGGGCTAAGCCTCCGAATCTTGGTTGTGGCTCAGGTCATGATCTGATGGTTCGTGAGTGCAAGCCCCACATCAGGCTCTGTGCTGACGGTGCAGAACATGCTTGGGATTCTCTCTCTGCCCTTCCTCCCCTCATGTGCGCGTGTGTGCTCTCTCTCTCTCTCTCTCTCTCTCTCTCTCTCTCTCTCTCTCGCAAATAAACTTAAAAAAAAATCCTGACTCTTACCTGTCATGTACTAGTTGGGGGACATTGGGCTGGTTATACAGCTGCTCTGAGCCTCAGCTCCACCGTGGCAAATTCAGTAAGTCGTTGTGGAACTGAAGTGACATAAGGCTCCTTGCTAAGGGACATGGATTAACCAGATAAATAGTGGTTGTAGCAACAGCAGCAGTCGTAGTCTACCTACTACTGTGATCTCATGTTGTCACCACTGGTTAATCTTTTCCACTCTGGTTGAGAAGCTTGGAAACCACCGAGCTTTCACAACTAGGAGCATAATTGTTTGGTTTTTAAATTTATTAAATTTAAAATTTATTTTAAAATTAAGTTTATTAAAAAAATAATTTCTCAAAATATATATATATATATGTATGTCATCTCCCTTTAAGCCGACTCAGTGTGTCTCATGGATTAAAGCCCAATGCAAGCGAAGCTGTTTGGAGATGCAGTTGAACCAAGTTTATCAAAACAGATGACCTGTTCCTTAAGACCCGAGGGTCACTGTTACAAGGCCAACTTGGGCTCTCGTTTTCTGGAAGCAGCACCAGAGGAAGTCATGAATGGCCCAAGACCTAATTTTGAGCCAATAGAAAGTACACATATTTGGCGGGTGGAGGGTTTATAGAGAAACATGTTATTTTCCTGCTGCTGAATTCAAACAAATGTTAGGTAATTGACAGTAGAATGCAGCATATCCCAGAGCTTCACCTGAGAAGCACCTGAACAGCAGGAAGTTTTTCTAAAATGGTTTCTTTGATGATTAACTTCAACATCATGCCCTTGAACTTACCGAAACGGCCATGGAGAACACACAGTCATAACTTGAGGTACTAGGTTTTCAAGAGCTACACGGAGCATTGTGGCACCCGTAGGGAGGGTCACCCGGGGTGGCGAGGCACCTTGCTGGATGTTCCTGGTGTGATCGTGTTGACCTTCTTGGAAACGAGTGAACTCTAAGGGATCGCCATTGTTGGAGGGTTTTGAGAGAGGAACGGTTGTTTGACGGTGTTGAATTGCGATTGGACGTATAAATATATGTCACGTGTTTTCTCCCTAATTGTTGCTCTGTTTTTCAGTTTAGATAGCTAAACTTTAAAAATAGAATTCATTCATAATAGACGAGGCCACATGGTTCTTCCATTCTGTAACGCCTACGGTCTTCTTGATTCTCACGGAAAGCGCTTTATGGAGCTTCTGTGAAACCCCACAGTTCTACTTCCGTGGTACGAAAGAGAAACTCGGAGGATGAGCGTTTGATCTGGGCCCTTTTGGAGACTGTTCTATTTTAAGTCAGCCTCACTAGTATGAAGTAGCTGTAAAATGTATCTCTAGGGCACTGAATGACTTGAATAGTTGAGCGAAGACTTTAACATTGACTTGTTGAAAGTTGGTGAACACGTACAAAGAACAATAATTTCCTTTTCTTTTAATTAGCACAAGTCTGCTCCATCTGTTTGCATTGAAGCGGTGATTTCAAGAGCGACTTCATATTGTTGTCAATTTGAATAAGTACAGAGCATTAGTTAAAAACGAGGAGGCTTGAGTGATTTTCGAGCGCATAGGTCTTGCGGGTGAACCATCTTCTTGCCCCAAGCATTTTTTTTCCCTTAGAGTTATAATATCTCAATTTCATTTAGACTCTCATCTGTGTTAGAACTACAGGATAGTTTTTAGAAGGGAAATGGCAACTGGAAATGATTTGCAATGCAGGTCATTGAGAAAAGATTACTGTCAGTGGTCAGCAAGAACTATGTTGCTCCCATGTATTTTGGCCCAGCTATCCCCGTGTGTGGATTTTAGGTCCAAATGCTGCAAATAGTTTTGATCTCTTCATGACCGTTTCTGCTACAAGAGCGAGATGGCCACGGCAGAGTTGGCTGATGTGAAAATATAGGCTGGAACTTGTTGAAAGCCGATTTTCAGTTGTGAGGAAATATCTAAATTGGTCAGTAGCTTTGCGGGATTGAATTCTGTCTTTAAGCAATGTGGGCTGATGGATATTTCTTAGCTCTCAGCCAGCTTAGACCTGCAAAGCTCATGCAGGAAAGCTGTTGGACCAGAGATAGGACCCACTGTTGAGATAGAATTGTAACTTGCTGGGGCAGCAAGAGCGGGTAGTCCAAGAGTGTCTCTTGCTTGCAGGTAATTACCCGGATAGTTCGCAGCAGATGAATGGAGTTACCTTGTTGAGGTGACTCCTGGGATTGGAAACTCTTAAGGGGCTTTGTAATGACTTTATGTGAGTAAACCGTCCATTTACTTCCGATTAGACCTCTCAGGTGCCCTCTGCAGACTATACTGCAGGTAGGGGCGGCTTTGAAACTGCATTTACTGCTTCTTCTGACTTGGGAGCCTACAGCTGACCATCCAGAGCTAAAAGGACAGAGTCCTGTTTGCGCTTTTGTAGTCAAAAAGCTGATTATAGACACTTTACACTTTTAAAACCATTTTGGCTGATTTTCACTCATAGTAATAATTTAGTAGCTTTGACTGTTTTTTTTTTTTAATTTTTTTTAACGTTTATTTATTTTTGAGACAGAGAGAGACAGAGCATGAACGGGGGAGGGTCAGAGAGAGAGGGAGACACAGAATCGGAAACAGGCTCCAGGCTCTGAGCGGTCAGCCCAGAGCCCGACGCGGGGCTCGAACTCACAGACCATGAGATCATGGCCTGAGCCGAAGTCGGCCGCTTAACCGACTGAGCCACCCAGGCGCCCCCTTTAACTGTTTTTTAAAGTGCCTGGAAGTCTTTGAAACGGAGGGACCGGGTGATAATTCTCAACGTTTCTGGGCCCGGCCCTCTAGGCCATATTTGCTATTGCCTGGTGTGTGTTCAGGGCGAAACGAAAGAGATGCTTTGAGTGGAGAGTAAATTCTAGGCCTCTGAAGACAGCCTGAAATTGGACATGAGACCTCTTTCTTTCCCAAAGTGCATAAGTGGCCCAAGCGTCAGTGATTCAAAGTCCAAGGAAATGTAGGACTTCAGAGATAGGGGTTCCCACGAGCTTTAACAATAAGAATTCCCTATTAACATAGTCATAAGTTACAGTTTTGGCCTCCGTTAATCGATGAAATACATGGCAGAAAACCTCCATGAACTCAGAAACAGCTTAAAGTACATTTGTATTATTTCTGTTTTATGTCTGATCTACTGCCCGTCAATCATCTCTCTTCCATTCCTGCCCTGCGTCCCTGTAGCTTTAGAAAACACTGCAATGTCATCACCACGTTCCAGACCCTAGGAGACCTGCCTCCTGCCTGCCTTTGTAATCTCGTTCTCCTGGCCCTTGGCTTCTTGTTCGCTCTGTCCTTCAGCCACAGAGGTGTCCTTTCGGGCCTCTGGACAGATCGAGCTCATTCCAACCTCTGCGCCTTTCTGTGTGTTTTTCCTTTCAGTTAGAATAGTCGTCTGCACAATCTTCCCGTGGTTGGATCCTATTGTCATAGAGTCCTCGGTTCAGAGAAGCCTTCATGATGCCCCAGTCTAAACAGCCTTCCCTGCTCTTTGAAATAACGCTAGCCCTGTGTAGATACTGCAGGACACAATAACCACGGTGTAGAATAGCCTTTGGTTTAATGTTGAGAAAACTAATGAGGCTCTGTTTATTAATAGTGAATAATGCCGGCTTCTTTGTTAGAGAAGTAGGTGTGTATTTTCCGACACTTGGCTAGAATTGCCCGTTTTTACTAAAGCTTGTGTAGGAAGATTATTTCTACCAACTATTCGCGTCTGTTCAAGAACTTTCTCTGCAGAAGTAGAAGGGGAAGTGGGTTTTCCAAGTCATTTTCTAAAACCTGAAAGTGGGGAAGACTCAAGGCTGGAAATCTTGGCATTTAAATGATCTGGGGGTATTATGTCACCTAATGAAATTTTTAGAGAAGGAAAGGATTATCATGTTGGTTTCAGCACTTATAAATTAAGGCACATTAAATTCTGAGGGTGTTAGAAAAATAATCTATATCCAGCAATTTGCTGGAGCCAACTCTTAACTGGCTCATATAGGAACTGCTTGTTAAATTTTCAGGAATTTTGCAAGCAGGTTGACTTTACATTAGTAGACTTGAAATTGGCTTGAAATTGGCTATGGTGGGAGTATTTATACCATGGAAATTGGCAAATGCTACAAACCAAAGCTTTTTTTTTTTTACCCCCCCCCCATGGAGAGGGGGTGTTTACCAGCACACCATTTATATATAGCCAATATTTCAGAGGCTGACAGTTTGATGATGACGAATCAATAGGGTGAGCTCAAAATAACCAAGTTCCTTTTATGGTGTTTGTATTTCCAAAGCCACACATTTGGAGCACGGAAGAAAAACAATGTTAATGGATTGTTTATACACAGAAGCAGACAGGAAGGATCAAACATCAAGATCTTTGTGTTTGCTTCTTACAGTCCCCAGGTCAGGCTGCTGAATTCGTGCAGCCTGTTGTTAAAATATGTACTCTGAGCGAGAGCAGATAGCCGCCTTCTGGAACTTGTGATAGCAGCTTTCCCCAGCTCCCAGACTGATCACCAAGCTTGCTGGCATCGCGTGCAGCATCATATTTTAGGTACAGCGAGTGTCTTAGACTGTGTCTCAAGGAAAGAGAAGGAGTCACAGGAGACTGAAGTGGAGGCGGTGATCGATTCTAGTCCATAAGGTTGGAGCAAAGGGAGACGAAGAATTGACCCAGTGGCTCAAGCCCTAGGTGGGAAAGGACTTAAGGGAGACTTCTATGAAGGGGCAGGGCGTTCACGATTGCTCCCTGACAAGAACATCTCCGGGTTACGCCACACAGAGGCATGAGATGGATTGTTGGTGACGTTTCAGGGACAGGCGTTTCATTGGACGGTACTTGTGTGAAAGGACAGGTAGGACACAGGTCCCCTATTTCTCAGTGTGTTTTGAAGTGACACAAACACATACGTGACGACCCCCAGTTTTTGTTTCTTCAGAGACTTGAGATCGGACGTCCTCCATTTCAAAAGAAATCTGAGAAGCGACAGCAGCCTGAAGTTCCCCTCCCCCCACTGACTTTGTGGTCAACATTTGGAAAATCTGGGTAATTCTAAGAGATTGCATTAGACCTCAGGGTTTCACCATTTCTGAAGTCTTCACAAAACAGGGTAATAGTCCTACTTAAGAGAAAAGAGAAATGCTTTCTTCACCCATCCTTGGATTGAGATAATTATTTTGGGGAGAATAGGGCTCTCCTTCGAAGCTGGTGGCATTTCTAGGGCTTAGATTTTTAATGGAGCACTATTAATGTTTCCGAAAGGATAAGATGCCATCAGTGGCTCCCCAGGTAGGGATTCTGGGATTGATAGCCTCCAGGAGTTACGATATTAGAAAATAAGGACCTATTGATGACCTCACTCTCTGACCCAAACAAAGAAAATAAAGGCATTTTATGTAAAGAGATTATTTAACTATTTAATTAAATTAATTTCCTGAACATCAACTAGGTCCTGGTGTTGGGAAATGTGATCCTAGAACAGTAGATCTCAGGAGTCACTCTGAAGGTGCTGCTGCCATTCCTGACATCAGATGGTGAAGATAATTAAGAAAGGAGATGTCATGATAGTCACAGATGGGGACAGAGTTTTGCATAAAGTTTTGGCAAGCTGGAATAAACGGCTGAAAAACCCTGCCTGACTAACGTAAAAGTCTCACTTGAAAATGTTTTAATGTTTATTTATTTTTGAGAGACAGAGAGAGACAGCATGAGCAGGGGAGGGGCAGAGAGAGAGAGGGAGACACAGAATCCGAAGCAGGCTCCAGGCTCTGAGCGGTCAGCACAGAGCCCAAAGCAGGGCTTGAACCCACGAACCTTGAGATTATGACCTGGGCTGAAGTCAGACGCTTAACTGACTGAGCCACCCAGGGGCCCCAAAAGTCTCACTTTTAGAATAGTCTATTCTGAAGTTCTTAACAACTGGCTGTCTCTATATTAGGTGAAAATCCCTACCATTAGTATTTAAACGCAGCCACATGAACAAGAATCTATTGCAAAGGGTAACATTGAATATGCCAATAAAAGACATAAAAGAATATGCCAAAAATATGTCATTGTTTCAATGAGAAGTGGATGAAATTAGATTATTTTTATTTCTCCAAATAGCACAGTGACTTTTTATAAACTGCCTTTAAAGTGATTTTTCAATATGAAAAAGCATGCCCCATTCTAGAAAATTTTATAAAGAGACAAAAGTAGAAAGAAAAACATAATTCTGTCACCAAAGGCAACCAATGCCAACATTTTGTTTATTTCCTTCTAAAATTGTTTCGGGTCATTGCTGTATATACTCTGTTATGTCCCTTCCCCACCCCCCCCCCCCTTTTTTTTACTGCTGCTGCAATTAATACTATTACTATCTTTTTTACCTACCATTTACTGAAAAGTAACATTACGGTCTTCACATAAAATTCTTCTGAGTTGGTAATTTTTTTCCAGTTTTATTAAGAAATGATTGACATCATCACTATGTAAGTTTAAGGTACACAACATGGTGGTTTAATTTATATATATTGTGAAATGATTACCACAATAGGTTTTAGTTAACAGCCCTCATTTCCTATGGATATAATAAAAAGGAATGAAAAAAATTTCCCGCAACAAGTTTCTCTCTGGATCATACAGCAATGTTCACTGTAGTCATCAAGCTGTCCATTCCATATCCATACTTAGGTATGGCAACTCTGTGCACTTTGACAACCTTCCTCCAATTCCTTCTTCTCCTGTCCCCCATCTCTGATAACTGCAAATCCAATCTCTTTTCCAGGAGTTTGGCGTGCGTGGGTGCGCGCGCATGCGTGGGTGCGCGCGCATGCGTGGGTGCGCGCGCATGCGTGGGTGCGCGCGCATGCGTGGGTGCGCGCGCATGCGTGGGTGCGCGCGCATGCGTGGGTGCGCGCGCATGCGTGGGTGCGCGCGCATGCGTGGGTGCGCGCGCATGCGTGGGTGCGCGCGCATGCGTGGGTGCGCGCGCATGCGTGGGTGCGCGCGCATGCATTAGATTCCACACGTAAGTGAGGTCATATAGTACTTTGTTTTCCTATGACTTATGTCATTTGACATAATGCCTTCAGAGTTCATTCCGGTTGTCAGAAAGGGCCGGATTTCCTCTTTTATGGCTGAATGATGTTCCATAGCGTGCGCGCGCATGTATACGTTCTGCATATTCTTCGTTCATTCATCTGTAGACGCTCCCGTTGTTACCATGTCTAGGCTATTGTAAATAATGCTGCTATGGACATGGGCTGCAGATAATCTTTTAAAGTTAGTGTTTTTGTTTCTTTTGGTTATATTCCCAGAAGTGGAATTACTGGATCATATGGTAGGTCTATTTTTAATCTTGTAAGAAACCTCCATTCTGCTTTCCATAGTGGCTGCACGAATTTCCATTCCCACTGACCGTGCACGAGGGCTCCCTTTCCTCTACATCCTCGCAGCATCTGTTATCTCTTACCTCTTTGATGGCGGCCATACTGATGGAGGTGAGGTGACACCTCCTGGTTTTCTTCTATTCTAAATTGCCTTATTCTCCAAATTCTCCTATCTCTAAGTTCTCACATAAAATATTCTCTTAGTCTAAAAACAATTCTGTTTTCTGCTTTTTCACCTAAGTATACTGTAGGAATTTCCCCCATACCATTACCATTCTTCGTGAAAATTTTTAGTTGCTTTGTCACAATCCCTGGTAAGGGATTCAAGAGAGAGACTCAAATTACCACCATCGTTAAGCTCGGCAACACTTTCCCAGGTGACCACTTTGAATTCCAATGATAGGATTTGTAAAAATATCTTTCCCGCCAACTACCTGTTTAATCCATGTCTAAATCATGTCGTGTTTAAACACATGTTGTGCAGTAGAGTTTTATCTTCCTGGGCACCTCACTGTAAACTGCTTCAAGAAAGAGATTTTCTCTGAAAATATGTTAGGTATGGATGAGGATCTATCACGTTTCTACCGGTTGTTTCAAACGGCTAATTAGGAGTCCAATTCTTACCAGTTTTTTAACCCAGATATTACTCTCGAGCACCTGCACCGTAACTGACATTGTGTTGACACTTGGCATAGAGAGAAAAGTAAAAATGATCCCCATCCACGTGGAGCATAAAGTCTAGTGGAAGAATCACATACAAATAAGCAAACAAATAATTTTTTACTGTAATTATATATAGTACAATACATCCTAATGTTCTTTTATAATATGTAGAGATAGCGGTAAGAGTGTTTGTGCCATAAAAAATTTTTAAAAAGATTTATTGTCTCTTGTTCACATTTATTTTTAAAAACGTTTTTAAATGTGTATTTATTTTTGAGAGAGAGAAAGAGACAGAGTGTGAGCAGAGGAGGGGCAGAGAGAGAGGGGACACAGAATCAGAAGCAGGCTCCAGGCTCTGAGCTGTCAGCACAGAGCCCGATGTGGGGCTCGAACCCCTGAACCCCGCGAGATCACGACCTGAGCGCAAGTCAGATGCTTAACCGACTGAGCCCCCCGGGCGCCCCTTGTTCGCATTTATTCTTAAACTAAGTTGCAAACTTCAATTTAAAATGCTCATCTACTGGCTTTCTCCCAATCTTCGTGATTAAAGAACATTCTGAAACAAAATGGAATTTCACACTTTGGTTTGTTTATTGGTTGGTCACGTGTGCATTAAATGATAGTGTATTTAAAGGAAATTTTCTCACGCCTTTCCTACTGCCGCAGAATTACTTTGTTCCTAGGTCTTTTCAGAATACGATTGGATTCCTAACAAGCAAATGCATCGTAGTGTGCCAGAACACGCTATGGCGCTGCTCAACTTCACAGACTATGAAAACGCTTGTCAGATGTGCCAGTAAATCTTCCCTCTCTTTCCCTAGGTCCAAGGATCTCATAAAGGAAGCTATCCTTGACAATGACTTTATGAAGAACTTGGAGCTGTCACAGATCCAGGAGATTGTGGATTGTATGTACCCAGTGGAATATGGCAAAGACAGCTGCATCATCAAAGAAGGAGACGTGGGGTCACTGGTGTATGTCATGGAAGGTATGGTTCGTAACCCTGAGCCTCTGACATTCAAATATTCCCTTTGCGTCTTAATCAGCCCACACACAGAAGGCCATGGATCACAGGGGACGGTTCCATGTTTCCCTCTTTTGTTGTTGGGAAACAGTTTGAAAAGAGGCGGGACACGACTTAAATACAGTGGTCGACTCGTTGTACAAAGGGTTCGTGTTGAGAATATTCATCTGAGAGTCGAGGATATTTTTTAGACCTGGGGAAAGGGTGACAGTGTGAAGGAAGGAAACGCTGTTTACTGTGCTGTGTATGTCTGCACACTGTCAGGTCGTTGAGCAAGCTCACGAAGCTTCCAGAGAAACTTGGGACCGTCGGGAAGTATTCTTGGTCAGATAATCAAAGTGTCAACTCTACTTTTCATTTTCAGGATATGACTGGGTTTCCTGCTATTGTGCTATAAAAAGAGAGTGTTTTCAGCATTTTATATGTGTGTGAAAGAGATAAATCAGACCGGTCAGATGGCCTGTTAGCTGCCTAATTAATAAGAGTGATAGATTGTTCCATAGATGTTGCGCAAATGAAGATAGAAACCGTTTTGGAAAAAAAAAAACAATTGAGGGAGGCACCATACAAATTTATTTTATGCCCAGACAGATTTTCGTGTTGTTTATTTCTAGCTTGGAGCTTATAATGCCATGTTTTCTTTCTGGGGGGGGGGGGGAACAAAAGCCTGAGGTCATGACCAGACCAGCCAAGGAGAAAGTGAGTTCAGAGGTGCCTATAAGATCACAGAGTGGCCATACAGAAATCGCAATCAGTTTACAGGTGGTGATCCGTGTTTTAACCAAAGCATTCATGGCAATCTCCTAGAATTGTCAAGTTTATAGGTTGTTAAGAGAAGGGGCATTATTTGGGCAAGTGACATCACTTCTCTGAGTTTAACCTCATTTGTATATTTTTAAAAAAGGCACTACTTGTTTCTGACAGTGGTTCTCAACTGATGATGATTCTGTCCCTCCACAGGACATTTGGCAATGCCTCGGGACAGTTTTGGTTGTCACAATTGCAATGGGGACGGGTCGGGGTTGGGGGGAGAGGCTCTGGCATCTTGTGGGTAAAAACCAGGAACTCCGCTTTGCCAGGCAGGCGCCCACAACAAAGAATTATCTGGCCCAAATTGTCCTTAATGCTGATATTGGAATGTCCTGCTTTTTCTGTCTTTACAAGATTGTTATGAAGTTAACATGAAACAGTCTGAGTAAAAAATGTGTAATGTACAGTGTAAAATGTTAAAAAATAGCAGTGAGTGGTATTATTTCCATCAAATACCTGACAGTATATAAGAAATGTTCTTCCTGCATATGTCATTCACCTTTTAATTTTCCTTTGTAATCTTTTTTTGACATATATTAGGCATTCAACTTTTAACTCATAAGTTCTGTCTTTTTTTTTTTTTTCTCTAGAAGTGTTCGGCTTTTGTGTCAGTGTTCTAAAGTTTCTCCCCAGGCCAAAAAGACATAAATGTTCAGTTAGGCTTTCTTCTGGATAAAAGCAAGACCCAGTAAACAAAAACACAAACAGTATTCACTTGCCAGACAATTGCAGGGGAAGGAGATAAAATTATAGGGCGAGAGCGTATGTGGGTAGTGAGCAAAATGGATGAGAAAGAGGCGAGAAATATATCGAGGCCGAGCGTAACCTATAAATACAGAGGGATGTGTTAAGGAGTGCTAACAATTACAAACCAAGTTAAAGCATTTCTTAGATTACAGTATATCAGTGGTTTCATAGTTGATTTTTCAGTTAATTCATTGTCAGGCACGTTTGTAAGAACATACCTATTGTGGTAAAGCGAGGTATATACTTTACTTCAGCCTTTTGCAAATGCTAATTATTGAAAATCCATTCAAGAAATGGATATTTTGAAAACCTGTGTGTTCACTTCTCCTTTATGTTGAGTATCTCTTACGAAAATAGGTTTCCGCACAACCTTGCAAATTTTTCTAAAAAAAATATTGTTTATGCATACTATTCTGTTTTGTAAGACTAACTGCAAGTCCACTAGCTATGTTAGAAGAAGCTTAGAAATCACAGTTGATGTTTATTGAGTGCTTAGAGCAATGCCCAACATACGGAACATGCTTTTGCAAACACACTCCATGTATAAAATTTATTTAATCTTCAAAACAATCCTATGCAGTAAGGGGCAATATTTATTATTTTTCTTTATAGATGAAGAGACAGAGGCCCAATGAGGTTAAGTAATTTGCCTGGGTCTCCCAACTAGCTCATAGTAGAATTAGGATTGAACCATGGTAATCTGGATTCAGAGCTCCAGCTTTTGACTCTAGGGCTATGTGTTAGGGTTCTCCAGAGAAACAGAGCCAATAGATAGGTAGGTAGGTAGGTAGGTAGGTAGGTAGATAGATAGATATTGATGGATAGATAAATAGATAGATAGATAGGTAGATAGATATCGATGGGTAGGTATTTATTTTAAGGAATTTGATCATGTAACTGTGGGTACTGGGAGACCCAAAATCTACACAGTAAGGTGAGCAGGCTGGAGATCTAGGAAAGAGTTGATGCTACAATTCAAATCTGAAGGCCAACTGCTGGCACAATTCCTTCTTCAGTGGAGGTCAGTCTTTTTTCTATTGAGGCCTTCAACTGATTGGATGAAGCCCACCAACATTAGGAAGGTCATCTGTGGCTTACAGTCTATGGATTTATGTGCTAACTTTAACTTCCTTCCCAGAAGGATCTAGGATGATATTGGACCAATAGTATCTGGTGATCATGACCTAGCAAGTTGACACATTAAATTCACCATCCCAGGTCCACTCGTTGTCAACTCTGCCTCTGTGTGCATCTCCTGAAACCATGCTTGAGCTCCAAATAAAGACAGCAACAAGGTCATAGCTCCACCTACCGTGAGGTAAAGATTCTGAGTATAACTGAAAATCCACTGACACTTTCCCCCCAAAAGAGTACAAAGTCCTTGGGTAATATTTACTCTTCTCCTTGATATGCCCTAATTTAAATACTATGTTGTACAACTCATACTTAAATAGTGAGATGTAGTCAGTCCATCTTATGATACATGATAAGGGGATATGAAATAGGAAAATGAAAATTTTGTGCACACGTACACACACGCATAACCATACACGCAAACATATTTATGACAAAATAAAGAAGAAATACCGATGGTAGCCTTTCCTAGGGAAAGGTAAAGATACTCATCTTTCCTCCATTGCTACAAGCTAATTTTAATAAATTTTATTTATCTTCCTTTTACTTCTGGATTGACTAAATGGCAAGCTATCTTAATTATCTTTTTTAAAACAGGGTTTTAAATAGTATATAAATATTCAGAGTCACAGATTCTGCAGTGATTCTCTTGATATACTTCAGTTTAAACTCAGTAAAATGACGATAATCTTATAAAATGAGGCCGATCTGTCCCCAAGCTGTGATTCTAACCAGTTCCATGTAACTTTGGCTGATCTCGTGCTAATATCCTTGTGTCAAAATAATTTCAAATTAAGAAAAGAAAACATCATTTGAATTTTTATAAGTTTTAACTGAAGAAATGTTTCATTGTTTAATTAGTTTTTTTATCAGCGTATTTAATCTTCTCAAAATTTAGATAGCAATGTTCTTGATATAGATGGATTTTTTCCATCTGCAAACATTAATATTTATAAAGAGTATGCCATGGCAACAATGGGTGAGTGGGCTATGCAAGATCATTCACAAACTTGCTTATTATCCAGACATTCAGAAAAACACCCAGGGAGTTTACATGGAATATCAGTCCAATTTTCTCTGTCTCTCTTTACTTAAATGAAGTTTCTTTGTGTAATGCGGTTTAACATGTGCCTTGAGTGATTTTTATTTTAGCTGGGCAGGGTCCCAAGTATGATTGCACACCTAAATGCCAGAATTTCTCATCGTTTTAGCAAAAGAGAATAGTCATATGGTAAGACTTCACTAATTAGGATGACTGGGGAAAAATCATCTGGGGGTAGTGTAAATATATTATCATGTATTTTCAAGCAAAAGGAGTCGTGTGACTTTCAGATACTTAAAATTGCTGGCTTAGAGAAGTTTCAGTTTCAAGTTTTGATCAGTATTGTTTGGAGTTCTGTTTCTGAAGACAGCAGTTTAAGTAGGTTACATTGCTAAGGCTCTCTTTACATTTTAATTAGGTTTTCAACTGTGTAAATGAGTCTTATCAAGTACTTGAATACACTTTATTTTCTTAAACAGACATTGGCCTTAATTATGATGTGAAATTTGAAACTGTCCTTACATTCTTGCCTTGCCTTTTCTTATCATAAAGATACATTTTAGCCTTCTATCATCCAACACAAAACATAGTCTGATTTAGTGACTTTTGATGGTGATGTGATTAAAACATCTTTTCTGTGAACCGAATCGAATATTTTCACATTGAAAAGTGTTGAATTTGTATCCATCAAAGTGGCTGATTGGCTTAGCGATACTGGTTTTGCATGTTTTCTGTGATATTTCATTGTGGGAGCAGGTAGATTATATTTTGTTTTCTAAAAAGCAGCAAGTTATGTATTTAGTGTTCTTTGAGCCTTGGCTATTTTAAGTTAAACTTTTTAATGAAATTATCCATTCTTTTATGAGGTTATGAGGTTTAAGTTAAACTTTTTAATGAAATTATCCATTCTTGTATGAGGCTATGAAATTATCCATTCTTTAATGATGATAGCTTTTTATCAACTACGTATAAACACCAGGTACTGTTCAATCATTTTATGGTTATTAAATTTTAGTCTTCATAGTACCCCTTAGGAAGTAGGTATTATATTATCTGCATGTTAATAGCTAAAAGACCTGATGATAGGCCAGCTGAACGAATTGGCCAGGATCTTACAATCAGTCTTTTGAGGTGCAAACCTGGGCCATCTGCTCTGGCGTCGCCCATGCATGATGACTGGGCAATGTTAACTTTCCAAGTATGGATTAGGAGTACTCGTGTGACATATTTATTATGTATTATGTATTATTATCCCACTTTGAAAAGCCCATAGAAGATGCACAGCATTAAACCATAGGGTAAAGAAATATATATATGGTTTGATTATTTTCAAGGAAAGACTAGAACTTGAATGGCAGTAGTTCCAAAAGAGAATAACCCACATGTTTCTATGAATCTCTCTTAGGCCTCTCTGCCCCCTTTGAACATTGAACTGCTTATTGACCTCTCCATTGATCTTCGACCATTCAGCCCTCTCCTCTTACCGTTTCCTCTTCCTTATTGAAAGAGCAGCTGTGACTTGGCTGAATCTTGGCCCACCTCTGTGTCCTTACTTGTTTGTGACTCAGCTCCACCGTGCACCTTGAAGGACCTATTTTTTCTGCATGTAATGAAAAGCATTGATCTTTTTTTTTCACACAGGCTTTTTAAAGAAGCTCTTTGCACACTTTTAATATGACCTTTGTACACGGATACTAAGTGATATTTGACTGTTGACATCAACACTCAGGAGCTAGCCTCCCCTTTCCGTTCTCACTGTACCAAGATTGCCCTTTTTCCTTCTGAAGACCAGGTCATGGGGTCACCTGCTTTCTCCGTGGGTTGATAACCAGGTCTGCGTGTTTGGCTGATGTCTAACACTGCTGATGCTTCAGTGTGGACACGAACCATCCTGCCGGCCACCCTTCAAAGTTACCTCACGTAACTTGATGATACTTCAAGCGCTGTTCCCCTTTCCCACTGAATTCTTGCTGTCTTTATATAATTAAATGATGTATGAAAGCTGACATTCAAAGAGGGATTTTTTAGAAAATTGAACATTAATGATGAGCCTCACCGTGCCATTGGCATTCAAAACACTACCTGAGAGTATGAGGGAATTGAATGCATTTTCATACGAATGAGCTCTCCCAGTAACTTTAACATGAGAAACAGACAGTTTTGTTCTCCAAAATCAGGGGTTGCCTTTTGGCCTTGTGAGTTTTTCTCCTTCCTCTGAAAGCTATCTTTAAAATAGTTGAAATACCAATGCACTTAAAGTTTTTTACTGTTCTTTCATTGGACCGTGGTTATAATGTTAATGTTAAAGAGCAAACCTGTGCCCTGCTTATAGAAAAAACAAAGCAGACGTCTATTTATAAGAAGTTCTCCTAAGCCAAGAGAATCTGAAAGTATTAAATGCAAATATTAAACTCTATTTCACTTATGGAGTCAACGGTGAAGACAAGGGACCGAGATATTTAGATGGCATGGGGGTATCATGTTTATTTTGGAGTGCCAAGCTTCAAAAAAGCCTTTGATAGACTTGACCAGGTCCAGGTCAATATATATATATATGTATATATATATGTAGTGTGTATATGCATGTGTGTATACACACAACTTATATATATATATTGTATCTATATATATATTTATATATATAAATATATACATAATATATTTATATATATTTTTATATTTTATTATTTATATATTTATATATAATATATATAAATATATATAAATAAAAATATATTTTTTATATTTATATATATATATATATAAGTTGTGTGTGTGTATACACACACGCATATACATTTAGACATTGTTTCACGTATAGATGGGGAGTCTAGGAAGAGAGGATAATGTTTTAGATACTGAAATGCTGTCTCTTGAAAAGGGAATTAGTCTTCATGAATCATGAATAGCAAAGAAGAAATGCCAGTTCCAGGGAAGACTTTGGAATCAATATGCTGCTGATAACGTGCTCCAGGAGTGAAAGGAGCAGGTTGATGGGGTGGCAAGAACAGCATCTCGGGAGGCATTCCAGCCATGACTCCAAGGCACCTGCTTGGAGGAAGTTCGTGGGGGTGGAGGAGGGATTCCCTGTGGCTGAATCATAAGGCATCTCCGTCCCTTCCCTAAACTCCCACATTCTCAGTCTGTGGGTTTGTGAATGAGTGTCCTAGTAGCTAGTCTTTCAGCACCTGGCCCTCTGAAGGCTTCCTCTCACAAACTTGCCTCTACACGCAATGTGGTGGTTACTTTGAAGTGTTTTTGTACCCTATGATTGAAATCTAATAATACCACACACGGGTTTTTCTGTTACTTAATTTTTTTTGCTTCCATTCGATGTTGCGCTGTATGACCCAATTTGTTTGTCCTTTCTGCTAAGGATTATATTCTGATTATTTCCAGTTATTTTGCTCTAGGTTACTAATGCGGCCGAGCATCTATTCATATGTTCGTGAGCTGTCTGTGGTTCTTTTGTGAAGTGTCTGTTGTGGTTTTCTGCCCGTTTCTCCCTTTGGATTGGTTGACTTTACCTAGTTCAGATTTTCATCCCTGTTGATTACATGCATTGCAAAGTATCTTTCTCAGTCTATAGCTTTAATTTTTACCCGTTTGTGAAATCTGCTGATGAACAGAAGTTACTAATTTTACTGTAGTCAAATATATCAATCTTCTTGGTTTGTGCTTTTTGTATCTTGGTAAGAAATCCTGGAGGGTGGTATTTTTGTCCATGAAGGCATGTACTTAAGTTGGTGTAAGAGGAATTATCTGTCAAGGAATAGATCCACATTTATAATCTAAATGAGAGTTGTCCTTTTCAAAGCAGGAAGCTGGGAATATATTTATTTTTGCTTCTGTGTTCTTTTTCCACAATGTATTTGAAGAATTCTTTATAAATTGTCCTTAGAGGACAGTACATATTTTTGTATATACTTATTTTTTTTCTTTTTTGTCTTTTTTCTGTGGGGTATGTTTTATATTTGGAAATAATTCCAAGTCATTTAGTGACAGATTTGACGAACAGGGGTAGGTGATGAAGCGGAGTGATACCTTTTCCCTTTGTTGCTAATATATATGCACCATCGTGAAGTAATGACATTTGTTGTACAAGTCAGGAAAAATTAACAAGATGTTTTAAGGACATAATTTATTGAAAATTTATTCTGAAGGATGATGTTCTTTTTTTAAGTTTGTTTATTTTTGAAGGAGAGCGAGAGAGAGCACAAGCAGGGGGAGGGGCAGAGAGAGAGGGAGACACAGAAAGAATCTGAAGCCGCTCCAGGCTCCGAGCTGTCAGCACAGAGCCCGATGCGGGGCTCATACTCATAAACCGTGAGATCGAGACCTGAGCTGAACTCGGATGCTTAACCAACTGAGCCACCCAGGCACCCCTGAAGGATAATGTTCGTTAATACCCATTAGGCTACCTACATCTTTGTGTGATTTTGTAAAAATAGCCTTATCACATTGTGGTTCTACTGATGTCCTCTGTTTTCTTTCCAAACTGTTAATGGTGGAATTGAATTTATTACATTAAGGAGGGAAATAGTGTGGCTCCTTACCTTTGAGGACCCCTGAAAGCTAAAATCTTTGAAAATCGCTGTGGTCGGTTTTTTTGTTGTTGTTGTTTTTGTTTTGTTTTTGTTTTGTTTTTTTTTGGGGGGGGGGACCAAAAAAGTTGGAAAGCCATTATTAAAAAAAGAAAAAAAAAAGAAACTGAAATTGATAAAGGAGATCATAGGTTATGTTAAAAAGGTATAAGTATTGTTTTCTTACAATTAGTTCATAACAGTTACGGGTTTTATTTCTGTGCTGGTTCATTTTGCTACAATATCCATCCCTCCATTCTGCAGTTTTGAGAGAATGGCAAATTTTAAAGTTTAAAAATGTATTTTCAGTGAACATTAAAAGTGAAAACAGCGTAGCTGAAAAAAATGGGAAGAAAATAGATATCAGTAACTTTTTTGCAGTAGTGTGATAAGGCATGGACTTTCTGCTAACGAAGGAAAACTTACTTCGGCCATCGTTATGTGAAGCTGTTGGCTGGCTTGCACGCTGCACGTTAAACAGGCTTCTGACATTGTTGTGGGTTCAATTCAAAATCACATAGATGTATTTCTGCAGAGACTTTTAACAAGATTTTGAATGATTTTTTGTGGGGGGCTGGATAGACTAATGCTGTTAATATCCATTCCTCTAATGAAAAATCCCTGAACGGTTAGCATTTGTGTTGGCATGTGCTCAAAGGGCCGGGCAGATAGGAGCTACTTCCCAGCACAGAGAAGCTGCCTGGTGTGACTGCCATGGCAACAGCCCCCCACCCCCACCCCAGGACAAAGGACCAATTGGAATTGGTCTCTGAAGTCCTTATTGGAATTCTCCCATGACTCCGCATTTGAGAAATGCAGCCTGTGATAGCACATACGTTATCTGAAATTAACTACTGTAGCTTTGGAAGGTTGAAGTCTGAGTCTGATCTTTATATCTAGGCCCTTCTGCAAACTCCTTTCTGATGAAAATGGAAAGGTTTTTGTGCTAAAGCTTCTTCTTCTTCTTCTTTTTTTTTTTTTTTTAACTTTTACTCAGTTTTGAGACAGAGAGAGAGAGAGACAGAGCACAAACGGGGGAGGAGCAGAGAGAGAGGGAGACACAGAATCTGAAGCAGGTTCCAGGCTCTGAGCTGTCAGCTCAGAGCCCGATGCTGGGCTTGAACTCAGGAATGGTGAGATCGTGACCTGAGCCAAAGTCCATCGCTTAACGGACTGAGCCACCCAGGCGCCCCTAAAGCTTCTTAGGTAGTGCACAGAGATAGAAAAGTATGATAGAAGATTTAAGGTGGTATTAACATTAATTCCTGAAAATTCACATTTTATGCATATTTAAAATATCAAATTATTATTGACTCTATTTATGTTACTGATTTATATAATGTCATTTTTTTCTGCATTATTTGCCCAACCTCACCAAAGCTGGTTGTTTTTGTGTATAATGAAACCACCTTTTAGTTATTCAAAGGAATATATGGAAGCAAATGATTTTAAAACAAGACAGAATATTTACTATTTACTATGTGCAATTTTATGTAACTTAACAAGAACACTTAGGTTACTTTGTATACTTTTCATTATCAAAGCCGATTAAGTTACTCTGTTCATTTATCAATAGCAAAGCTGTACTAGAAAAATCATCTGGTGAAGGTGGCCAAAGTATTATGAAAGGTGGTTTCCCATGTCACCAATACCAATATGCAATGATGTATTTACAGAGGAAAGCTAAAACTTTTCACGAAATCATAATTAACAGTCAATGTGCTTAAAATTTTCCTTCAGGAACTGATCATGCTTCTTTAAAATATCACTTATTTCCCACTGGCAAAAAGTGGGAGTATTTTTTTCCATTAGAGTTTAGTAGCCCATTATAATAACTTTTAACTGAAAGCCATTTACATACTCATCAATTTTTTTTAATTTATGTGATTAGAAGATTATAATTCAGAATCATATTTTATATTTAACTTGTTTTTACAGAGCATCATTTTATATTATTCTTTTATTGTGTTTTATACTGTTTTAGAATATTTAATACCTTTAGCAATATTCTTACTATATATTTATGGTGTCCCCAATGTTCTAAATTAAAGTCATTTTTTAAAAGATTTGTATAATTTGCTCTAATATTTCCAGTGCAAAGATTTTTATTGACTCAGCCTGTTGTGCCCATGTGTGTATATGGATTTACATGAAACGATTGCTTCCCAGAGTTCACATTATATTTTAGGAGATGATGGGGTTGTTACTATAATCTATAGGATTCTGTCAGTGGTTAAATTCAAATTTATAAGAAAAATAGAGTAACAACAATAATCGTAAGTATTGATGATAAGGCTCCCAAGTGATTTAAAACTCAGTCTGCAAAGAAAAATACTTAATTTATAGGTTTTTTAGAGCAATTTTCATGCCATTTTCTTAAAATTAAGATAACTTCTATGGAAAGTCTTGACATTTCTTTTCATTAGTCCTGTGAATTTAAGTTTTTATTTCTCACATCAATTCTAGAGGTCAAAGTCACATGAAATAATAGGAAGAGTGTTTCAGCAGATTTTCCTTCGTGTTCAGAATTAGGTTCCATGTATACATAGCAGGCATCGCTCAACTACCATTCTCTTCTTCCCTCCATATGGCGAGTTTCTACAAAAGTAGGAAAGGTGTTGGAGTCATAAATCAGAGTGTGGATTTGACTGAGTGTCGTCCACGAGTACATGAAATTCCTGGTAAATCCCTCGACAATTGAGAACCGCAAAGAAAGTATTTAATGGAATTCTTTTGGCAACACAGTTAGTTTATTATGATTCACCTATCGATTCATCTGAGTATTTATTCGTGCCTGCTGTTCAGTTCCTACAAGTGCTTTCCCAGTGCTGACCGTGTCTCAGTGGACACTGAGGTAGGATAGTGAACAAGACATACACAGTCCGTGTCTTCCAGACCCTGCATCCTGGCGATGGTGGTAGGGGAAAAGGACAAAGAACATTCACGAAAGTAAGCACGATACTTCTGGATAATTACCGGGGCTATGAGTAAATTGATAAAACAGGGTGATAGAAGAGAGACTCATAGGTGGGTCTGGCAATGATCAGGTGGGTCAGGGAGGACTTTCCTGAGAGGGTGTGATTTGAGCTGAGACCTGAATGCCAAGGAGGAGCCAGACACGCAAAAGTGTGGATAGAGGTTCCAGATGAGGGCACCTGTAAGTAGAAAAGTGATGAGGTGGGGAAGGCTTGGTTGGCGTGGTAAAGAAAAAGAAGCCACTGTCAGGATTTGAGGTTGGCAAGGTCACTTGCAGGATGCTGGAGGCGGTTCAGTTTTATTCCAAGACATTTGGAGAGCATTGGAGTTTAGGCTGAGATGGGGCACGAGAAGACTCAGGTTTTATGAGTAGAAAAACGGATACCGCTAATAATTGAGGGTGGCGAACACATACTGTGGAGTGGTGGGGGTCACAGAGGCTCCTGTTGGGAGGTTGTAGACGGCAGTAGTCCAAGCAAAGTGGAATGCTGGCTTGGGCTGGGATGATGGCACGGGGCGTGAGGGACGGCTGGTGAATTTGGGCAGCTCAGAGATGTTAGATGAGGGTGAGAGAGATAAACTGGGGGACGCTTAGGCTGTTGATTGAAGAGGTTGGGTGAGTGGTGGTGCTGTGTTCTGAGATGGGAAGAAGGGTGAGGAGTTCATAGTGAAGAAGTGCCATGAGGAGCCCCTTCCTGGCAATGTGAAGTTCAGGTTCCCTTGGAGACACCACATGGGTGACACCTGTGTGACGGCCCAGGTGAGAGGTCTGAATGTGGACGTGAAGGTCTCCTGTTAATAAAACAGGGCAGAGAGAGAAGACCGGCGGAAGTTCTCTTGTGGTTAGAGTGTTCGTTGTACCTGCCACAGATTAAATGGGTGAATTTTGTAATTTTACAGATGTCGTAGATAGGGGTATTTATGAATACTTTAACATTCTTTAATGTATAATCTTTGCAGCCAGCTAAAAATTCCTTCCAGTATAATCCCGCTAATTTTTTTGAAGGAGCGGTTCTCGAAGTCTGGCCTGGAGAAACTTGTAGGGGCTCTTTGAGGTCAAAGCTTGAGGTCTTGTAAACATGTCATTTGTTGGTCATGTGTGTACGGTAGAATTTTCTAGAAGGTAGGATGCCAAAGCAGAGGATGCGGCCCTCTTCACCAATTGGATTCCCAAAAAGTATCAAACAATGGCATGCTTGTTAGTAACATTTTCGTTTTTAAAATATGGTTAATTTTATAAAAATGCGTTTTTTACATGTGGTAAGTTTTTTATTTTCAAGTGAATACATGTGTCAAAAAATTTCCTGTGTTAAGGTCTAATGGAATAAACATCAATAGATATAACCCAAAGAAGCAAAATGTTTTTGAACTTTTCAGTGAGTTTTCTTAGTATCAAGAGGTTCTGAAACTAAGTTTGAGAACCACCACCTTAAGCCGTGTGACCTGAAGACAAATATGACCAACTAGATGCTTGTTCCAGAAAACACACTGGATTAGTTTAAGGTTTAAAATATCAGATATTGACTCACCCACCCCTAAATAGCACACACGAAAGATCATGTTACAAAACAAATGTCTTTCATTTTTATTTATTTTGGTTTATTGTAGTACAGTTGACATAAGTTTTGTTTATTGTCGTATAGTGTTCGTTTTAGGTGTATGACATAAGGATTTGATATTCGTGCTGTTGTGAAGTGATGACCACAGTAAGTCTAGTAGCATCCATCACTGCACATGGTTACATTTTGTTTCTTGTGATGAGAACTTTTAAGATTTATTGTCTTAGCAACTTTCAATTATGCCATCCAGTGTTATTAACTGTAGTCCCCACGCTGTATGTTATATCTGCGGGACTTGTTTCTTTTATAACTGGAAGTTTGTAACAAAAGCCTTTTAAGTAGAGGCCTGGTAAGTTAGAAACAAAAGTTTCTTTTAAGGCGGACATTTAAATCTAGAGTAAATAGCCAATACTGATTAACAGTGGGCAAGTCAGTTGCATTGAAGTGCTTATTATTTGTTAAACATTGCATTTCACAGTTTGAAAGGTATCCTTGATGCATTTTGTGGGTTCTGTTTGGACACTTTTTAATGTTCAAGATTTGGGAATTTAATTGGGTTCCCCAGTGATTATCCTGAATTAGTGTAGTAGGGTGCTGATTTTTTTTTTTTGTAATTTTAATTACAGCTCTAAGGAATAAAGGAATCAAATATCCTTTGAATCCAATCAGCATTTTTAGAGAAGAAAGTGGTTTTATATTGTGCTTATTTCTTACTTAACAGAATTCTAGAAAATGTAGCATTTTATATTTGGAAGGTTCAGAGCAGTAATGCATCTAATATCATGGATGGTTTCAAATGAAAAAGAGAACATGTCATTTTACACATGGTCGCAGAGTGGTCCCCTCAATGCATGTGGAAGCCGAAATTGGCAGCTGTCTTTTGGATGTCTCTTTATAAATTCTTACCGCTAAGTAAATGTTTGACATGTCCACGTGATTCTCTTGTGATGTGTTTTGCAAAGAGCGTTTTCGTTTGCAGGTGCATTTGCTTGTGTTTGGTATCTTATCACCATCCTCATAAGTATTGTCTCGGGAGAAGTTTAGAAAACAAACAAACAACTTGCTGCTTTCATTGATTTTTCTTGGGAAGTCAAGTTTCTGGTTTCTTCTCCCAGAGGCAGATCTTAGCACATCAGTAACGTTAGAGGATAAAAGGCTTACTCCAATTGAGCACACATATGATATTATTTGGAATGAGAACTTAATTTTAGAATTTGTTTTTTTATGCAAGTTCTAGGTTAGTATTTTCTACAACAGTGCATTCTGTTTCGTGTTCTCACAAAGCGTGGAGAGTTTGTTTGTTTTTTACTTAAATAGACTGCTGAGTTAGGTTTCTGCCTTTTGTCTTTGTGTGCTTTATATTATAAGCTTTGGCCATTTAGTTTAGTTGTCTTGTGGAGGCATGGCCGTTGGACTGAGCCATTAATCTTGGGAGTTTCCTCCAGGTCCATCCGTTAAGTGGCTCTGTGACCAGCTTGAAGTGCTTAGAGTAACTCTCTGCACCTGACTGCATTTCCCAACTTCCTGGGCGACACCTCATTTCTCCTGCAACCCTGGCCCACACTGGAGCCTTGGGGGTTATTCCAGGCCCCATGTCTGCTTACCCTCAGGTCCTTACCGCTGTCAGTTACCGCTTTGTTTCAGGTCTTCGGAACTTCTTGCCTGAATTTTCCCACCAATTCCTACAGACCTTGCTGTCCCTAGACTTCTTCCGCTTTGATACATTCTCTGCACTACCATGAACAAAACCTTCCTAAAAGCCCAATGAGTTCATGCCATCTCCTTGCTTGCCATTTTCCAGGGCTTTTCCATGATAAATTCCAAACTCCCTAGGATAGCAGACTCTGCAGTGAAATAAAAACAGCTGGGTTCTGGAACTTGGCAGATAGGGACTTGAATCTTGGTTTTGCCACGTAACTAGCTAAGTAAGCCTAGGGGAATTCTCAAACTTATAAATCATCCTTTTCTCATTTGTCAAATAATAAATATGTCAAGCATCAAGTCCTGTGTCTCGGGGTAGCCGTCACTCACTGATCTGCCCCTGCTTCCCAACTAGATTCTGTACTCACCACTCCGTGGCTTTGGTTCAACTTCCTCGAATGTTCTCTTGTCTCTGTGACCCTATAGATGTTTTCCTCTGCTTCGGATACACACACTAAGACATCACCACTCTTTAGAGTCACTGTACGAGGTGGTTCTGCTAAGAAACCGTCTCTGACCCTTCCCTACTAGGCTGGGTTCTCTTCTATGAGGTTGCCATAATATCCTTTGTGTCCCTCTCTATAAGCCCTCTGGTCACACTGTGTTTCATTCATTCATGTAATTTATTAAGAAATGCTTATTTTGCACTCCTGTATCCTTTGGAAAGGGAAAAAATAGTTACAAACAGAGAGGGAGGGAGGCAAACCACAAGAGCCTCCTAAATACACAGAACTTGATGGGGGTGTGGGGGGGGATGGGCATTGAGGAGGGCACTTGTTGGGATGAGCACTGGGTGTTGTGTGTAAGTGATGAACCATGGGAATCTACCCCAAAAACCAAGAGCACACTTCACACACACTGTGTTACCAATTTGACAATAAATTATATTAGAAAAAAATGTACTTTGCATATGCTATGTGCCAGGCATTATTCGATTATTCTGAGTGCTTGGGTTATAGTAGAGACCAAAGGATACAAAATGTCTGTTCACATTGTGTTTATTGCCTCGTTGAGAAGATATGAAACAAACAAACATTTATAATGTGTGTGTGTGTGTGTGTGTGTGTGTGTGTGTGTGTGTGTGTAATAGGTTGGTGATAAGTGCTATGAAAGCCAAAGCGTGGTAAAGAGGTAGAGAATGACATGCGGGACGGGGATGGAATTGTGATGTTATACACAGTAGTAGAGGAAGTCCTCTTTGAGCTGAATGTTGAGCAGAAGGAGAGAAATGAGCAGATGACAGTGTTCCACACTAATATCCAGAGGAAGACCATTTCGGCCAAGGGAATACAAATGTGCAAAGACCTAAGATGGGTTGTGGTTGACGTGTTCAAGGAACGGTAATGGAAACCAGTGTGACTGGAGTAGAGTGATTGATTATGGGGTGGGTGGGGACTCGGGTAAGGAAATCGTTGATATCACAGAGCTCCAAATGGGCTTGGAGTCGTGTTAAGGACTTTTATTATTATCATCTTGTAATGAAGATGGGAATACCCAGGAGAATTTGAGCTGAAGTGCACCATGCTCTAATGTATGGCTTCCTTGCGGGCACAGAAATTCTGCGGTGGCAGGGAGGGAAGCAGGGATATCAGTTGGGCAACTGTAGAAGCAGTCAAGAAGGGTTCATGCTGACTTGGACTGAGACCGTGGTAAAAAGTGGTCAAGTTGGAGAACTGTGGTCGGAAGTTCAGCCAGTTCTATTTATTAATGGATTGGACTGGAAACGGTACACCAGATAAGACAGGAGTTGAGGATTCCAGACTTGTGGCCTGAACAAGTAGAATAATGGAGTTGCTCTTCCCAGAAATGGAACAGATTGAGAAGCAAGGCTGTCGGGGAGCGTCTGGCGTACAATCGTCGATCGCGGATTTACCGCATTAGGGATCTGCTCAGTTGTGTAAAAGCCCTCACAGCATTATGGTTAGAATAAGATATATGTTTATTCCTCTTGGCCTTCATATCCTTGAGGTGAGAGGGGCTATGCTGTCCGTCTGGTTGTTCAGGCACCTAGGTTTCTTCTGTCTTGTTGCTCTAGGGCCACCCGAGGGGGATCACCACACTCAGAGTTGACGCCGGGCCACTGCCATGTTGGAGGTCCATCCTGTGGGGGGGGGGGGGGGAGGGGGCAAGATGAGGTCCGAGAAAGCATGGAGCTTCACCCTGTTCTCATGCTCTCGCCCATAACTCAGCTACAAGGAAAGCTAGAAAAAGCGATCTCTGTAAAGGTAGCCACCCGTCCGGTACAAAATTGGTCAAGGATTCTCTTCCTGAAATGTAGAGAACGAAACTTCAGGAACGCTCTGCCATATTTGTCTGTCTCATAAGCGGCTTCTGGTCAGGAACCATGGATGTTCTGTGTGACCCCAGTACTTACTGCGGTGCCTGCACATAGCACACATTTACCACATGTTGGCCTCATTAAAACGAAGTTAATTACACAGGACAGAGATTAGTATACACTTGATAGTGTGTGTCCTCCTGTAAACTTTTGAATTAATCTTATAACTCATTTTTCATATTGCAGGCCACATGTTTAATGTGTATTTATCACTAACGGAGAAAAACTAGCATTTCAGTGATCTTTCAGGCTGTGCCTTATATTTAGTGGTTATCCAGGATGAAGAAATTAGGATGAGCGAGTATTTATGTTTTTTTTTTTTTGAGAGTATTTACCTCACACATTTGCTTCCAGATAGCAATTCCAGAGATCACACTGCATGGTGAAAGAATGAGTCACATCCATATAATCAAATTGCATCACCCCTTCCGAGCTGCTAATTCTCCAAGCCTCACCTAACGTCCCACTGAAGGCACATGTTGCCTCTTTTCCCCAGCACTGTGTAGCTTACAAGTTAGACAAGTGTATTTGGGTTTAAAGATGTTTTTATGCAAGACTCATAAACCCTATAATATTAAAAAGTACATTTTGGAATAAGGAATTGAATCCGAAGATAATGTTTAATAAGAAAACGAATTGGAAAGAGAGTATTTTATAATCGGCCAACTGTAAATTGGCACATTATGGGCATATTATGTCCCATCTGAAAAAACTTGAGGCTGAGTTATCAACATGAAAGAAAAATAGTTCCTATTTCTTGATAATTTGCTCTTGGGAAAATTGGCCCTATCTCCTGTCCCGGATCTGTTTGTGTGTATATATCTCGATAGGTCAGTCTGTTTGTGGAACCACATGCTATGTTCCAGACCTCTCCCGTGGGGGTGATGGAATTCTTGTGTATTTATTTACACATCTGCAAGCCTGTGTATCAAATATGCTTTCTTAATTTATTGGTAGAATTTTATAGTTGTAAATATTAAATGAAGACATGGATTTTAAAGAACATCTATGGTCTACCAGAATCTCAGGTCGATGTGAGTAGAAACCTTGTGGGGTGTTCTCCAGAGCCTAGTAGGGCCCAGCACATAGTAAATGTTTCATTTATTTAACAAAAATAATTATTAGTCTAATCTTGTTTGAATGTTAAATATCCTTCCCAACACCAAAGCTTCACAGTTTATTTTAGGGAATCTATACACACACCTACACGCATGTAAAAACCTCTCTCTCTCCCTCTCTCTCTCTCTCTCTCACACACACACACACACACACACACACACACACACACACAGCTATATTAAATTCCCTTTAAATCTAGAATTATCTTCTTACAGGTAATGAAAATTGATAAATTATTTTAGCTTCTGAAAATTTTAAGAAGATATTAAACATTTAGTTCTGAAAAGTACTTGTTTTCCTTCTAGATGAGACTTTTATTTAATTTTTTAAATCTCCTATGTTTAGTCTTTTAAGCTTTCTGACTCCTCTGTTGAAATTTAATAAGCCACAACTTTAAAAAATTTTTTGTTTGATCTAACAAAACATCATTTGGACTGTGCAAACTTCAGATTAAGATCCTTAGAGGTGGGGTGTGTGTGCATGCGTGTGTGTGTGTGTGTGCGTGCACGTACACATATGTAAATTCTCAGCTTTCCGAAGATGACATTTTGGAGGGCAGTATACCATATTGTGATCACGCTGTGGGTCACTTGACATTTTTCAGAGTCCAGTAATATTTTTTGATAGTAGTAATAGAGATTCACAAAATCGTGTATAAACTTTCATCAGTGCAGAAGCATATCTCATTATGCTCAATAGAGAACTGGTTGAGTTAAACTTTGCCCCAAGGAAAGCAAAGAAAATTAGAAAAAAATTGGGTAAAAATGTTGAGCTTTTCATATCTTATAATGCTTGGCCTGTAACTAAAATGAAACTTGAGTTTATTAAACTTTTCCCATGCATGACAAATGTATTTCTTCAATTCATCATACTAAATGTATTTATTTCTAAAAAGGCCCAGATAGGGGCACCTGGCTGGCTCAGTCAGAAGAGCATGTGACTCTTGATCTCAAGGTCGTGGGTTTGAGCCCCACACTGGGTGTAGAGATTACTTAAATAAATAACACTTAAAATAATAATAATAAAACAAGTTAAAACACCCAAGTATGTCAAAGATGAAGCTTGATTAGCTGTTATATAAGGTCAAGGTGTATGTCCTAAAGATTTTGAGAGGATTGAATCTCATCAAATCTGTTACTATGAGGATGTCTTCTCTTATGCTTAAACAAATGGAATCTAAAACTCTTTGAATTATTTTTTTATTCACAATAATAGAGAGCTGCTTTTCAACTTGAGCTCAATTATTCCTGCTTCCAAGGTCGAGGCATAAAGAATTGTCTAAGTATGTTTTTGACTTAGCGATACAATAATGTCAACTGGTCAAGAAAAAGTCTTGAACATTTTATTTAACTTTGATGAGCCTGTATTTATTTCATTCCCTGTAAAATCTGAATTAATAGTACCTTCCTCAAATGGTTCTTGTGTAGAGGGGCAGATAGGATCATGAATGTGGGAACCCTTAGCACTCATTTAAGGCCGTTGTAAACATTTTTCAAAAATGTACACTAACTCTTGTTAGCATCAGAAATTAGCATAGGAGATTCAGATACTTAACTGTCTCCTCATCTGCTTAAGATGTGCACATCATCAAAAGTTTTATGACACTAGTCTCAGATGGTGGGAACTTCAGGATTAAAAATGGTAAATGCTTAACAGTTGATGCTAGGAGACAAACCTTGTTTGTAGTCTTTGCCGATGTTTGTGATGGGAGTGCTGTCCTCGTGGCCGGTTTCAGACCGCCAGCCTCACGCCTGAACGCCGGCCTCACTTTGCTGAGCGGAGTGAGCTCTGGCACAGCGCTGGGCACGCCGCTTTGTGACCAGCTGCTGACTCAACGTATCTGTAGTCGTGGAATGGGTGCATGAAGTTTGACGCGTCGCACTTCTGTTCATTACTCACGGACTGTGTTTTCCATCAGTGAGGTTAATGGATTATATTTCCTTTGACATCGTTTCCCTTCAGCTCTGCGGTTTCAAATGTTTCTTCGAATCGTACCTTTGAGGTTGCAACTGACTCACAATCTGTGTTTGCCCTGCCCCAGAATAGCACTCTGGGTGCGTTCAGCCCCATCGGTTCCTTACAGTCAGCGCCCTGTGTTGCACACGTGCAATGGTTTTGCTTCTACACCGTGAGTATCGTTTTTTTCTTTTAGGGAAAAGACGGCATATAAGAGCTTGTGAATGTCTTCATCAATTTACCAATGATGTGGCAGATTAAATGTGTTTTAATAGAATAGGCAATTTCTGGAATCAAGAAACACCAACAGTGGTATAGCTAACACACCTGACTAGACTCAGCATATGTTCTTTAGGACAGAGGCCTCATGAGGCCATCATGTAGGTGGGCTCATTTGACTCTTGGACATATTAGTTATACATTGAAAATGCCTCTGATTTCCTTTGCGCTGGTATATATTCGTTTCTACCAACAAACCTACGGCATACGCTCTTTTCACATAATTCTTGCCATATACTTCCATCCGACAGATTTATACTTTCTCAAGTTATTTCCAATCATAGGATTTATCAAACTCTCTGTCATATTTATTCAGATAGGAACATTTCCACCCCAAAGGTGAAAAACACGAAACCTCGTTCGTATCCTTTCCTGTATCTTAAGGCCAGAGCTAACACCACCTTCTTCATCCAACTCCTGGGAATTTTTTCTTTTTTAAAAGTAACTTCTGCCTCCCCAAATTTCCTCTCTTTCTCTTGGGCAAATATCACTATAGTGTGGTTCACTGGCTCTTGAGATGTGTTCCCTGAAACAACAGCATCAGAATCACCAGAAAACTCGTAAGAAATGAAAATTTTCAGCCCACCTTAGACATATTGAATCAGAAAGTCTAGGGATAAAGAAGGAAGGAAAGGAAAGGAAGGGAAGGGAAGGGAAAGGAAGGGAAAGGAAGGGAAAGGAAGGTAGGCTGGTTCATCAAGGGATAATCATATACAGCTCTCTATTCCTTAACAAATCCTTTGACCCTGATTTTGAGTTATGTAAATTTCCCTTTTAGTTGTATCCTCCATCATGACCAGGATTTATGTATCTTTCAAATGGTGGGTACCCAATAAATATTTGTTGAATGAACTCATAAGTCAATGAATATAAGGACAACTTAAATTCAAGCTAATTAGCTTGAAGAATAAAGGGCAAGATACTTCATTTTGAAAGGCTATCATTTGAGGGGCGCCTGGGTGGCTCAGTCGGCTAAGCGTCCAACGCTTGATTTTGGCTCAGGTCATGATCTCCCACTTCATGAGTTTCAGCCCCGTACCAGGCTCTGCACTGACAACGCTTGGGATTCTCTCTGTCCCCCTCTCTGTGCCTCTCCCCTGTTTGCTCTCTGTCTCTCAAAATAAATCAACTTAAAAAAAAAAAGAAAAAGGCTATCATTTGAAGGAGAGATGAAGTGTGTCCTTTAACCATCCACGGGCTGCAATCAGGGTAAACGAATAGAAATTAGGTTTATTTATTTTGGGTACACTAATTCATCACATCCCGAAAATAATCCTATGAAGCAGGTTATCACACCCATTTTTCTGATGAAAAGTGAAGTATAGAGGGTGGATATATCTCTCTGTGTATTAGGATCACCTCGTGAGGCAGGTTTCAAACTCAGTTCTGTCTCACTTTCTTATCTCATGTTCAGAGAATCAGATTTCAACTCCAGGAGATGGTTGGTTCAGTCAGGGTAGTCAACGACTGTTAATCGTACAGAACTACAAGCAAGGCACATGCTAGGAGCTTAGCATTTAGCAACGAGCAGGTAACGTCCTCATCTGTAAGTATGGGTGGTGAAAGTACCTTGTACTTCCTCGTGCTGCCAATGTGATTAAAAATGAGACGTCAAAGCAATAATTAAACCAGACATATTTACAGATTGTGAAAAGCGCAAAGCTGGGGAAGAAAGGCTTACGACGAGACGTTGTAATAGAGACCCCCGATGGAGATTGAGTGTCGGGGGAAATGTCTCCAGAGCAGTGACATTGATACTGATCCAGAATGACAAGTGTGATTTGGCTAGGTGACAAATAGGGGAAGCGCGTTGAGTGGAGGACCCACACGCGCAGAGCCCGAAGGTGGAAGGAACTTGCCCACGCTTGGAATGGAGCGAGGTCTCTGTCGCTGGGAGTTTTCGTGTGTCATCCTCAAAATAAAATGTGGCGGGTGACGGATGGGCCCTGGCGGTGACAGAGCACTGCTGTGTCCCGTGTGTCACTGGTTTTCATCCAGTCCTAAGTTGGTCTGTAAAATGTTCCTGATGGGACCGGGAAGTAAAGTATAAAGGTCCAGCTGGGAGCAGAAGTCTGTAGGAAGTACAACATCAACTAAGTATACTCTTGTGAGGAGTGAAAACGAGAGAAAAAAACGGAGATCAGAAGACTTTAGAGTTTGGATGAGTGTTTTGAGCAGATTTGAATCCCGTACAATACCTTCTAGTGTTCCTGGGTAGCACTAAGAATCCCTGAGGTGCCCAATGGCTTGGGGCGCCGTCCTCCACGATTACAGCCTTGAACTATTCCCTCCCTAACTGGATTACAATGCTGCTTCTTCTAGAAAATCTCACATTAGATTCCTTCCTGGTTATACTTATCATTTAATACTCAGTCCACGGTGAAGATAGTATGAAGATAGGTTGGTTTGAATCACCAAGTAAAATGGAAGAATTTAAAATGCAATTAAATTGTGGTAAAAATCTTATACTATTTCTTTTTAAAAATGAAAAAAAATGAATATTTTTAAGAAAGGGGGTGGGCAGAGAGGGGGAAAGAGGATCTGAAGCGGGCTTTGTGCTGATAGCAGCAAACCCAATGTGGGGCTCGAACTTGCAAACTGAGATCATGACCTGAGCGGAAGTCGGACGCTCAACCAACCGAGCCACCCAGGTGCCCCTTATATTATTTCTGAGTGGCTCTTTAGAAGACCTTACTAAGTAAAATTGTAAACATTTCAATTTAATTGACTTTTCCTGTTAACAAATTTCTCTTATTCCTTATTTGACTCTAAGACTAGCAAATGGAGGTTGCTACTTCCTGCACTATAAAGATGCTGATACTCTCAATGAGCACATTATATCCTCTTACGTATTTCCTGGAGCAGCTAACACAAACAATAATGAGTACCAATGATGTTTGTCAAATAAAGGATTGAGTGAAGGAGAGGCTAACATACCTGGCCAAATAATTTTTGAGTGGAAATCAAACATACAGAATATATTTAATTTCTGTTGTAGAGAATTTAAAAGCTGATACTAATTTCTGATATATATGTCATGCATTCCATAACTCGATTGCCCATAATTGTCAAAAATGTGGTGTGTAAAAAGGAAGAGAAAAAAAATCTTAAGCTAATAGTGCTACATTGCTTTAAAGCATTAAAGTCATTTGTGTCTGTAGCATTGTTGAGATGTGGTATAGTTTGGATACACATAAAATGAAATGGACAACAAAGACAGTTACTGCGAAGAAGCAACCTTCAAATGTCATCGTCTGCCACATGTTCCTTGTTGATAGAAGGGAGAAATGTTTCTGCATAGATGTAATTTGGGGTAGCCTTAAAAAAATAGTCTTCTATATTAAAAATTGCATATTAAAGTGGATGATGGGCATTGGGGAAGGCACTTGTTGGGATGAGCCCTGGGTGTTGTATGAAAACCAGTTTGACAATAAATTATATTTGAAAAAGTTGTGTATTAACCATTGACCTATAATTGCAAAATACAGTACTATGTAATACAAATCTTAGGAGTAATCCCTAGGAAATACTTGTAATTAAGAGGAAAAATGCAGTTGACAGATTATAAATCCATAATATGCCTTATGTAATACCTACGTTAAAAAGAATACACATTTGTTATTAAATATAAATGTCCCTAATCCTTACTCCTGATGTTTTCAATGTGATCATTCTTTTGAAAAAAATTTTTAATGTTTATTTTTGGGAGACAGAGACAGAGAGACAGAGCACAAGCTGGGGAGGGACAGAGAGACAGAGACACAGAACCCAATGCAGGCTCCAGGCTCTGAGCTGTCAGGACAGAGCCCGATGCGGGGCTCAAACTCACAAACCAGGAGATCATGACCTGAGCCGAAGTCAGATGCTCAACTGACTGAGCCACCCAGGGGCCCCTCACTGTGATTATTCTGTAGAGGAACTTGTGTCTTCATGCACAGGCATGTGTCATCACTCTTTGTAAAATACAAATTTTCTGGGAGAAGGGAACTAATTGGAGAAAAAATGAGAGGACACAATAGTTAGGAGACTCTCCGAGTAGATAGACAGCTTTTAACGTGACTGTTCATGATCTGATTATAGAAGGAAAAAAACCCCACTTTACAGACATCTTCCAAATGCATTGACCTTCTACCAAGCAATGTAACATTTTGATTCGTGGTATTATACGCTGGGCTGACTGGGAGAGCATAGTGCAGTCAGATGAAAACTGCTGATGTTCTACATTTTGATATTCTACTGTTGAAATGTATTTTTGTTATATAGGAGCAAATATATTTGGTATTTCCATAAAACACTCAGAAAAGCTTTCACTGCCTCTTCCCGAGTGACCAGTGACTTGCTCGCACTTAATGGTGTCAGATTTCAGTCAACCAGGGGTTCTGACTATGCAAATTAGTGCTCAGAATTTTGTTGTACATTCCAAGAGGCCACTGTTGTCAAGAAATAATGTCAAAAAGTAAATTCTTTGGGCTCCACAGACTATGTAGTAGTTTCATGCAGCATCTTTGTCACGGCTAGTCAGGGACACATCTGCATCCAATATTTTTGCTTCCTTAAAAGTGTTCTTTTTTTTTGAATGGGGAATAAATGATAGTCACACTCACAACTTAAATGCAGATAAAAGGGATGATCTAGATAAGGTTATAGAAGGACATGGTTAATATATGATAGTTAATGGTCAGCTTTATCCATTCAAAGTATTCACCTAAGTTATTTGTTCATATCTTGTATTTTCAGATATCATTTTGGGGAGTGTTAATAGCCTGAAGATACGCAGAACAGTGGAAGGTTGAAAGTCTTACTTTTGATTTTATTCAATACACTAATTGTCAGATAATAGATGGGTCTTTCTTCCTGAATCCTCTCTCTTAATTAGGAATCACAAATTATAATCAACCGGCCTTCTGGCCTTTCAGGGCTCTGCTCCCTGAAACACAACAATGTTCAATAGCGGTCTGGATTTCCCTGTTGGTCTTTACTCTTTGAACAATATTTTTCCACCCTGAAATTTTCTTGGACCCTTTCCTTAAATCTGAATGTGCTTATCCAGATACTAGGAAAGGAGTGGAAAACATTCTCTTGAGCCACACAGCCCCAAGTCCAAATGTTTGTCGTGCCCCTTGACTAGCTTTCTGGCCTTGAGTAGATTACCCAACTTTTCTGGGCATCCGTTTCCTTATCTGTGGAATGAGGGTAATAATAGTTTCTGCTTCGTCCTAACAGTCCCTGCTATGAAATGATTGCATGTAAATAAAGCTCATTAGGCACATGGCCTGGCAAATGGACAACCTTCCCTAAATGCTGTTCTTTTATTATATTGTCTCTTCCCCCCCCCACCCCATGGACCTTATTCTCTGTGCACGGAAGGGCAGCGTGCTTGATCATGTCATCTGTGCTTGTCCTCTGACTCCTTTCTGCTTCCACCCCAGGGCTGACCTAAAGGCAAAAATAGTTAAGTAGACTTGGTTTGTCTTTTTCGTGTGCTTGCCTCCCTTTTAACACACTTTTCCTCTACACCCGAATCCCAAAGATCCCTATCTTTGAACTGAAGGCAGCTGAGAGAGAAGATATAAATCATATTTAGTAGACACGGAAACCCAGCGAACACGTATGCACATTTGAGTACAATATCCTGTCGTGTCACGTCAATCTAGTTGGACCGAATACCGGGGTGTGTTTCTCGGGGAACCAACGAACTGCGTAAAATGTGTGAACCTCCCCCCACCCCTCTGCTCACGATGCCCTAGTCCTCTATTAGGATGAGTTTCCATGATTTCAGAATAAGTAGGTCTGCACAGAGACACAGCTGCCGCAGCAAAATTTGGCATTTCTCATTAAGGTTCTTTCTCTGGCAGCCGCAGTGCTCTTAGACAAACTTTCCTTCTAGTCTCGCTGTGAATAGCTCTTTTCCATATTTAAACGGAGACTGGGCGGGGAGAGGTTTCAATCTGCCTATTTCTTAGGATTTAAGGCAGGTTGTTTTATGGGTTCTTAATTTAAGGCAGATTATTTCATGGAAGTCCTCAAAAGGAGGGAGAAACGAACGCGCTGGAGCCCTGGTTTCTTTGATACCCCTGCTGTCGTATGTAACGTTTCGTTGAAATGTTTATGACATTTTGAACTTACTGGACACAGAATTCTTACCGACGATGGCGTTTATTACTTAACACTTTGGAACACGGGTCACCGTACAGACCGCACCGAGGAGAGGACAGGGATGCTGGCAGAAATGAGGGCTCGTCCTGACTCGTTGCGATGAGAACACCCACAAAACCTTGTTCTGCTTCTTGGAGGAACATTTTGCAAATAAAAAAGTGATTATTGTACAGAATACTTAAAACCATTTTTTTTTATGTTTATGTATTTATTTTTGAAAGAGAGGGTGGGGAGGGGCAGAGAGAGAGGGAGACAGAGATTCCCAGGCAGGCTCCACACTGTCAGCACAGAGCCTGACACGGGGCTCGAACTCACAAACCATAAGATGGTGACCTGAGCTGAAATCAAGAGTCAGATGCTTAACTAACTGAGCCACCCAGGTGCCCCTGTACAGAAGACTTCTAAAGAAAGAGTTTAGAGTCATTGTTTGCAGGGCGGTTTGGGATGTTAGGTGAGGGACAAACAGCAATTCTTGGAACCTAAAAATAAACGAGTGCCGCACTTACTGATGCTGTCCTTGTACCAGACATTCTGTTTTTGGCGCAGGGCACCTATTATCTCATTTAACCCTCACCCCGTCCTTAAAAGAGGTTGATTCTGTTACACCCACTTTGCAAGTAAGGAAATTGAGACTCGGATGAGCCTGTACCCTCATTGCATTTCTATTAAAAGGGCAGAAGGGGGAACTCAGTACAGGGTTTCCGTGACGGTGGAGTCTGTGGACGTCGCCCCTATGTGATGGTGCCTCATGGATGTACCTGGCATACCTCCCACGTGGAAGACAAATGTGGACCCGGCTCCCGGCTGGCCACAGGTGGGCAGGCGGCCCTTCCTCAGGCACCCTGTCTTCTGGAAAGCACCCGCCCAAGTGCTGGAACGCACCAGACGTGGCAGGGTGGGGAGGTCTGAACCCTGGCCTCGCCCCCACCGACGACAACAACAATGCCGCTCTTCTGCTTGAGACGTTTTCTGGGTTGGATTATTTACCAGCTGACTCTCCGGAATCCGAGTCCACACCCCACTGACACACCAAAATGGCAGAGACAGAGACCCTCTTGCAGAGGCTGGAGCTCTCTGCTTTCGGCATCCTGTGCTTGTCTACAGACCCATGCCATTAGAGAACTTGATCTGCGATTCCCTTCTGTCTCCAGCCAACTGAAATATCAGCACTTCTGGTGTCTAGAGTCACATTTCTAAAACTTCCAATCTATTGTTTACAGAAAATTAAAATATATATATATTAAAATTAACATATGTTAATATATATGTGTGTGTATATACACACACACACACACACACACACACACACACACACATATATATATATATATATATTATTGGCCAGAAACGCTCTACTCCTGGCTTTATTTTATCCTTCCTCCTGGGAATGGTCAATCCTGGGATGAGATCGCCGGGCATAGGCCACATTTCTGCAGCATTTAAAAACAAAAAATGAATGGCACCAATTCTACTGATTGTAGATGTGTTTTGCATTCATCGAAAAGAGTGATGTTTGTAAACTAGTTCAGAAGACATATTCTGGTAAGAAAAGATTACTGATGTTCTTTCTGGTCTTTTTTTTTTCCTCCCCTCGATTGTTGCTAGGTGGAGAAGAAGTCTTTGGTAGAAAAATTAAAGCTCTTATCAAATGACGGCATAATGGCACATCAACAGTAATAATCACCGTGTTTCGTATGCGATGATAATGCCACACGGACCTGCGCGTGCCGGAGTAGCTAGTATGCAGTTGACGTTGGGTTGTGAGAAAGCAGAGACGAACTGTGTATAAAGGAATTCATTATGGAGTGAAATGAATCATTCCGCATTTCCCCGACATAAGCTGTTCTATATTAAACTCTGTAGTTCCAAGACTTACTAATTAGCTAGTACTCTGGATCCCATCGCGTGGGTCCCCAGAATGCCCACCTTAAGCATCCTTCTTTCTGTCAGGCAGGGGTTCTGAACATCGAGTGCCGTTTTGTGCAATGTCATAGCTGCCACTTACTGTAAATGGTCACCTTTGACCCTTTGAGAACCATGGGAGATCATTCGTGTTAGTACAAGTGAGTAAACGTCAGTCGACAGAGAGACCGTTAAGACCACCCAAGATCATGAAGCTTGGACATATCATGATAAGCCGGGAGCACTAACATTTCAAAGCCTGCCCGCAGACATCTGCCCATATGGCATTGGCATGCTCAACGTGCCTTTTTCCTATGTATAAATACACACATACACTCTTAATCTGGAAATATGTTTTAGTGTATCTTTACTACAATGACACTGATCCTGGCTGTGTTTTCCTTGTCTAATAACCTAGTCTAGGGATGGCAAACTTATAACATGCATGCCACTATATGTTTATCCCCTGGCCTTGCCAGACATAACCAGTCAATCGCAGCAATCCTCATGGAGCCAGATTCAGCCTCATTATCTCTTCAGCTCATTACTCCAGACAGCCGTGCCCAAGGGGCTCATACTGGCTCTCGAGTGAACTCTCTTTGTCTTTCCTGTACCAGGATTCATTTTGTATCAGTGATCCACAAGTACAGCGCTGACCTCAGTACCCCCTGCCTCCCGCCCCCCGTTGGCCATCTGTTATGACATCCTTACCTCCAAAGGTCAGTGGGATTAGGGAACAAGCACATTTCATGGTGTTTTGGATCCTTTCCATCTAAATTCCATTTTTATGGAGGATTCATAAGATAAAAGTGATTCTTCTGTAACCTTTCTCTAAGACCTTTTTTGATGGACCATTTGTTCATAGACACTGCTATTTTCACTGTTCACCTTAACTGCTATTTTCTGAGCAATACAGTTTCAGCAGACCTGAGACATTTTATCTGACTATTGTTGCTTTTTTGTTTCATTCTTGTTTCATTTTACTTAATTATTTAGTAAATTCAGACTCCCGTAAAATCCCGGTATTTTCTCTTCAGACACTGCTGGGGTTTACATTGCCACAACCCTGGTAACTTAGGAGAAATGAGCAAGCACGGACCTGACGGTACACAATTCTGGGTGCCTCACAAGCCACTTCGTAAAGGCCAGGGTGAAATGAATGAGGAATTTCTGACTTTCATTTTATGATGATTCGCGAGATCAAAAAAATCTTGCCGTCAGCAGGTTACGTTTTCATTTTTCTATTTTATCCTTTTAAAGGTGAATTAATTGGGCAGTATGACTTTGCTAATGCTACCGAGTTCTCAAGTTTACTTTGGGCCACTCCTTGGGCTGTCTTATTCGAATGTTCGTAGTAAAGGGTGGAGGCGTTTGCCGCTTACTTCAGCCAGGTCAAGACGGGGCTGTTACTAGATTTGCCACTTTGCAGATACAGAAATCCGGCTCTGGCAAGTGCACCGCTTAAGAAAAGCCTGCTTCGAGGAGGGGTAGGGGAGAGGCCACTTGTTTCCGAGTGCCCTGATCCTTTCTCTCAGCGTTCCGGTGACTGACTTTACAGGGCGTCTACGACCTCCTCCTGATCGTGATCCTGGTAGGGAAGACACTTCACATCACCAAGTGGGGATTTGACGAACACTCAGCTTGCTTTATTGTGACGGGCAGGGTCACAAAATAGCTAAATCGGCCAACATTTCATGGGGTGGAGTTCTGGCTCTGCCTTGTAGCAGACAGGGTGATCTTGGAAAACTTTATGTAAGCTGGGACTCACTTTTATCTTCTGTAGAATGGGACAACAAAAGTACGGACCTCAATGGGAGATTGGGAGAATTGAATACAGTGATGTAAGGGAAGCACTTACAAGAGCGTCTGGTGAATTGTAAGTCTGAGATAAGTTACAATTATCCTCAACGTCAGACCAATATTTTCATTTTTGTAGCCTGACTTTTCTTACATTATGCCATTCTATTCATAACACCCAGATGAAATAGATTCTACATTCCTGTATTCAAACAGACATGGATTGAGGTTTATTTTACTTTGATGTTTGACTCTAAAACTTTCTAAGTTATAAGAAGAATGTACATTTATTATAGAAAATATGTTAGCCGAAGGGTAACAATTGAAATCTTCCTTAATCCCATGACCCAAGGAAAGCCACCGTTAACGGTTTCGGTCTGTGACCTTTGAGTCTCATCCTGTGTATGTGTAAATATATATGTTTACAGTTAAAAAAATTGAACTGTACTGTTCAATGTTTTGGAACTGTTAAAAGGTAAACTGAGACACTTTAAAATTTTACAGGCTTGTATTTGAGCCAATGGTCTGTTCAGATTGGGGAACAGCAAGCCAAAAGCGGGTGTGAGCTTTGTGGCAATGGGAACCAGGAGAAAAGCTTTTCTAGAGAAGACACGGAACCAAAGCGAGGAAATTATTTCACTGGCTGCAGCTTAAGCACTTGCCTTATTTGGGAAACCTGATTGGCTGTCGTGATCGGTCGTTCTTATGTTTTGTTTTCTCAGATTTGAGAGCATTGCCTCTGGCTTAGGTTTTGCTTGTCCACCGAGGCATTAGAACCACCCCAGGCCCGTTGCCCCCTTGTTTAATTACCTTAACAAAACCATAAATACAGTGTGAACCTGTTTCCAAGACTTGAAGTATTCTTTCCCAATTTAATTATTAATGATGGCCTAGTATTCTATGGTGTAAATATAACAACATTTATTTAAGGAATCCTATACAGTTGGGTATTTGGTATTTGAATTCTTTCTTTCTTTTTTTTAAGTTAGTTTATTTACTTTGAGAGAGACAGAGACTGCATGAGTGAGGGAGGGGCAGAGAGAGGCAGGGAGAGAGAGAACCCCAAGCAGGCTCTGCACTGTCAGCACAGAGCCCGACGCGGGGCTCGAACTCACAAAATGACGAGATCATGACCTGAGCTGAAACCAAGAGTCCGATGCTCAACTGACTGAGCCACCCAGGCGCCCCTGAATTATTTCTGTTTTTATCTTTCTCTTTCACACTCACTCTTACAAACTACTTTGCAAACTACTTCTAAGGCTTATGTCATTGTGCACATTTGAAATCATTTCCTTAGGGTAAATTCCTAAATACAGAATTACTTGATCAAAGGGTATGTTCCTTTTAACGTCTTAAGATTGGCTTTTGAAAAAGGCAGTACGCTCACGGAATATCAAAATAAAGAACTAGGGACAGGCATGAAGAAGACTCTTCCTGTCCCCGTGCCATCCATTCATTTCCAGCCCCTCTGCCTCGCTCTCTGCCTGCTTCCTGTCCAACGATTCTTTGACCCTCCAGAGATTTTGTTACAGATCATTCAGACAAATACAAACGTATGCAATATCCCTGCCTGTTGCACACAGATAGGAGCATATGAGCCGCATACGTGTACCCCTTGCATTCTTCTTTCAAAAAGGCATCTCCTTCTTATTTCTGCCTGCATATAATTCCCATGTTGGGAATGATGGCTGGTTTCATGTTTTACTGTGACAAGGCGTACGGTAATAAATGTAACCGCTTTACGTACCTGATTTGCATTTTTCAGTGTATCTTTTGAATAAATTCCTAGAAATGGAATTGCTGATCAGAGAATATATAAATGTCTAATTTTGCAAAATACTGCAAATCGCCTGCCACGGGGATTTCACTAGCTTAAACTGTCACCCTCCGTGAATGTGTGTCCCGTCTGCTCCAGCCTTGCCAAAAGTGAGTGTTACCAAACGGTCGGCTTTTTGTGTGGCACATGGTATCTCGGAGTAGGTGTTTTGTGTATTTCTTCTAGCGGGAGCTGTCTGCGTTGGTCTTTTCGCCTTGTTTATGGTGTTAGTTTTATTTTTGCCATAAAGGCAAAGAAGACACTTTCAGTATTTTTGTGGTTGAATTTTTCAACCTTTTCATTTGTGTATTTTGGATTTGTTGTTGTTGTTTGTTTTTTGGTATTGTTACAAAAGGTCTTCCCCACTTTGAGATTGTCCATGAATTTCCCTCTTCTCTCTCTCCTCCGGGATGCTTATGACAATAGTGCCTTTTCCTCTTTTCCTCCTCTTCCTCCTTCCTCTGGCCTTGACATCTTAGATCTATTTGGATATTATCCCGATGTAAGATGTGAGGGGTGACTCCAAATTTTTTTATTTTTTCTAAATTTCCTAGCTGCACTGCTTTCTCTTCTGTTCTGAAATGCTGCCTTCACCCATTCCAATTTGTTTGCCTCTATTTCTGGAATTCCTCTTCTGTTATGTTTTTCTACATGCCCGTGCCACGTTGCTTTTATTCTTAAAGATTTAATAAATTTTGATATCTAGGAATGCGAGAGTCCCTGCACATTTCTTTCCCATTTTAGAATTATCCTGGATAGTCTCTTTAGGTTTTTGTTCATACAGTCTTTAGAACTAGCTTGTCTTCCAGGATTATTTTAAAGAGAAAAACCCGTTAGAATTTTTTACTGGAATCACATTACACAGTGTAACTACCTTGAGCAGAATTGACAACATTACAACGTAGGGTCATCCTCTTCCAAGAACTTGGCAATGGGATGGCTTTCTGTTGGGTTATGCCCACTTTGGCCTCATTCGGTAGTGTGACGGTGTTTTCTTTATATATGTCTTGAACATTGGTTATTAAGTTCTTCTCAAGTTTTTACATCGATTCTGTTGCTTTCTGTCACAGTTTTTTTCTCTCTTACATATTCTAGCTCTCTGCATTTTGAAAAGCACAAGTGGAAGCTATTGATTTTTACATTAATATTGTACATCTCTATGTTAGTGAGTTCTGTCATTATTTGTGGTAACTATTTGGTCGATTCTGTCAGATTTTCCAGGTACTGATCTCACCTTCACCAATAGGAAGAGTTTCTGCCATCCGCCTTTCTAACTTTCATGACCCTGATAGTGTTCTTCTGTATAAATTTTTGACATTTCCTAATGATTTAGTCAATATTACCTGGAGAAAATATTGTTATAAACCTTGATAATAGGAAGTTGTTGTGCATCGTCAGCTCATGTGCAAAATCACTATATTTAACGTCGATTGCAAAAGTCCCAGCATAGGATGTCCCACCCCCGACCCCAACACACACCCACCTCTCCTGGGAATGTGTGCAAGGAACTTTGGTAATAGGCTCCACATCCAAATGAAGGCAATGGAGCAAGTTTCATTTAATTTTTAAATCTTGGCTGTCATATCCTTGAGAATGGGTAACTGGAAGAAAATATAATTTTAGTACCAAATGACAGTGTTCACATTTTAAGAATTTATAAAAACAGACTAGAATTATTTAAATGATGTTTTCTCCTTGAATTGGCTTCCCTCAGGCTTTGAAATTTGGTGGCACATGAGCTCTGGATCTTTGGTGCCGTCTGATATTTGTCGTACCACTCGAAGACTGGGGTCATGTGTCAGTGTGTCCGGCTAAGTCAATGGTTTGGGCGAACCAAATTAAAATTTTTTCGACAGAAATTAAAATGATTTCTTTCCGTCTTTCAAAGAAGGGTCAAAAATCTGGCCCAGCTTTCTCCAAGCAAATTACCCATCTTGTGAATTTCCTACCACAGTTACATACACGTTTTATTCACATAAAAAGTCTGCAGTGTCTAAATATCATAATTGTATGTAACATTGACAATGAGTAATGAGTATTTTCTCCCTTTTTTGAAACTGTCGTCACTTTTTAAGTGTTTGAGGCCACTAGGATGGGGTAAACTACCCCAAGTTTGTTAGATCTCGTTGTGGTTTCTTGAAAATGCTTGACCTATAAAACAGAAGTTATTCTGCCGATAGAAAAGGAAATTACGTGATTAGGCTCTCCTTTGTTTCATAGTTGATGAATTATTGATGTAGTGCTTTTCATGTTTCCGTCTTCCCTAGCTGTCAAGTTTAGTACAATGTGAATGGACAATTAAGAGTATAGAATTTTCCTAGTTGATTTCGTCTGTGGCTCTAAACACTTCATGCCATTTTCTTCCACTATCTGATAAACACCGAGGAGGAAATTCAGGGCTAACTGAGCCAGCTGTGTTTATCCTCCACTGGCTGCCCTCAGTCTCATCGTCAGGACTTTAATTATAACTAATCTCATCTACCCATGGGCTATTTTTTGATGACACAGATTCTGAGGAGAAAAACACCCATGAGTAACTTTAGAAGATCATAAAACTTTTCATGTAGGTTTTCATCTTGACAAATGACATTACGCCCCAATTACGGGTTGTTTGCTTTCATTGTTTTATATTAATAAAGCCAGTCAAAATAATTCTTTCAGTATCCATCTAATATAATTTCTTAGATCAAAAATATGTTTAAGTATGTTTTCTCACACATCTACCCTTTGTTCTTTCAAGACACTACTAGAACAGAATGATGAATACAGTTATGACAACACGATCCTTCAGAAAATAACTTGAAACGGCCCCATTTTTTCTTTTGTCCCCCCCCCCCCCGCAGCTTTATTGGGATATAATTGACTTATACCATTGTCACCATGATGGTTCGATACAAGAAGAGATCGTAAAATGTTTACCGCATTGAGGTTTGTGAAAACATCCTTCCTCTTGCACGATCACCTTTTTCATTGTCGTTATGGTGAGAACATCTAAGAGCCAGTCTCTTAGCAACTTTCAAGTATGCAGTACACTCTTGCTAATTATAGTCACCATGCTGTACGTTAGGTTGTCACAGCTTACCTCATAACTGGAAGTTTGCACCCTTTGACCAGCGTGTCCCATTTTCTCCGCCCACTGGCAGCCATTATTCTACTCTGTGTACGTTTGGTTCTTTTCAGACTCCACATCTAAGTGAGAGACAGTATTCGTCATTCTCAAAGAGGTCCCATTTTGAAACGTGACAGGTTATTGAGTTCCTGGAGCTTGTGGGGACCGGGTGGTCCTGAGCAGGCCGGCGTCGGCATCCTAGAAGGTGAACCGTGGTTGGTGTCCTAACCCAAGAAATAAAAAGATACCGTAGGACGAGTCTGCGTCAAATCCCATAGAAAACCCAAAGCAATGAGATGTGAGCGCCACCTTCCAAGGGCAAAGCCCAGCCCAGAATGAAGCAAATTCAAGGCTCACCATCCCCAACAGCCCCGAAAAGGAGAAGAGCAAGGAGAAAATGGAATTGGATTTTGAATCATTTATGAATAAAGCAGAAGTATCTTCCATTTAGCTTTACTGGTCTTAGCTACCTTTCACGTGTGATAAGGTCAGGCTCCATTAACGATAACACAGGGAGCCTTCCTCATAAAGTCTTAGCTCCATAAGGGTCTTGGCATCACCCAGAAGAACCAGAGGTGAAGTCAGTCTTCAAAAACCAGAAGAGTGCCATCTTGAAGTGAAGGGGCCCTTCAGAAAAGGGGCCTTTGGGATCACAGGCTCTTGGAGGAGTTTTCTGTGACCCAGGTTTGCAGAGATCCGGGAAGAGGCTGTCCCTGGCAGAGTCGTATGTTCTTGATGAGACGCGGAGCAAACTTAACTTCTGGGCTTGTTGTTGTAGGTTTGTTCCTTTGTCTGTTTGTTTGTTAAGATGGTGTCAATCTTTTATGACCCAGAAGCCTCGAAGATCATGGACACAGTAAGTTACGCTACCTAGAACGTGGGCACTGATTCTGCCGGCTCTCGTTCTCCGGGCTCTGGTTGTGCGCACGACCCGTGTTTGCCGTGCCTGCCTCCGTGTACACGCTCGCATCTCCCTTCTGCACATTGTGTTGTGCCCGGCTACGGAACGGAAGGGGATCTCAGCGATCCTGGACCGGCATTCACAGGGGTCATCGGAACCAAAGTTTGAGGGGGCCCCCTGCCCAACGTCACACAGCAGTGTGGGGCAGAGCTGCGGGGACAGTCTCTTGGATGATAATTTCATGCTGCTTCATGGAAATGAAAACAAATGTGGGGACTCTTGGCTTTTCCGTCGGGTTTTCCTCTCCAGCAGAGCCATTTCTGTCTGTGCAGCAAGGACACTGGTTCGAATCGGGCCACACCGGCCCCTTGCTCTATGACCTTGAGCTACTTCTTTTATGTCGGCTGTCTCAGTGTCTTCATTGGTAGAATGGAAAAACTAACAGCTCCTAGAGTGAAGAGGCTCAACGAAGTTAACATTCACGACGCACTTAGAATAGCGCCAGCCGATAATAAGTCATCAGTAAACATATGTCCGTATTGATCACTCTTGATCCCCTCTTGTGTTTTCATGAATACCGCTCAGCACATTCTTGTTTGTTAGCTCCTTTGTTTCGAGTTTTAGTCTATTCCGGTTTTCTCTTCCCAGGTCCAGTCATTTCAGGGTAGGGACAGCGCCCTATGTTTCTTCTGTGTGCCTCCGTAGGGCCCGACACAACGTTGGCTGCAAAATACGGGTGCTCCCATGCTGCCTTGTGGTCGTGTTTTGCTTTGTTTTGTTGTGTTGTCTCGTGCCTTTCCTGCAGGTTGACGCGAAGGCAGATACATTTCTGCTAGTTGCAACTCTGGCCGAGTTTTGGATGCTCTCCGAATGCCAGTTAAATGCCAGTTAAAACATGGTAGCATATAATATGCTTCGTGTTCAAGGAAAAAAAGAAAAGGAACAAAGATCGCCGCGCGCTCATAGCCTCCGAACGTACACAAAAAGGTCCTCAGAATATGTGTTTGGGATGCTTTTGGGAGTGGTGGGTAAGAGGATAGGATACCTTGTATACTACCAGGGCCATTATGTAAGACTCTGCGGGATACTTTCGAATTGTATGTTAGTACCATAGTGATACAAATAGTGTCACTCTTAGATCTGAATTCGGGACACCATTTTACTGTGACATATTTTTAATTCAGATTCTTGGCTATGCGTTAGAATTGTCGGTGAGATTTTTTTAAATTGAGCTGTAATTGTCCTATAATGTATTTGTTTCAGGTGTGCAACATTGGATTTGGTCTGTGTGTCTATTGCAAAGTGATTACAACCGGTTTAATTTATATCCCTAACCATCCCACACAGTTTCAGTGTCTTTCTTGGGATGAGACTAGTCTTCCACACCCCCTCCCCCATCCCACTCCCAAGTATTTCTATAGTCAAAATGGCATGCTGCTTTGGAACATTCCACGTTTTCTGACTTTAGTAAAATCAAAGAAAAATTTATGTTTTGTAAGGGACCAAATAAATGTGTACGGGTCAAGAACATACAGAGAACTGTGTTATAGGAACAACAAAAATTGTAAGCAAAAATGAGGACATTTTTGCCATTTTGCCTTAAGGTGCTAGCAGATTTCTACCAGCGAATGGGGTGGTGAAGAATGTCACTTGTTCCGTGTTGTCCAAAGAGCCTCCCCCTATTTTTTTTAATATTAAGGCTCTAAAACCTGTATATAAACAGTAAATGTAGAGATTACGTAGTAAACTCTTGGGTTACAGTTGTTTATTCGTTTAACAAACATTTATTGAATGCCTATTATATACAAGGCCCCATTTGAGGACACAGCCTGAACCAGATAAGTTTTCTGCAAATTCACCATCGCATCTGGAATTAAATGAAAGTATATGAATGCAGGATTGGAATTAAAGGAGAAGGACACATATATGTAGAAAGCCTATGTGTTGGACACCGTACTGTGTGCTCTATATTTATTAATTTTTTTGGCTCACATCATCCACGCATTTCTGTAAAGGTGGCTTATTTGCCTATTATACAAATGAGGAAACAGAAGATCCCAGTTGTGGATTGGCTTACCTACAGCTACACAAACAGTAATAGACAGAATCAGGATTTTAACTCAGGTCTCCTGAATTTTTGGCCACTGACTTACCACACACAGATCTCAGAAGTGGGGAGTCAAAGTAGTTGGTTATGTGTATGAGCATGTGTGTGTGTAAGTCACCAAACAATTTCATAAACCACCAAATTGAATGTAGGTCATACTGACAGTCAAAAAGCAGTTCATCTTTTGTTTTCTATCTATTTAGCCATCCATCCATCTATTATGTATCTATCCATCTATTATCTATTCATCTCTTTTAATGTTTATTTTTGAGAGAGAGAGAGAGAGAGAGAGAGAGAGAGAGCGCGTGCGAGCGTGCATGCAAGCAGGGAGGGTCAGAGAGAGAGGGAGACAGAGAATCCCAAGCAGGCTCTGCACTGTCAGCCCAGAGCCTGACATGGGGCTCAAGCTCATGAATTGTGAGATCATGACCTGAGCCAACATCAAGAGTTGGACGCTTAACCGACCGAGCCACCCAGACGCCGCTATCTATCTTTTCGTTCCACAAACGGAAGCCTGCATCTCCCACTTTTCTTCACCCATTTTGCCCATTTGTGTTTTACATTTGAATTTTCTTGTATAAGTAACTGTACAACCGATTGAACAGTTCCTCATCAGCCAAGTTAAGTAATAACTAAAGAATCGAATAAATAATAAGTAAACGTAAAATGCAGTACCCAGATTCCTGTTGCCTGAAGCTTGCCTACAGATGATGATCATGAAAACTACTCCATTGACTCTTTAATTAAGCAAACTGAGCAAATGAATGGATTAGCATCAGGAGAAATAGAATCTAGACAATTATAAATGCCTGGTGAGAAAGCAGTGCAGTAGGAGGAGATTAGCAAGGCAGGTGGACATTAATGGCAGGGAGAATGTGAATAAAGTACAGCATAAATGGGAATGGCCAGCTCCTGGGGCCATGAGAGAAAGAGTGACAGTGGATGATAGCAAGATATTCTAAAAATGGAACATAAAAAACTGGATGCGCTAAGGTGTTCCTGAAATTCTGGACTCATATGGGGACCCTCGGGAGTTCTCTTCCTTTGTCCTCCTTTGCCTTTGTTTCATCATTAACGCTTCGATTTAGGGGCTCCTGGGTGGCCCAGTTGGTTAGGCATCTGACTCTTGATTCTGGCTCAGGTCGTGATCTCGGGTCCTGACATTGAGTCCCACGGTTGGGCTCCACTCTGAGCTTGAAGCCTGCTTAACATTCTGTCTCTCTCCCTCTTCTTCTATCCCTCCCCTGTTTGTGCTGCCTCTCCTTCTCTTTCAAGACACAAAACACACGAAAAAAACCACTTCCATTTAATGCAGTGGTCAAGCTTTATATGGCTCTGTGGAGTTCTGGAGCTGGGTTTGAATTTCAGCTTTGCCATCAAGGGGGCAGCGAAGTCTACACCACGCTATTTGGACCTCCACTTCTGCGTAAGACCGAGGTGAAAGTCTTCCCCACGTTGTTGTTCTGTGAACGTGTGAAGCGGAAATGCCACAAAGGAAGCAGTGTATCTGTTGTGATGTCAGGCACATCGTGGGTAGATGGTCGTAGGTGGTTGTGCTCCAGTTGTTAAGCTAACTTCCTGCCCTTTCTGCCTTATCGTCTCTTGCTAAAATGCTTGGGCTGATAGCAGTGGAGAAGGGACTGGAAAATAATAGTTCAAACTGTCGGACTTGAATATACCTCTGAGCTTTGTTTATCAGTCTGGACTCTTGGAATCCATGACCCCCAAATTAATAAAGGAAAATACTACTAGTCCTAAAGCTAAATGTAACTCTGGGAAATTAACTTGGGTGAGCCAGGCTGAATGACGCCCCCCGAGGAATAATATAACACAGTGGTGCCAAGATTGATCTTATTTAAATGTCATCTGTTCTCTGCTCTACCTGCCCGACCCTGGATATGTTTACAACCTCTCAGAGCCTCAGTTTCCCCATCTGTAAGATGAGTGGAATAGTATCCACCTGTTTCAGTCCTTCGGGTTGCTATCACAAAATAACCACATACTGGGTAGCTTAGAAACCGGGGACATTTACATATCATGGTTCTAGAGACTGCGAAGTCCTACATCAAGGCGCTGGCATGGTTGCGTTCTCTGCAGGAGCCCTCTTCCTGAGAGCCGGTGACCTCTCACTGTGTCCTCACATTGTGGAAGGGGCTGGGGATCTCTGAGTGGTGTCTTTTATAAAGTACCGTTCCCATCCATGAGGGCGCCACCCCCATGTCCTAATTACCTCCCAAAGGCTCCACTTCGTATTACCACTAACTCCAGGGGCTAGGATTTCAACATACGATTTCGGGCGGCACAGACATGCAGACCAAAGCACCGCCTTGCCAGTGTTTTGTGAAGAATAAATGCATGTAAGTCCCTGGATCAGTGTCTGGCTCCTAGCGATCACTTAAAACCTAATCAGGCCAAGTTAGACTTACTTTTATGCCTTATTTACATCTATCTTGTTTCTAACTGAGATTGATAATGTGGTGGTGATAGTGATGATGGTTGTGATGGTGATGGCGATGATGATGATGATGATGATGATGGTGGTGGTGATGGTGGTGATAGTGATGGTGATGATCATGGTGTTGATGGTGATGGTGTTGATGGTGATGGTGTTGATGGTGATGATCATGGTGTTGATGGTGATGGTGGTGATGGTGATGATGGTGATGGTGTTGATGGTGATGGTGTTGATGGTGATGATCATGGTGTTGATGTTGATGGCGATGGTGGTGATGGTGATGATGTTGATCATGGTGTTGATGGTGATGGCGATGATGATGTTGTTGGAGATGGTGGTGATGATGATGATGGTGTTGATGGTGATGGCGATGATGGTGATGGTGGTGATGGTGATGGGGGTGATTTAGTGAGTCTCACTAGTGGCCATTTATTCTGGTAAATGCTTTTAAGTGCATCATCTCTTTTAATCCTCATAGCAACCCTGTGTGCCAGGTACTATTATTATTCCCATTTTATAGTCAGTAAAACTGAGGCTTAGAGGGATAAAGTAATTTGACCAAATTATACAAGTAGCAGAGACACTCCTGAAACCTAAGGAGTGTGAGTGCAGAGCCTCGATTTATCTTAGGAAGAAGTTTGTATATTCGGCAAGTTAGGGAAGGTCCCTGATAGCCCACGGGCACCGTGAATGACTTCACCTTTTTCACTAAGATCTTGGATCCACGTTAGTACCAGAGCGTGAATGGTGAGTCAATATTAATCTGTGTCTCATATTGAAGAGGACTCTTCTATGGTCAGTGGGTTTTGATGCTCTTAAAATTCCACTAAATCTGTAGTGTCAAATGCTAATAATGTTCAGAATGCCTTCACCTGACTGATGATCAGTCCTAGGGACCAGAGCCTGGCACATATCCCGAGACACTTTCTATTTCCTCCTGTTTTCTAGATTTAAAGACTATAAATCACCGTGTTTCATTTAAAAAACCACTTCAGTATAGAGACGTCCAGTATTTCCATACGGGTAATATAGGGTAGAATTATTTTCTTCCAAAAATAAAATATGTATTTCTTTTTTTAAATAAAATTTATTTATTTATTTTGAGAGAGAGCATGTGTGTGAGTGGGGGAGGGCTGGAGAGAAGGAGAGGGAAAGAGAATCCCAAGAGATAGAGAATCCCCACTGTCAGTGCATAGCCTGATGCAGGGCTCGATCCCATGAACCGTGAGATCATGACCTGAGCAGAAATCATGAATCAGACGCTTATCCAACTGAGCCACACAGGAGCCCCTAAAGTATGTGTTTCCTAGTCATCAGTTCTATTTGCCACTTTGAAATAGAATCTAGGGGCGCCTGGGTGGCGCAGTCGGTTAAGCGTCCGACTTTAGCCAGGTCACGATCTCGCGGTCCGGGAGTTCAGTTCGAGCCCCGAGTCAGGCTCTGGGCTGATGGCTCAGAGCCTGGAGCCTGCTTCCGATTCTGTGTCTCCCTCTCTCTCTGCCCCTCCCCCGTTCATGCTCTGTCTCTCTCTGTCCCAAAAATAAATAAACGTTGAAAAAAAAATTAAAGAAAAAAAGAAATAGAATCTTAAAAAAATAATAATGAAGGAGGGAAGGCTGCCTGACCTTTGGAAACTTTTCAAAATCTCTTTAATCTCTCTGCAACTTTTCTGTAGAATAGCGGGGGTTGAGGCGGGTCTCTACAACTTTGAAATTCTAGGACTCTTGATGCAAAAAGTTGTGATTCATATAGGTGGCTATTTTGGAATAAGAAATCTCAACCAAAAAAAACCCGTAGTCTAGACTTTTATTTAAAAATTCATTCTGCAGTAGTCTCAAGATTTAACAACCCACCAAAAAAAAAAAAAAAAAAAAACAAAAAACCAAAAAAACCAGACACATGGCCAGAGAGTTAGGATGTGAGCCCAAGGGTGATCTGGTTAGAATATTCAATGTTGTGGCAAAAAGCCTGATAAGTATCTCACGTTGTGCAGAAGTAAAGTATTTCCTCTCAAAGGGAAAATATTTATTAACTTGAATCAACTTTTAATTTAATGGATTATCAGTCAATATGGTAAAGTGAAGTAAAAAAAACTCCAGTTTCCTTTACAAAAAGATTACTTGGGGACAGGAAGGTGTGGACATGAATCCTAACAGCATTGCTTCGTATCTGGAAGCCTACTTCTGAAGTCTGTTCATTCATTCACTCACTCTCTGATTTATTAAGCGTTTTTCAGAAGTATCTGCTCTGTACCATGTCTGTAGTTGAGTGGAAAAAACAGACACATACCAATCATTGGAATATAGCTATTTATTTTTTAAAAATGTTTATTTATTTTTGAGAGCAAAAGAATACAAGCGAAGGATGGACAGAGAGAGAGGGAGACCCAGAATCCGAAGCAGGCTCCAAGCTCCGAGCTGTCATCACAGAGCCTGACGCGGGACTTGAACCCACAAACCATGAGATCATGATCTGAGCCAAAGTCGGATGCTTAACTGACTGAGCCACCCAGGCGCCCTTGTAATATAGCTAATTAAATGCTAGAACAAAGCCAAACCCATGGTTCTTGATGAGCAAAGACACATCTAAGTTAGCTGTCATTTATCCGGTAAGGGTCCCCGAATTCTTACCAGGGAACTTCTCGCTTGACTTTGGGTTCAGAGATGAGTAGGAGTTGGCCTCAGCCAGTACTCAGTAAGTGTTACTTGAATAACAGAAATGGTGGAGAAGGATGTCATGAGGCATAAGAAAGCATAGCAATTTGGAGAACGAGTTTTCAGCAGAAGGTACTTTTTGTCAGTGTCCCTCAGGAACCACCGGCATCAGAATCGCCTGGAGGCAATGTAAATGTAAATCTTGGGGTCTCCCCCTTCACCCACTGAATCAGAATATAAGAGTAGGGGCAAGGGCCCTCGGCCTTTGTAATAAGCATGGCATCTCAGGTGATTTGTTTTCTTATGATAGTTCGAGAACCCCTGACAGATTGGATGTTAGAAAGTGATTGAAGAAGAGACGGGGAGGGACCAGATCATGAGGAGCTTTGAATGCTATGCTAAAGGTTTTGCCTTGGTTTTCAGCGAAGTGCTCCTTTATTTCCACTTTATCTCGCTATGCTTTGAAACCCCGTATTGTCTCTTCTGTTCAGCCCCGATAGGGCAGAGTCGAGAGCTGAAAGGCTTCTCAGTGAAATGTTGGTTTGTCACTTAGAGCCTTCTAAATTAGAGAGACTCTACCTTAGGGTAGAAGACTCATTTCCAAAATCAACCCTCCAACTATTTTTTTCTTACCCACAAACCAACTTCTCTGTGGCTGGCCATCAGAGATTGCATGCCAAGCAGACAGCAGGGACACGTGTCACCATGGGCACTGACTTGATGCTGTTTGATCTGTCCACCCACAGCCCTTCCTCAGCTCCCAGGTCCGGTCAGCCAGCCTGCACGGTCGTGCATCTGGTCACAAGTCAGAACAAGGGTGGGTGGGGGGGGGACATAATGTGGCACGCGTTTCTAAGGGGACCAGTACCCTGGAGCTTTCCCGAGAGACTCCTCCGGGGGCAGGTCAGGAACTGTCTTTGTGAATTGTTCAGAACGAGAGCTGAATGCTTTCCACTTACCCTTATTAGTTTTAAAATCTGACCTTTACACTCAAGCCAAATCCATTACTTTCAAATTATTTTGCTGTATTTCTTAAGCCTATTATGATTTTTTCCCCCACCATAAAAGTAATAACTTTTGTAATCCTTTGGTAATATGTGAGATTACTATTAAGAAATCATATCTAATACTCTATATATGGTGATGCATTTTGGGCACACAGTAAAAGATGAATATTTAGTTATCAGGGTTTCACATTAAAAAATATATAACCAAATTTCTGTGTCCAAATTTTCTGGGAGTTTTTTGGTGCTCTGCTGAATATTATAAAACTTCCAGTCTTTAATTTTGTCCATGTCTTTTGTTTTTGTTTTTGTTTTTGTATTTTTTGGCAGAAAGGAATTCCGAAAGGGGTTTTATGCCCTTCTGTCTAGGTTACATGAAATGGAAGAATGTATTTGTGTTTACATCAAATACCATATTTTAGCAGTTTCATGGTATGTGAGCCCATCGAAATGGCTTCATATATGTTTGCACGTTCAGGAAACGCACAGCCTTTAGCTTGCCTTTAGACATTGATGGGAACTCACTTAAGAAACAAGGTACTGTATTAAAAAAAGGCAAACCCCTCAATTCAGATGGATCCAGATTTGATTCTTGGGCTCATTAGCCACTGACAAGGACGTCTTATTCATCAAACGATGCATATTTTAGTTATTCTTGTGCTATAATGAAGTATCTTTGAATTGGACCCATTCATCCCTGAGGCAGGGTGAGTGTTACTTGCATTTGAATTGCCTCCTTAATTCAGTTCAAACATCAGTTTTCAATTTTCCAATTCTTGCGCTGTTTAAATTAATCAAACAAATTAAAGATGAATGATTGCAGGCTCTGTTCCTATAGTAACAAATGTCACATTCTGACACCTTCAGAAGCAAGGTTGCTTGTTTTGGGCTTTCTTTGTTTACGCTCTTCAAAAACAAGGGTGAGCAATCTTGTTTTATTTTTTTTTTTTAACTAGCCGATAATTTCCTAACAGGAGGCACAAGCAGGGTTTTTCTGATGGACAGATTACGGCTCAAATCATTTTAAAGTTGGCGTCAGTGTTAACTTGGGGAAAACAGAGAGTACCTTAGCTTTCCAATTCCTTAAAGACCAAGGTAGTTTGGATATGTAATTTCTTTTGTATCTATTAGGAAGGTGTCTCAGGTCTTAAAGCATTTGGTTTGAAGAAGAGAGATATGCTGGCAGTAACGGGACACTCAGAAGTAGTTATTTTTCTAAACTTTCAACTAATATTTGTTAAGTGTAGGAGGTATGTCAGGCCCTGGGGTAAGAGCTGGAGATCCAGTTTTACAGAGAAATAAAGTTTTGGTGACGGCTTTAGGTTTTAAGTCTGGGTTAGGGGCAACACGTTTTCTCCGTGAGCTGCGGCAAATTTCCATTTGGAATCATTCTAAATTCTTTACTGCATACCTGAGGATTCAGGGTAGGGGAGGAGAAGGGACATCCTTTCTATTATTGTGAGGAAGGAGAGGTTGTAAACTGGCGGGGGTAGGACCAGACTGGTGTTCAACACTGTAGGAACAGCTCTGTAGCCCCCAAAGGGGGTTGCTTGTATGGACCGTGTTGAAGGCAGAGGGAAGTCTGTAGAGGGAGGGGAAGAGGAAAAAACGTTTGTGTGTGAAGGCTTATATGAATTCTATTTATGTGTTGTGGACTTTTTCAAATAATACTCACCTACACATTGAATTCTGCCAATATGACATGTGCATTTCTGAAAATCGCTTTATGCAAATTTCACAAAAATCCGCCACAGACCTTGTGGGGAAGATGGAGTTAGGGACACGGCAGTCCCAAGCGTTGTCCACGGCATACAGAAAGACGATAGGGGACCGAGTAAAAGTGGTGGCACACTTTGACACAATAATTGTTAGGCAGTACGGAAATAGTACAAGGCCATGGTGTTTTACCTTGAACAAGACCTGAAGTTGTCTGGTGCCTGTGAGTGTTGGAAAGATTGCACCTTGTGAGTTACCATGACGTGGTGGAAGGCAGATTATGTGAAAGCAGATGGCAAGTGTTAACCCTGGATGTGGGTCCGTGTGATTCACAACACACGGAGGTGGCTGGTAAATACTTGAGGTACGTGATGTCCGTATTTTCTGTGCTTGTCCATGGCTCGGTTCCACTGGGTGCAGTTTTCTGCAGATGAAAATGTGCAGAAGCAAATGTGATCATTTACTTTCTGCTGAAACTGCTCCCTAATATTTATGAGTAGCACTAGAATACATTTGCATTTTGCAACAAGCGGGTTACGCAGGGGGGTGGTATCTCCTTTCTCCTTCAAAGTACTCAGCCCGTATCTGGATTTTGACATGTATGTGCCGCTTTCCTGGTTATTGATACCTAACACTTCCCAGTGAGGTGGGAACGAAGTCTGTCTCTGATCCTACAGTACCTGGCAAGGTTACTTACTCATACGAAACCAGTATAAACACCTGTCAAATGAGTAATGGTGACTGTAGGAGGCATAGATAAATAGATTTCAAGAAGGCAAGAATGGAAACTGTCCAAGAGGAGATAAAGCATCTGGTGATGCTTGCTGTAAAGCTGTGCTTATTGTGAGATAGTAATGCATCCATGAGACCGAGGTGCCAAAGTGTGGAAACGTACTCGATGTGTACACGTGGGACAGATTATTAAGAGGCCATCTGCCCCTGGTATACTTGCTCTAGAATAGCCAGGTTGAAATGGAAAAAAGGGGTTCTTTGACCAAGAAAGGGGTTCTTTGACAAAAGACAACAGGTAGCAAGGGTGGTTTGCGAGGGAAGAGCCCTACACCGTCCCTTTGGACAAACGTTGGATTTCACATGTGTTTCCACGAAGCCTGAGATGCTCCCTGGAGTGTTCGCACAGCTCCTGTGAGGAAGAGGACGAAGACCAGAGATTTTAGTGCCCTGGCCTTCATTTCAGATTTAGACTACTTTGTTTATGAAACGCATGATTCACCGGCCATCAAAGACGAAACGTTTGAAGTCAACAGCCACGGCTCTGGGCAGATGGTCGGGACATGGGGGTGGTGGCTTCATGCATTATTTGTGTGGAGATGAGCCTCGTGGCTTTCTTAGTCTCAACTAGAATCTTCTAGTGCACAGGTTGGTCTCAGCACTGGGCTGGTGGTCTAAGGGGAGATATTTGGGCTGTGTCAGGTAAAGCCTGTAAAATCGTAGGCAAGATCTTCCATTTGTATAAAGATGCGGCCAAATTCAGTCTTAAATCTAAACACTGAAGAGCTGTTCTCCCATAAATGGGTATAAGTTAGTTGAAAATGTTCAGAATACGAGGAGGGGACATCTCGATCTCTGAAACAGTGTAGCATTATTACAAGAACAGTGATTTTCTGTACAACTGACAAAGCGTCTATAAAAATTGCATTAAGGCATTGACGGTGAGTACTCCACCACATGCTCAGCTCAATAATTCAGTGAGTGATTACCCAGTTTATAGGTGATTCAGACTTTTAATTTTTCCCACGTTGTCCACCGTGTGGCCATTTCTTACTCCAGCTACTTGACAAGAATATTCGGGTTGAAGGTGAGTGAGACCTCAGTTGGTCAATTATGTCAACAGTGATGGTTTCATTTAAAGGTTTGGTAGAAGAGGATGTTGAAACCCTTGTGTAGGATTTACAGCTATCTGTGGATTCCATTAATCCATGATCTTCCCCTAGTAAATTACCACACGGAAAAAATCAAGAATTATTCCATTAGCACTTCTGGAAATGCAATTCAAGTTCTGGGCTCTGGAAAGGAGATAAGACATAGCCTCATCTGTGATAAGAAACAATAGTGCAAATTGAGAGGTGCCAAAGGATGATTGAAATCTGATTGTCAAAGCTCCTTTTATTCCGCATTCCTTTTTCAGGGATAAAATTGCAAACGGATGAATTACACCTGAAACTCTCTTCCTTATGAACCAACGAACCAAATGGCTGTGCATTTCCTCAGTCTGAAAGGGTTGGGAGGGGAGGTATCAGACCAGTGTTGCCAAATCAATAAACACAACAATCAGTGTCTTCCGCCTGGAGAACTCCTGTGTTCCTGCCCTCTCTGCTCTCAGGCGCACACAACCCTGAGTTCTCCCAAATCGTGTGTCCCTTTGCCCTACTCTTGTAACACAACATCCGTTAAGAAAGTACCTGAGGGGCACCTGGGTGGCTCAGTTGGTTGGGTGTCTGACTCTTGATTTCGGCTCAGGTCATGATCTCATGGTCTGTGAGTTCAAGCCCCATGTTGGGCTCCGCACTGACAGCGTGGAACTTTCTTAGGATTCTCTGTCTCCCTCTTTCTCTGCCCCTTCTCTGTTGTATACTCTCTCGCTCTCTCTCAAATAAGCTTAAAAAGAAAGGAGAAAGTACTTGATAAACATTTATGCCTCAGAAATTGTCCTAATTACCAGGATTATATGTGGATTCAGAGTCTGGAAAAGGAGACAGGTGGGCTAGTGGGGCGGATTCCTTCCCTTGGCCCCTGTAGTGTACCCTTACCAGCCACACTGTCTGCTCCAGCACAGAGCCCTGCATGGAGCACAGGCGGGGCTCCCTGGCCTTGACCTTCTTGCTGGGATTCAGCCTGCTGTAGGGCAGCCTGGCAGCAGAAAAGGGGGAGAGGAACGGGAGGTTGGGTATTTCTTCTCCCCGGGACACTCCTGGGGTTGGCCGTGTTCCTCTACAGAGTGTCCCTACTCCTCCAGAGGTAGCCTCCTGTGCTGCCCCTGTCCTGCCTGTGGGTAGCGTTCCCTGCCTGTGACTGTGAGCTAGAGAAGGTGACAGGTCCTCTCCTGCTGCTCCCAGGTTCTGTACGTATCCTGTGGCCCCTGTACCCCCCAGCCACACCTCGGTTAATAGTCCTTTTCTAAATCAGCCCTCCTCAAATGATTTGAATGCAAGAGAGCTGTTTCCTCTTTGGACTCTCTGAGAGCAACTATTACTCGAGTAAGTAAGATGAGTCAGGTAAGAGAAAGGCTGTAGAATGCTGGGGATGCATAAAGGAGAGTGGGACCGCGTCGGAATAGTAGGTATCAGGAAATACAGCGTCAGGTGGTAGTGTGTGTACTAGAACTTGAAGGATTGGAAGATGTACTGGGGGAGAAACATGGGGAAAAGCAGGGCAAGTGGGAGGAAAAGAACTTTGCAGAATTACAGAGGGTAAAGGTTCAGTGGCTGAACCTGGGGCTGGTTGGGGGTGTGTAACTGGAGTCTAAGGGCTCCTTAGAGCTAAGGGCTGGTGGGGGGGGGGGTAGCTTGCCTACCAGCACTTTGGTGCCTAGCACAAATGGAATATTCAGGAAATGATGCTTTGAGAAAATGAAATCGATAACCGGAAAGGTGAGCAGGGATCAGATCATGAAGGGGTTTGAATGCTGGGGAATTTGTACTTTTCAACTTACGTGCTGCTGGGGAAGTAGACACACACTTTTTCAGGGGAGTGATGCATTTTAGAAAGTTAATTATGTCCTTCCTTTTAGATAACAGTACGTCTGTTATACCCCCTTACTAGATTGTAACCATCTCGAAGGCAGGAAACACCTCTTACTCATCTATATACTCGGCGGTGTCTCTCAGTGAAATGATTTGGACATTGCTGGCATTCAATATATACTTGGTGAAATATGGCAAGCAAAAATGCTATGGGTAGAGTTTCTGCAGCATCTGCATTTTATCTTAGCCATTTTTATTAAGAGCTTTTAAAATGAAACCATATTGCGGCGCCTGGGTGGCTCAGTGGGTTAAGCGTCCGACTTCAGCTCAGGTCATGATCTCGCGGTCCGTGGGTTCGAGCCCCGCGTCCGGCTCTGGCCTGATGGCTCAGAGCCTGGAGCCTGCTTCTGATTCTGTGTCTCCCTCTCTCTCTGCCCCTCCCCCATTCATGCTCTGTCTCTCTCAAAAGAATAAATAAACGTTAAAAAAAATAAAAAAATAAATAAATAAAATGAAACCATATCGATTTAATCCAGAGTTGATTTAAACCTGATAGCATTGAAAACAGAAATACATGCCAGTGGTGAGTTTAATATGCTGCCTACTGAAATATCATTTGTTCATTTATTACTCACTGAGCCAAGGAAGACCTTAAACTTGGAAGATGATTGGCTAATAAGCTAAGAGCCTCCCTTGGGGTTTGCAGGGAAGGATTTGGCTCCTTGTGTAAACATTTATTGTCATAATCAGTAGCTTGATGGGGTCACTGGTGACATTCTGTCCTTAAGAATGAAAATGATCACTTTCATCAGAATTTACCCTCCATGTTTTCACTAATCTCTATCTTAAATCTCTAACAGTGGCAAATGATCCGTGGGTACAAATTAATTTAAAATTAAACATGTTAGCTTAGACTTGATAGTGAGCACAGGAACTTACCTGAAATCAGGAACATGTGGCATAACGATCCCATGCATTTTTCTTTCCGCTTGCTTCTTTGTTCCCTTGGGGAATGTTTGTGCCTGTGCCCCTGTTCCTATGTTGAAATTGAATCCCCAGCGTGATGATGGTGGTATTTGGAAGCAGAACCCTTGGGAGGTAATTAGAACGTGAGGCTGGAGCCCTCTTTGGTGGGATTAGTGCCCTTAACAAGAAGAGCCCAGAGAGCTGTCCCACTCGCTTTTTGCCAGATGAGGCTACAACGAGAAAGGGGTCCCAGAAGGTCCTCATCAGAAACCAACCCCACCGGCACCCTGATCTCAGACTTGCAGCCTGCAGACAGTGAGAAATTGATGTGTGTCGTTTCTAGGCTCCCCAGTCTACGGTGCTTGGTTAGAGCCTCCTGAACCAAGTATGTAAGGGGACAAGCTGCTATCTGTAAGAACGTGCTAAGGTGCCTCAAATAGGACATTCAAGTCACTTCTTCATGTGGGCAGTTCTTTCCAGCAGCCTCTTACTGGGCATCCACTACTGACGCCCATCCATTAGAGGCGTTGTAGGGATTCTGCAGGTGGAAACGCAAGTGTGGTCTCCAGACGTCCTTTACTGGCTGGGTGCACCTGTCCCCCAGCTGTTGTGGACATTGGTTGCTAAAAGGTTCACGCCTGTGGTCTTCTTCAAACTCTGGTCTGTGGCCTCCGGGAAGCCCTTAAACTTCCCTGGGAAGTCCCACCTTCCTTCAGAAGTAGCCTATGGCTGATGAGCCGACTGGGGCAGAAGATAACAGCCCAGCTTTGTCACCACATTTGGGACAATCTCTGTGTCCCAGGGCTCCCATGGGATCAGGCTGAAGCTGGAGTTTGCCTGGAACTGTGTCTTTGCCTGGCTCCTTCCACCGTTCCTCCCGCTTTCCTCGTTCCCCTACTTTCTTCTGAGAGTACTGCTTCAGTAAATCTCTCACAAGTCTCCGTCTCAGGCTTTGCCTCGAGGAAACCCCACCGAAGACAGAAAAAAGTGAGGCACGGGCTGTTTCCCAAGGAGTGCACAATCCAGTGTAAGAGTAGACCAAGTTGGCAAATAATTTAAGCCAGAACATAATAGGACTGAAAAGAGATACGGGAACAGTGCTATGGGGATATGAAGAAGAAACTCCCCACGTAGATTATTGAGAGGGTTGCAAGATCCTTGGTAACTTGAGGTTTGTTTGAGAATCGCATTTTCCGCATTTCATCTGGGGAAGACGTGGGAGGTAACAGTGGGGCCATATCTTGGTATGCCTTGAAAGCTAGGAAAAGGTAGATGTTCTTAATGTGAAAAGTAATGGAAAACCATTGAATGGTTTTTAACATCACAGGGATTCTGTTGGAAGTGTACTTTTGAAGGTGCGTTTAGGTGTATATGTAGAATCCGTTTCAGTAGTGGGAAGTTGGAAGGGAAGAGACCAGCAAGAAGGCTGATGTTCCCATGAGAAAAAAAACCAATGTCCCACAGTGCCAATGTGGTGAGAAGTAGATAGGAGAGTCATTTTGAAAGTAGAATCGGCAGGATGTGGTGAGTCCTGGGATATAGAAGACAAGGGGGAGAGAACAGTGACTCCAGGCTTTTGAGCCTAACTGGTGACCTCTTAACGCCCACCCAGAAGGAGGGGGATCCTTGCGCTGAAGGATATGGAAAGGAAACATTCTGCTCCAAATGCAAACGCTGAGTTTTGTCCCTTCTGAAAAACTTGTGCCAATTTAAAGGTGGGGGAGGGGGGGGAGGATGATGTTTTCATTTTCATTCTGAAAACTACAAATGAAACTGAAAGTATTAGGTGGGTCTGGTTGGCCATACCTGTCATGGCTGGGAGAAGTGAGCAGGCGTTCCGTCTATAACCGTCTTTCCATCTCTTCTTGCATTTGGAGTAGTTCTCGCTATACTTAGTTTGATGCCCTGTTAGAGTCCCATTCGGGCTGCTTTCTGCCTGTGAGCCAAGAGGAAACAGGTGCCCAAATGGAATTTTCCATGCGAATGAAAAGGGCTTAGCAGGTTGCCTGGTGATGCTGAAGGAAGGCCTTGTGTGTGTCCTCGCAGGGTGTGGGGGCCAGCCTTCCGGGGTCACAGTCCTGGCTCCCCTAACAGCTAGTTTCACACACTTTGGACAAACCCATTGAACTCTCTGTGCCTCAGTTTTCAAATCTGTAGGGTGGGAGTTTCTTGAAAGGGTTGTTCTGAGACACAGGTGTAATAATAGGGGTAATTTTTTTTCTTACACTTCCACAATGAGTGTTGGCAGGTTTAATTCCTGTTGCTCTTACGTCCCCAACAGCAAAAACTATTTGTCTCATCTTTCTTTTCCCCAGCATCTTTCCTGGCACTTGGGAACTGTTCATTAAAGTTGGTCATATGGAAGGAGAGATGGCTTTTTGCTTTGGATGACATAAGTAACAGTCCGTAGTCCTCATTCTCCTTTGCTGCCTGCAACAACAAACAGGAAAGACAATGTTTACTGGGAGCTTTTTGTTCCTAAAAAACTATTTTCTTCTTCTCCATCTGTTTTGGCAGCTCTGCCTGGGAAGTTAGGTATTTTATTTAGAACGAGTGAAATTAGTTTCCCCTCCTCGTAAAGCATTTTAGGATTGCTGATGGGCCTCTGGATTGTATTACTTTATTTAAACAACAGTCTCCTGTTAAGGTAGCGGCAGCTGGCTTAGCACATGGAAAAACTGTTGTTCCATTTTTCATTTGTACTTTTTTGGCATTTCCTGCAAATCATAGGAAGATGAAAAAGTGACCTGCTCTTTGGCAATTTTTTTCCTCCTGTCAGAACAGCTTGTTCAGATTATTTGAGCAGTTTGTGTGTGCATGCGTGTGTGCACGTACATTCTCGTGCCCCCAATCTCCTTTTCCATCCTCAGGAAAGGATTTGGGTGCTTGATGATATTTTTCTGGGTTCAGTAGTATCACTGTCTTCTCCTTCCGGTCAGGCCATTTCAACAGAACCATTTCGTACTTGGGGAGTGTCTGTGGGCTCCTAGCCGTCCTGCTGTGGGTCCGCTGCACAGGTAGAATTACCACTGGCCCCTCACAGGTGAAGGACTGTGGACTAGAGGACTTCAGTGAGTTGCTAGGTGAGTCAAGACTGAAAGTCATTTTTCTAGCTTCGCCTCTTCCCACAAGACCAGAGAGAACCTTTAAATAGTATGTTCTGGCATCCCTCCGAGAGTGTCCGTTGTCCTTGAGGCGTACTGAGATGTAAACGTGCCTGAGTCTGCTCCAGCTTGGCCTCAGGAGCCCATGCAACCACTGAGTCAACTCCCCTTGGGCCAAAGTGGATTAGCTCTGGCACTCAGAGCTAATATGATTAGCAAGCGCACGGTCTGACCCAGCGTTCGAACCAGGGGACTGCTCGCCACTTCTGAGCGTGGCCCCTACCTCCCCGTGCTGTGATGGCTTAGTTACACCATCGCGTGTGCTGCCTTATACGTCCCCCTTCCACCCTGGGACCCTGTCTTCCTTCAAGCCTAGTTCAGGTGTCCTCTCCCCATTCAGTCTTTCCTGGTCATGCAATCAGAATTTGCATTCTTATCTATGTTCCCACAATATTTTTTACCCCGATGTCATAAGACCTTTCTGTATTGAACAGTGGTTAATTTCTTGCGTATTTCTCTTACCCATTACACTACACTTCCTGAGCATTTCTGTTTCCTGCACAAGACTTGCCCAAGGTGTAAAAGCCCAAGTCTGACACCGATAAAAATTTGTTGATGGGCTGTTAAAACTGTCTGCCTAAAACGTTGATTGCACTTAAAGTGTAATCCACTTAAGCAAGCAGCGAAGAAGGTAGGCCTATTTTAGTTTTTCAGTGTCCTCCCCTCTGACTTTTATTGCGTTTTCTCTGGTGAGTGTTAGCTCACATGCATACTTTGTAATTTTGTTCTTAAACATACCTTCATTTCTGACGGTTACTAGCCTGCCAGGAATGTACCCGTTACCAAAGATGGAGTCGTAAAAGTGTTCTCAGTGTGCTTGAGTCAGGACGAGAAGCAAAGACCAGTCGTAATGCCAAAAATGCATTCCAAAAGGACAGCCCATGAGCTGTGCGGGACTGACTGTCAGCTGTCCCACTCTGGAAACCGGAGGCCGGCGGAGAGCCAGAGCTCGTGGCCAGTTTTTCTTGGGATATAGAAAGATTGACAATGGATTGATTTTCTTGGGTCAGAAAGATTGAGTGACGTTTGCCTACATCACTTCTAAGACACTCTTTCAGCTCAGAAAATAACCTCCTAAGTTGATAGCAGCTTTTCCTGAAATGGAAACTCAAATGCATTTGTGGCTCTTGGGCAGGACTTTCCCAGTTGGGACGGGGGAGTGACCACTTGTTACCAAATAAATGGAATCAGAAATCAAGTGATAGCCTATCTGTTCACACGATGGCTACGGCCTGTCTCCGTGCGTCCTCTGGCTAGGTGCGATTTCACTGTTCTCAGTGCCAAAACTTGACTTGAAGTAGGCAATTAAAAACATTATGATTTGGAATTTTAGTAACATTTGTTCCTGAATATTTCTGAGTAAATCTTATGAAGGAGTTGCCATTATACATATTCTCTTCTTGGTAAGTGAAACTGTTTCTGATTTCAAGTCAGAGTGTGGAAATTAGCCCAAGCACTGTGGCTGGGGAGAAGGGATTATGTTCCAGGTCATTAATATCTCTTTCCAGGCTTTGTCATATTCTCTAGGCTGCCAGTGTTCTCAGAAGGAAAGGAATTATCCTGATTAGCTCTCGGCCACTTGCTTCCTTCTTTATGCTAACATGTTGTTTCCTTTCCCCAAAAAAGCAGGATGTACAGGTGCCCGGGGCATGCCCTAGCTCACCGAACCTCTAATGACTCACCCAGGTGAATGGGATGGCAGGAGAAGATGCCCACGTCCTTCCTCAGCCCCGCCTCCTGCACTGGCTGGGAGTGTCCCTCGGGACATGGCCCCACACACAGACGTTTGTGGTTACCTGGTTGTGTCCACCTCTTCTCATGCTCTCCGGTGCACGGATTTGGTTTTCCCCTAGCCAGCCCAGAGATCTGCGGGAACGCACCAGTCCCACTAAGGCACCAGGACTCTGTTCTGAAAGCCGTTTGCCTTCTCCCCAAACACCAGCCACATCTCCTCCGCTCGTGATGGGTCAAATGTTCCATTCTGCTTCGTCTGCAGGCAGATTCCAGGCGAGTGGAAGCCACTGAAGCTGCACATTTTCCTACCTTCTGGAATTCTTACAGAGCTTCGAGGGTCCCCCCGGATTCTACACTTAGTTGTTCTCAGGATCGTCTTGTATTCCCATCTCCCCAAACCCCAGTCAGAAGTAACTTGTCTCTCCTAATCAGTTTATCATTCATGCCTTCCGTGAGAGTTACAACGGAGGCATCTAATCTGTATGGGTCCCACAGCCTTCCCCCCACAACCCTACATAAGCTTTTGAAGGGGCTGTTTCTTATTCGTGGTAGACTCATCAACTCAGTGTCTTTCGTGCGGCAGGAACTCAGGGCTGGTTGGACACATTGTGAGTTCTGTAGAGAACTTAAGTCAAGTTCCTTTACCCTTCCCGCTTCCCAAAGGTTTCAGAGAAGCATATGTTTAAATGCATATTATTGTTTCCTTTACTAAACAACCTTGGACATGAGGACCTCGTTGGTAGAAAAAGCAGCCGACTCCGGAGTGTGTGTTAAGGGGTTCTCGGGCAGGCAGCTGGTAGGATAGTCAGCGTTGCTTCATTAGTGCGACCCTGGTTGCAGGCTGTCCAGGAATTCAGAGGTCAAGTCGTTACGGTTTAGGAAAGTTGAGAAAAGAACCAGGGTGATGACTACTGAAGGAAGTACCTGGTTTGGGGATCTTGACTACATACACTTCTCACTTTTCCTCAGTAAACCCAGACTGGGAATCAAGCAAACACAGACCCATCGTTACCACTTGGCTTGTAGGAATGGATTTCGTAGAAAAACATACAGACTCCTTTCTGCAACATATTAAGGGTGAAGAAAAGGTTATAGGAGTTTGGAAACGAGACACGGGTCACTTGTTCCCTTGAATAATGAGAAGGGGACTTCAGAAAGCAGAAGAAGGAAGGGAATAGATCAGAGTCAGAATTCGGAGGAGGGAGGGCGTGAGAATCAGGGCAGGGCCTGGGCCCGGGACAGTGGAATTTTTGTTACCACAACGTTGGGCAGGCTCACCAGTGATATTTTTGACATGTGTTGGTATGTTGACATTTTGAGAAACACTCCTAGAATCTTAAATGCTTCTCACTGCTTGCCTCAAAGGGAATAGGACAACCACGAAGGAAACTCGGAAGAGATTGTGTGTTACCATAGGACATTAAAATACACACTCATCATTGGGGCCTCATCAATTTACTTTTCTCCTGAAAACATTTTGTGACTTAACGCTCACTGCGGAGTTCACTAGGTATGGGTGCACTGAGGCAGGAGGGCTTAGAAAATGGGGTTGGAAGATCAACTAAAAACCCCTCCAGCAATGGAAACATTGGGTTTTTCTGGAGATACCCGTGATGTATGCACTTGCAGGTTTCTATGTTCGTGTGGAAGAGACAAACAGAAAGATAGTGTTTAGGTAGTTGTGGGCAAACCGAGGAAAGTGATTTTCTTTCTGAAATGCTTGTCTTTTCTCTCGTAAAATGTGGAGAATGTCTTCCTTTACTGGTTTAAAAGTGCGCAGGGATGCATTGACCTTGTACTCAGAGCTGAACTGCTACGCAGGCTATCTGCCTACAGTGTAATCCGTGCCTCAGGCATCTATGTGACTGCCCCGGCTGAATCCAGGGAACAGAGAAGGGTTTGGAGTAAAAAAAAAAACATCGTAACTTCAGCGAAAGCATTATGGTTCTGCCTGGAGAAAATAAAGGCCTATGTAAGGGCCTGAGCAGTTTGCCTGCGAAAGTGGTTTTTCTTCTATCCACAAAGACTGTATTTATTGCCCAATTGATGATCTTGCTGTAACAGTTATCAACACAATTGATTACTAATTAGTAGTATCGTTGGTAGTTGAAAAAGGAGAGTGGGTTTAATTAATTTTTATTTATATCTTATTTTCTTGGGATATTATTCTCGCTGAATGTCGCCTTTTTCTTAGGACCAGTTAATTATCAAAAAGAGCAGGTCAGCATTAACAAAACACCGAAGCAATAACAACACAAGTGTCCTAAATTTCAGACCTGTGTAATTTCACCGCATCTCTGTGTTTTTTCAAAGGACTGAAGTGCTTTCTGACAACAGTTCTCACTTCTCTCAGGTTCTCTCTGGACGTCTACAGTTTTCACTGAACCTGAGGGCAGTTGAAGTGATGGGTCACACCCATTGCTGGTCCCGAACTTAATCGCTTGAGAGCAATAGAGGCGAGCCCTGGCTTTTGCAAATCCTATTTTCATTGTGGTAGAGTGTGCGCAACTTCTTCCCCAGACCTTTCTAGTCCATCGTGCAAACCTTCCTTCCAGCAATAAACATATAGTTGTACCTGTTCCTCTACTAGTGAGATTTTGCAGAAGACGCCCCGAAATATCTCATATGGAGCCAACCCCTCCTTTGGAACCACTCAGTGCCTGAGCAAGTGTGGGAGGAATTTGCAATATATTAACCAGCCATGCCAGCTGAAGTCATTGTTGTAATTAGGTTGCAACTAATGCGGGGTTCTTTAAAAATATTATTTCCGCGAAGACAACAGAGCTTACTTTTGAAAGGATTTAAATGTGGTATTAGTAGTGGGTTTGATGATTGCATGGTGTGTGTGTGTGTGTGTGTGTGTGTGTGTGTGTGTGTGTGTGTGTGTGAAGGAGAGAGAGAAGGACAGGAAGATAGGGGTGAGGGGGGCAAGGCAACACTTTAAGAAAGAGCAAGAATAAGTCACAGAATTGGGAGTTGTTTCATCCATCCATTACTGGGGGGATGTTTCCAGTATTGGGAAGATACATTGCTAATACGTAGTGACAGAAGAGCGGCCTGAAGGCCTTTGGTTCTCATTCAGGATGCGATTCTTTATTATTGTACAAACAAAAAAGAATTTTCTTTGATATTTATGATATTTATAATATTTATATTTTTTCCATAATGTGACATTGCAGCTTAAAATTTTATAACTAGGTGGGTGCCTGGGTGACTCAGTCGGTTGAGCCTCCAACTCTTGATCTCGGCTCAGGTTATGATCTCGTGGTTCCCGAGATCGAACCCCGCATCGGGCTCTGTGCTGACAGCACGGACCCTGCTTGAGATTCTCTCTCTCTCCCTCTCTCTCTCTGCGCCTCCCCCACTTGCTGTCCCCCTGTCTCAAAATAAATAAATAAACATTAAAAAAATAATACGATTTTATAACTAAATTCAGAAAATTTTTAGAGGAGCCAGAATGCCCAGAATTATTTCTCATGTTGAGAGAAGGGTGTGTTGGTCTTAGGACCCCCAGAAGTTCTTATAAGGATACAAAATAGGTGACATACATTAATTAATAGCCTCACAAAAAAAGTCTTTTACCCCTTAAGGAGCACATGAAAAATAAAATGTTCTACCGTGGTTTATAATCTGCACATTTGTTCCTTCCTTGCTGTTTGCCCCTTGGCACTCCACTATCATGACTGAAATGACTAGCGTATGATCTGGATGGAAAAAGTCAGCAGTAGGATGGAGCGTCCACCTGGCCTGGACAGAACCCCTACCTTCCTACACTGTCCATCACGCTGCACCTGCTTTTGCTGCAGGATAAACAAAAAACCGTCTCCGATGTCAGTGAATTGAGCAAAGGTGTGATTGATTGATTGATTTAGCAAGTGAGAGGGGGAGTGCAAGTGGGTTAGGGGCAAAGACAGAGGGGGAGAGAGAGAGAGAGAGAGGGGGAGAGCGAGCAAGAGCGCGAGTATGAGCAGGGGAGGGGCAGAGAGAGAGGGAGACGCAGAATCCGAAGCAGGCTCCAGACCCTGAGCTGTCAGCAAGAGCTCAATGGGGGCTCGAACCCACGAACTGTGAGATCCTGACCCGAGCCAAAGCCGGACGCTTAACTGCCCCCAAAGTTGTATTTCTTAATCCCTTTCTGTGTCCAATGTGGAATGGCAGGGGGCCTCTGCCCAGTGTCACCACCTGAAGACCACACTGATGAGGACTCTACCTTGACATGTATCTGCAAGCCACCATTACAGGGAGCAGGAAAGACTGCTACTCGCCCTTTGAAGTCTTCTGCCTTCAAGTGACAAAGGGCACTTTACTCATTTATGGGCCAGAGCAAGTCGCAGGGCTTGCTCACGTCCATCCTCAAAAAGGGCCGGGAGGGTCACCAGGGAACACGGTCGTGTTCCAAGAAGGAGGAAAAGCAGAGTAACTGTGAGTGGCCTCATGCCAACCAGAGCTCCTGTGGATGGGGGAGTGGGGCCAGGAGGGAATGGGGGAGTGTGCATTCCCTACTCTTAGTAGAAAAGAGGTTCAGGGGCACCTGGGTGACTCAGTCAATTAAGTGGCTGACTCTTGATGTCAGCTCAGTTCATGACCCCAGGGGTGTGAGATATAGCCCCACGTTGGGCTCCACGGAGCTGGGTGTGGAGCCTGCTTCAGATTCCCTGTGTCTCCCTTTCTCACTGCCCCTCCCCTGTAAACATGTGCACACTATCTCTTAAATAAGTAAACACTAGAAAAAAAAAAAAGTTCAGAGCTCTCTCGTTCTGCTAATCAGTGATGTCATGTTTGAAGAAGGAATCCACAGATTTCGTATTTTCCATAATTGAAAAATAAGGAGAAATCCTCCTGTAATCAGGAGTTAGTCTGCGGTAGTCGGATGAAAGGACTACAGCCACCATTTACGGTGCTGGTAGGTTACAGCTTTTCGGCATTGTTGGCAAGAGGAAGGGAAGCTGGAGGTCACGTGCGTCTTCTCCTTAGGAAGAGCAAGAATTGGCGTTGGAAAGCGAGAGGCAGGTTTGTAGCTGTCAGGGATTTTTGCAACGGAGGTGACAGAGTGAGGGAGAGAAAGGATGGTGGCATTCTTTGGTTCACAGTAAGAGGTAGCTTGGTCAAGAAAAGATAGAAAACACACTCTTCTGGGGCACCTGGGTGGCTCAGTCGGTTAAGCGTCTGACTTAGGCTCAGGCCATGATCTTGCAGTCTGCGGGTTCAAGCCCCGCGTCGGGCTCTGTGCTAACAGCTCGGAGCCCGGAGCCTGTTTCAGAGGCTGTGTCTCCCTCTTTCTCTGACCCTCCATTATTCATGCTCTCTCTCCCTCTGTCTCAAAAATAAATAAACATTAAAAAAAATTAAAAAAAAAAAAAGAAAACACACTCTTGTTTATAAAGCATGCATGGATCACAACTGTCCTCCTAGCCCTCTTCTCCTTCCCTCCTTTTTTGCTTCTTTTTCCAGCTATAAAACAAAGAGTCGCCAATGTACTCTTCTAGATTCTGGACGCAGAATCGGCAACCCTCGTCTACATGGAGCTTGTATTCTGCTGTGTGTGATACTGATCATCGTATGCACGGAACAAAAGCAGAAGGGGAGTTGGAAAGTGCAGGGTCCTGTTTAAAAGCACTCCTTCATGTAAAGCATTTAGGGAAGGTTTCTCTGAAGGCCTGAAGTTTGAAGCGAGAGTATGGTGATGAAGCAGGCCTTGAAATTATATGTGAAAGACCTCTCCAGACAGAACCATGAGTGCAAAGGCCCTGAGGCGGAACCACGTTGGTCTACGGGGCGGTGTTGGGTCTTCAGAGATGGGTGCTTACGGGGCTTGGTACGGTACCTGGCCCACAGCACTTGTGCGATAATTATCCGTGGGATGAATGGATGAGCCGGGGAATGAATGCAGACCCCACCCTCAGAGAATTCACAGTGCAGTAGGGGACAGAGGCTTGGCCACACGTCACAGGAGTTGGTGTCAGTAACAACACTCAGCACTACACATACTGTTGTTTATCAACAGGGAGCCAGGAGAGGTACCTTGGTGCGATGGTGACGCATTTGGACTCTGGAGCCAGGCCGCCGGATGTCAGCAATAGCTCTTCACTCGCCAGCTTTTTTTTACTTTGAGCACGTTGCTCGATGCGTCTGTGCTTTGTGGACCTGAGACGGATGTTGCCTTCTCGGGAGGTTGGTGTGCGGGCTGCCTGCAGCAACACGTGTGCCGTGCTTAGAGCGGCGCCTGGTGCCGGACAGCCCTTCTTGTGACAGCCATTGTCACGGTCGAAGCTCTGCAGGAACCAACTTGAGAATGTTGCCCCGGGCTTCGCAGAGGAGATACTTGGGCTGGAGTAGAAGAGTAGGGATTCCGAGCGGAGAAAATATGTGTGTGTGTGTGTGTGTGTGTGTGTGTGTGGGCGGGGTGGGCATTCAGCATTATTTTTCAGGAGTTTTTAAAAAGCATACATTTGGTAGCAAAACGTCTTCTTGCTGAATATCAGATTACTGTGGTATAAGTTCCCTCTTGTTTCCCCAAACACTCCCAGGCTCACAACTTGTGGACCCGAGAACTCAGTTGTTGTCATTTTCTATCTTATAAAAACAAAAATGGGGGCACCTGGGTGGCGCAGTCCATTAAGCGTCTGGCTTCAGCTGGTGTCGTGATCTCGCGGTCTGTGCGTTCGAGCCCCGCGTGGGGCTCTGTGCTGACGGCTCGGAGCCTGGAGCCTGCTTCAGCTTCTGTGTCTCCCTCTCTCTCTGCCCCTTCCCCTATTCGTGCTCTGTCTCTCTCTCAAAAATAAAAAATAAATATTAAAAAAATTAAAAAAATAAATAGATCGATGGAGGCCACGTTAGCTTTTAATTTTATTAGCTAGAAAGAAAGACCGTGAAACCCCGTGCGGGTAGGCAAACGGACTGGGACGTGGTAGCAGCTGAAATGTAATGCTCACCGAGGGTATCAGATGTGACCGCCTGGAGCCGTGTGCGGATGCGTCTGTACAGTCGTGTTGTGGGTCTCTCACACGGTCCGTGACTATCACAGATGCGATACCTTCTTTTATTGGCCTAAGAAAATGAGGCCTAGAGATAATTTCTGGGTTTATCTGCTAGGAGAGAATGGCCCATTTTGGTGCCCATTATCTTCACTGCGTCTCCTTCGTTTTTTTCTCTTTGGCGGCCGTTGAAATACGTTAAGAGCTCGTCACCTAATGGAGTGGTGACCTGCTTGCCAGGTTGACTCCCGAGGTGGTACAGGCTCGCTCTGTGTCGTTGGGATGGCCGACACGCCCGGGAGTTGGGTCTGAGAGGTGATCCAGTGATAAAAATTAAAGCGACAGGTGATGGCACTGGAGAGCTCCCATCCGGTGTGGCAGCCAGGTGACTGTTTATCTGCATGATAACCAAGCACCTGAAACTTAAAATTGCGTGCTTACGCTCTTGAAGGTCGGTGGAGGAAAAAAAAAAATGCCCGCAAAGGAAGGAGAGCGAAATCTACCTGCTTTCCTGTCTTCATAGCGAATGTGCAAGTGGGTGATGACACGTCCTGGGAAAGACCATTGTGAGGATGTGGACGACAGGAAAGTCCTGTACGCAAGTCAGTATCTATTTTGAGGACGCAACACATTGTTCCTGTGTATATTGACATGAATAAACCTGCCTCTCGTCACAAACAGTCGTGAGTTAGGAGTTTTCTTCTAAATAGGTGCTTCTGATTCTGGCCTCACACATGGCCCTTCTAAAGAGGATTTAATGTTTACTTAAATTGTTTCTCTCTTCAGCCCTCGCCAAACTTTTCTTTGCCATCGTCACAATTCAGACCTGATTATGAATGGCCAAGGTATCCCAAGAAAAATGGGAAATCTGATTCTTTGAACATTCATATTTCTTTTTGTAAAATATTTCCCAAGGATTGCTCTGGCGTTTCTTTCCTTTTCTTTTTTTTTAATTTTTTAATGTTTTATTTTTGAGAATGGGGGAAAAGGGGCAGAGAGAGAGAGAGGGAGACACAGATGTGAAGCAGGCTCCCGGCTTTGAGCTGTCAGCACAGAGCCCGACGTGGGGCTCGAACTCACAAACCTTGAGATCATGACCCGAGCCAACGTCGGGACGCTTAACCGACGGAGCCACCCAGGGGCCCCTGAAGTTTCTTTCCAAGCATGATAAAATCCTCATTTCTTTCAGATTCCTCCTTCTTCAAAACTACAGGTCTTGAGAGTGATTCACATGTCACAATTCACTGTCTTTCCAATGCTTGTAGTTTCTCAAGGGCCATTTTAGGCATGGCCGTAACTCGTGTTTATATATTTTGTGTTGTAAATGAACTAGGGTACGATTCATATGGTTGAATGTGTGGATTCTGGAAGGCGTATGTTTCCTAGCCAGGCCACTACAGTATCTGCTGTGCACATGACGGGCTGGTTTTGAATGTTGCACTGGAAGCCCCGAGCGGTGAGGGTGTCACCTCTGAGAGTATGACATTGTTTCGTAACAACGTAGTTGCTCTGAAGCACAGATCCTTGCTTTGGTGAAGTCCACGTCTTCAAGGAACATGTGCACGCCCCCCTTCTCACCATCTGTGGCTCATCCAGTGTCCTCAGCTATGATGAGATCACAGTTGGGCCAAGATGGAATTTCCTTGTTTAAATTTTCTCATCGGTTTTTCCCACACAGAGTTGCTAATGACTAGCATGTTTGGAAGTGTATTTCCATTATAGTTCCCGTGCCTTTGCGAATATACCGCAGTCACATAAAAGCGGTATTAGTGATGGGTGATTTTTTTTTTAACGTTTATTTATTTTTGCGACAGAGAGAGACAGAGCATGAACGGGGGAGGGTCAGAGAGAGAGGGAGACACAGAATCTGAAACAAGCTCCAGGCTCTGAGCAGTCAGCACAGAGCCCGACGCGGGGCTCGAACTCACATACCGTGAGATCGTGACCTGAGCCGAAGTCGGACGCTTAACCGACTGAGCCACCCAGGCGCCCCTGATGGGTGGTTTTAAATGCTTATTAGGTATAAGCACCAGTGTATGATATCGTCATCTTATTTCATGAAGTAATGGCTTCATGTGTGGCAAAGGCTATGAATGTGTATGATAAGGATGTTACTTCTTTTCTTTTTTCTTTTTTAAAGTTTACATCCAAGTTAGTTAGCATCTAGTGCAACAATGATTTCAGAAGTAGATTCCTTAATGCCCATCCCCCGTCCCACAACCCCTCCAGCAACCCTCCGTTCTTCGTATTTATGAGTCTCTTCTGTTTTGTCCCCCTCCCTGTTTTTATAGTATTTTTGTTTCCCTCCCCTTATGTTCATCTGTTTTTGTCTCTTAAAGTCCTTATAGGAGTGAAGTCATATGATATTTGTCTTTCTCTGACTAATTTCACTTCGCATAATACCCTCCAGTTCCATCCATGTAGTTGCAAATGGCAAGATTTCATTCTTTTTGATTGCTGAGTAATACTCCATTGTATGTATACATATACCACATCTTCTTTATCCATTCATCCATCAATGGACATTCGGGCTCTTTCCATACTTTGGCTATTATTGATAGTGCTGCTTTAAACATGGGGGTGCATGTGTCCCTTCAAAACAGCATACCTGTATCCCGTGGAGAAATGCCTAGTTGTGCAATTGCTGGGTCGTAGGGTAGTTCTATTTTTAGTTTTTTGAGGACCCTCCATACTGGTTTCCAGAGTGGCCGCACCAGCTTGCATTCCCACCAACAATGCAAAAGAGATCCTCTCTCTCTGCATCCTCGCCACATCCGTTGTTGCCTGAGTTGTTAATGTGAGCCATTCTGACAGGTGGGATCTCAGTGTGGTTTTGATTTGTGTTTCCCTGCTGATGCGTGACGTTGAGCATTTTTTCATGTCAGTTGGCCTTCTGGATGTCTTCTTTGGAGAAGTGTCTCTTCATGTCTTTGGCCCATTTCTTCACTGGGTTATTTGTTTTTTGGGTGTTGAGTTTGATACATTCTTTATAGATTGTGGATACTAACCCTTTATCTGATCTGTCATTTGCAAATATCTTCTCCCATTCTGTCGGTTCCCTTTTAGTTTTGCTGATTGTTTCCTTCGCTGTGCAGAAGGTTTTTATTTTGATGAGGTCTCAGTAGTTCATAAGGATATTATTTCTAACGGTATGTTGGGACCGAAGTCTACTTAACGAAAATGTTAGCACAATTTCTAGCACAGAGGTTTTCAGTGAGTAGCAAAGAAAGGGTGAAAAATAACACAGGAACTCAACAACCAGAATGTTCAGATACTGTGGTGGCTTCACTACTTAGCTGCTTGAATTTGGGCACCTTTTAAGTCTGTAAGTTTCAGTTTCCTTGTCTGTAAAGTGGAATTGTTTTTAACCACATGAGAAAAGCAGTTATCCACGGCAGCAACGTATGATTAATCTTACAAGTATTTGAAAAATGAGTTTTAATGATGTAGAACTCTGATTAAGTAAGTAGTATGTTGAGCTGAGAATTTTATCTAGCAGGGAAGTTTGCTCATTTTTAAAGACTAGTAATGACACACAAGCAAAGAGCACACTAAGGCGTGATGGGTACTTTGATTCCACAGTGGGATGCTCTGGAGGTAGAGAAGGGACATCCATGCAAATGCAGGGAGAGAGAAGGATTGGAGGAAGAACTGAATGGGCAGGCCCCTGAGGTTTCCTGGAGGTGATGACACTTGAGTCGGGTGTTTGTGGTAGGCAGAATTTCTAGGAACGACCCTTAAGTTTCCATGTCCGATCTAATCAAATGAGTCCTTAAGAGCAGAGACAACTTTCAGAAGCTCCCGGCACAAGAAGAGGGCAAAGAGAATTAAAATACAAGAAAGGTCAAACGTGTCATGGTTGGTTTGAATGTGGAGAGGGCACCATAAAGAGGAGCGAGGACACCCGAGGGCGCTGAATGAGGCCCCATGCTGACTTGGGGACCTCACTGCCACAAACACAAGGAAGGGAGTTCTGCTAACAGCTTGAGTGAGCATGGAAGTACCTTCTTCAGCAGAAGCCCTCCAGGTGAGACCCCAGCCTGGCCATCACCTTGACTTTGGTCTTGTGGAGCCTTCCCATGTGGACGCTGACCTACATAAACTGTGAGATAATAAATAGTGTGGTGTTAGGGCACTAAATTACTGTCTGTTTGTTACAGAGCTGGAGAAAGCTAATGTAATTTTGAAGGATGTACTTAAAGAGTTAGCTAGGAGAAGAAACAGAGACAGGGAGGCCAGTTAAAAGGCTGGGGGAAAAACCTAACAAGTCAAAAAGGCTTAACAAATGCAGAAAATCATGGTACATCACAGCAGCACTAGGGACAGCAATTTCCATTATACCCAGAGCTGTGGAGCTGTAGATAAACATGGAATTTCTTGATGAACAGCAGTGTATTCTTGGTCTGGCATGGTTGAATACTAAAATGGCTAACATTCATCCGAAGGTAAAACTTCCTAAGGTGCCTGGGTGGCTCAGTCAGTTGAGCATCCAGCTCTTGATTTCGGCTCAGGTCATGATCCCAGGTCGAGCCCCACATCAGGCTCTGTGTTGAGCCTGGAGCCTGCTTTGGATTCTCTCTCTCTCTCGCTCTCTCTCTCTCTCTCTCTCTCTCTCTCCCTCCCTCCCTCCCTCTGCCTCCCTCCCTCTCTGCCTCCCTCGGCCCCTCTCCCCTGCTCACACTCACTCTCTCTCTCTCTCTAAAATTAAAAAAAAAAAAAAAAGACGGTAAAACCTCTTATTCAGTCCTAAGGATCCACGTTTGTGTAGGAAAGTTTAATTTTGGAGAGGTGGGAATAAAGTACAATGAATCAAAGGTTATTAGAAGTTGGTCCAAATTTCAATATTTGAGAGTAATTCCAAATTCAGGAAGAGGGAATGATGTGCACTAAGATTCATAATAAAATAGAGGAAAGAACATAAAGGCAGGTTGGAAAGAGTAAAAGGGATGAAGTATTTTTCTGGGGTGAGACTTCGCGTAGTCTTATAGCAGATTTGTAAATAACGTGTCTGGTTTCATCGTGTTTCACTCTGTACTTGGTTATTCATCACCTTTTCCCAATGATGAGAGAAAATGTATTTTAATGAAAATAATAAACTTCATAATTCACTTATACACTGACATTAGCAGGGTGAACTAAAATCAGTATATTTTTGCCAAATATAATTTGCTTTTAGTTTTTTATATCTTTCTGAAGATGTAGGACATATTTAGTATAACTTACCACCTAGGTCTGTACTAAATGATGTTTTAAAAAGACAAGAACTGCTCTTCCCCTGATGTATTTCCTATAAAATACATAAGTAGTAAATGGTTTAAAATTTTCAAGTGACAAAGTGGGATTTAACTTACTTCTACGTTATTATTTATTTTAACTTTTTTTTTGAGGGAGAAAGAGACAGAGTGTGAATGGGGGAGGGGCAGAGAGAGAGGGAGACACAGAATCTGAAGCAGGCTCCAGGTTCCAAGCTGTCAGCACAGAGCCCGACGTGGGGTTGAACCCACGAACTGTGAGATCATGAGCTGAGCTGAGTCAGACGCTTAACTGACTGAGCCACCCAGGCACCCCAACTTATTTCTACATTATTATGTCAGCCATGTATGTATAGACATCAAAATATATTTATTTAAAATTTTTTAATGTTTTATTTTGAGAGAGAGAGAGTGAGCATGAGTAAGGGAAGAACAGACAGAGAGAGAGAGACACACACACAGAATAAGAAGCAGGCTCCAGACTCTGAGCTGTCAGCACAGAGCCCGATGCGGGACTCAAACTCACAAACTGTGAGATCATGACCTGAGCCAAAGTCGGATGTTTAACCAATTGAGCCACCCAGGTGCCCCAAAATATGTTTATTTAAAATGCGAAATTTAACTAAAATGATGACTCACTCCTTCTCACTGTGTATAAATTCACAGAATTACAAAATAGCACCATCAACCATTCCTTGGGTTAACAGCCACATTTACATACATTGGAAAATTGACAGTTTTCTACGCGGTCCTTCGGTCAGTGTTTCTACGCGGTCCTTCGGTGTAGAGTTGCAGCTGCCGTGATGATTTCAGCAAGCCAAGTATATTCTAAAAGGAAAAGATGGATGAAAATGAACCATTTTTTCCTACCCCTGTTCTGAGTTATTTCACTGGAAAGTTAAGCACATCTTTCTACGCAGGCAAACTGTAAGCAGTAAAACCCCTCTGATAAACTAACAACCGTGAAAAGAAGATGGTTATCTAGTCCAACCAGGGATGCCTAAACCAAGGCTCGACAGCAGAGGCACAATGTCATGGAAGAGAAGTCGGTGCAAACACATTTTTCTCCTCCTTTACATCCTAATCCCTATTACCCTATGGAAAACTTGGACCCCGTGAGAGAAAGAAAGGAACAGGCCAGTCCTCCCTTCACTCAGTCCGCCCCAAGACCAAAATTACTCCAAAATAAAGGTGGTTTTGAGCAAAGTCATTTCGTCTGCTTTTCTTTTTCAACAGAACTAAAATCAAACATGATTTCCAATGGAACGTTAATCAATATTGCCTCCCTTTATCTTGATGGTTTCATTGGTTCAAACACTCTAGCGTTAATTCTCGCTAGAGAATGTACATGTCTGTACATGTATATGTATTTGTCTATATGTCTATACATACATGGCTGACATAAGGATTTTCTACTTATACCAATGGTCAGAAATGTTTAGTTGATTTCTGCTCCGACCTTTTCATAACTGTTCTGACCCTTTCTTTGCTTAAAACTTCCTCGGTTCATTTCTTTAATAGGGTTGGGAAACCTTATTTATTTCATAAATAACTTTTTTCCCGAAGTTTAATGAATGGGTTTAAAACTAATACTGAGAAACTCACAGGAAGAAGAGTCATTTGGAGACAAGAATTATAATCCAGGCCTGGTTTATGCTTCCAGTTTGGTGATGGCCTCTCTAAGTATGAGAGTTTTATGAGGAGAGACCAGCATAGTAAGATTTATGGTATTCCTGCCCAATGATGTCACTGCTAAGTTGTCTAAACTCTGCCATTTAGCTGACTGTGTTCAAAATATAGACCATTTTATAAAATCATTATCTTTATGTCCCAAGTAATATGTGCCGATCATAAAGATAGAACTAAGAAGAAAATTTAAGTTCCAAGTGGATGGAAATTTTTGTCTGTTGTCACTGGTTCGTGTCCTTATTTGATGTCTCACTGTCTGCTCCATGGGGCTAGGGGCCATATGCTTTCTTGTCTATCAAGCACATATCACTACACCTGGCTCATGTTTATGCACCTGTACAAGTGAACGTCTACACTATAAATTATACATTTTTATATGGGATCTTACCATTTGTGATGAAATGTCTTTTTACTCAGTACATCATCAGTACATAACATGCGAAGAGATACATTTCTATAATTTTAATAGCCACATAGGATCTTCTCAGTTTACTAATTCTTTTTTACAGTTCTTGTGAGCTGTTTCCATTCCTTAATTAAAAGCAGTGTTTCAAGGGGCACCTGGGGTGGCTCAGTCGGTTAAATGGCCAAATTTGGCTCCGGTCATGATCTGGCGGTTCATGAGTTTGAGCCCCCGCATCGGGCTGTGTGCTGACAGCTCGGAGCCCAGAGCCTGCTTCGGATTCTGTGTCTCCCTCTGTCTCTACCCCTCCCCCATTCACACACTCTCTCTCTCTCTCTCTCTCTCTCTCCCTCTCTCTCTCTCTCTCTCTCTCTCTCTCAAAAATAGCAAACATTAAAAGAAAAACAGCATTTCAAGAAAAACATCATCGTTTCGTATTCTACCTATGATTGTTGTCTAGTGATAAATCCTTAGAAGTAAAACGGATGGATAAAAGCGTGTTGGTTCACACACACAGGGCAGACAGTCTACTGAAGAATACATGGAAGCAGCCACTCACTCATGCCTAGCTGTGAATTAAATATAGTTACTCTAATTCTTTTCCTTTCATATCTCACTGATAGGAGTGGCCCTGAGGGGGAAATAAAAGGGTGTTTTGATTAGGAGCAGGTTTTGACAATCCTCCTCTCCCTGCCACTCCCGCAGAGCGTTTGTATCTCTGGATGAAAGGAGGGAAGCACAGAGACACGTAGCCCAGAGGGGCGAGGAGTCAGGGCATGAGCAACAGCAGAGACCCTGGCAGAAGACAGATGATGGCCCGCGTCTGCGGTTTGCAGAGGCCTGGCTTTGCCTTGATCCGGGCCTCCATCCAAGTGTATCAGGTTCAGGAGCATGTGGGAAGACTTTGCATTTTCAGTGGGACGTTGTGACTTCAGGTCCCGTGTTTCTCGTTTCGCGTGTCATTAGCACCATCGTTAGAATCACCGGGAAGTCAGGGAGAGGTGTGGCCGAGTCATTCCAGAGCCTGAGTGCCAGGCAGTCACCTACATGGCAGGACTTTCTACCCCCCGGGAGCTCTTCAGCCTCGTCCACATCCGCTTCTCCTCGAGAAGTCGTCGTTGTGTAGCAACGGACGTTCGTTGCTCAGAGATTTAGCAGATGGTATTTCCAGATATCAAAGCGATTGATTGATTTTGAGAAAGAGAGAGAGAGAGGAGGGAGAGCAGGGGAGAGGCAGAGAGAGAGGGAGAGAGAGTATCCCAAGCAGGCTCCACGACGTCAGCACAGAGGCTGACAGGGGATTCAAACTCAGGAACCCTGCGATCATAACCTGAGCCGAAATTCAGAGCCGGACGCTCAGACGACCGGGCCACCCACGTGCCCCAATATCCAACTATTTTGTATCTGTACTTGGGGAAATTTCCCCAGGTGGCACAGTGTTTTGTATTGTACTGTATGTTGGTGTGCCTGCGCAACTTATTAGATACGTAAGAACATTTGCTTTCATTTGACTTCCCGCCCACAGGGCTTTCTACACATTCGTCGACTGTATTACAGGGTATGTAGAAAGGTGCAGCCTCTTACATGAGCTCTAAGCCCTATCTCACTGTCAAGTTTATTCCAAGAATAGGACTGAGGAGGCCCACCTACTGCTCAAATTATAGAGAGGGCAGAGGGTGGGCAGAATCTGGCCCAGTGGGATCATCCAGCTTGGAAATAATTTATGAAAACTCTTTGGCGGTTTTCGCCATGCCTGTGCTCCCCCAAAACCATAAAATCCGTGCTGGTGATCAGAATAGGAAGAGAGAACTTTGATTTGCAATGCATGTGGTAGGGGATGCCCATGAAATTTTTAATTATTTTTATGAGGTATAGTTTTATCATAAGAAAGATCTACTAGGCACCCACATTTGTTTATTGATTTGCTTTTTTAATTTCCTCAAAGCAAAGCTAATCAGATTTTAGCATATTTTCCCTTCAAAACCCTTTGTTGAGGGTCTTTGCCGTTGTTAAGTAGAAAACTGTGTTGACTTCATGTTTTGGTCACTTACTGTACACATATGTTATTGATATTATAAATAATGAGTATGCTTTTCTGTAGGTTACAGGTGGCTTTATAGGTCAGCTATAGGCTGATACTTCCTCAAATCTCATCGTTAAAAAATAGAGGCTTAGGAAGTTTCTAGAGTCTTTGTATAGAATTTATGGAATAAAGGAGAGTGTCTAGAAGATTGGTAATGTTTCAGCTTCCAAGTAAGAGAGTCAGGGACAAATTTAGATTCCCTCATGTCTAGGTAAGTAACTGAAATTGATTCTGGCATATGAGGAGGATTATATCAGGACCGATTTTTAGAAAAGGAGAAGTTGACCACTAAGATTCAGAGTTAGTTCACTATGATGGCCTAATACGGTCAAACATCACTTTGAAAAAAAAAAAAATAACGTACTCAACTGGTAGATTACTGGAATTTTGTGGACACTGTGCCTCTGGATTTTAGCAAGATGTGTATCAGAGTTGCTGATGACATCCTTATCAGGTGGGGGGAGGGGTGGGCTGGGTGATAATCTTGTTAGGTAGATCTCGGGCTGTTTGAATCATTAACATTCATTAACTGTACCACTGCCATTAATTAATGCCAACTTGATGGAAACTTTAGTCTGGTTCAGTATATTTATTAATAAATTCACAGAGAGGCTTAATGACATACTAATAAAATTTGAGGATATTAGGGCTGGGAGGGCTAGTTCATATCTTTCCAAAAAGAACTTAACAGGAATAGATGATAGATAAGAGAGAAAGCTTAAGAGGAATGTCACTGATTTAAGATTTTCAAAAAAAAAAAAAAATACACATGGAAGGGGGAAATGAAATAACTCTGAAAGTTACCAGACGAAGACCTAAGATTAATGGATACAAGTTTCAGGAAAATATAATTTTGGTTCAGTGAAAGAAAGAAATCACATTTAGAGCTGTCTACAATGGAGATGGACCATTCAGGAAGCAAGAAGGTGTTCCAGTGAAAACTGGATGAGCCCAGGAACCACAGATGAACCACTTGCTTAATATTTTCCACGAGGCATTCCGCATCTGATTCCACAATGGTGATAGGCAGATGATGTCTCCATTATTTAGGGGTGTTATCGGGTCCTTTGAATTCTCACAGGAGTTTATTTTTAATTCTTTTGACATTTATTCCTGTGCAGCGTATTTATTTGTATCTGTGTCTTATCTCATTTCCTGGACCTCAAGCTCTTTGAGATCAAGACTTGTCAATTATCACTATGACTTTTAGTACCTAGCATAGCATCTTGCACATCACACATTGAAATTGTCAATAAACAAATGAAGGAATAAATTCTCTACCAGTATATATCTTTTTTCCCCATAGGAGTCAGGACACCCGAAGGCCTTGAGGATAATTTGTGTTTGTAACAGCGTAGAACATGCTGGGACTTCAAATGTTTTGCTCTCCTTTTGGGTGGTAGCATGCTGAATTTATCATTTTCGCCTGGATATATCCAGGCTCCTGTGTTTAACATTACTTATGAGGGGCACTCTGGAGGTCGCTGGAAATGTAAAAGACATGCGATAATGTGGCCTTCATGGGGACAAGAATTCTGGTTTATTCACCTTTTATCTCAGATGCCTGGTTTATAACAAGCTCTCAAAAAATGTCAAATTGCTTCCTGACTATCCATTTGAGTTTAGTTTTAAAAGGTGAGTCGGGGCTCTGCAATGAGGAAGGGCATTTCATTTGGAGAAAGCAACGGAAACCAAGAGGTGTCCCATAGGATCACTGGGCTCAGGTAAAGCACCCATGTCCCTGGGGGATAAGGTGTGCCAGGGTTGAGGGAATAGGAAACAAATGGTATAAATCACAGCGGGGACCCTGTGGAGGGGCCTTGAGTGCCGTGCCAAGGAATGCAGTGTGGGTCCGAGGATCCTGGAAATGGAACTTAGCAATAGACATCTCCAGATGCTGGGCTAGTCTATTTTAGAGCAGCCCTAAGCCCTTAGAGCATTTTCCGTCCCCCAGTGATGTGCTTGAGGGAGTGCCAGGGGAATTGTAGGGGAGCATTCCCGGGGTGCCCAAGGCGACCTGGACTTTGAGCATTTGGGTTGCAGGCCCCACAGGACCAAATGTTGCAATCACACCTGCATTCTTGGGCATTCTAGAGGTGTCTCCATGCAGTTCATGTCTCGACGATCCTTTTCAGAGTTTAAAGGTGGACGTGGTTAGCCAAGAACTTCTTTTATTGTGTCTGCCCTTTGGAAACGTGACTTTGCAGTGGTGTTTTGGGCTCAGAAGGCTGGCTTACCGAGGCCGGGGTTTGGGACTTGCGGTAGGGCCTCTTCTCTGAGGCGGCTGCCAGGGTCTCCTGGCCTAAGTGGACTCTTCCTAAAAGGTGCTTCCCCAGGCTACTTGTTGTGCTGCTGCCGTTGGTTAAGTTTAGATTGATGTCAGCATTTGTTGCTACGTTGATTTGGAAAGCTCTCTAATTTAACTCTTCATGTATATTGCCGTCCCTTGATGATGATGGTGATAATTTTCACTGCGGCTTCAGATTTAATAAATGTCATCTAAGTAAATTGCTTTTTAAGCAATTGAGAGAGAGAGAGAAAAAGAGGGAGAGTGCAGGAGAGCCCCTCGGGTGTGGTTCTTAGGTGTGGGGGGTTTCTTCTTAGACAAGTTGCCTTCAGTTGCATGTACATTTCATGTCTGATGAGCTTCTTGCAGGGAGCTAAGGAATCCTTTTCCAGTCTGCTGCCACTGTGATTTACATCTTCTTGAGACCTTTGCATGACCCCCAAGTTGCTAAAGATAACGTTCCTTCCCTAGGCTAACAAAGCCCTACAGGGTCTGGGTGCTGCCTCCATGTTCTCCGTTGCTTTCTTAGAAGCACATGGGCCTTTGTTCGTTCCCTGGAGCTACACGGTTTCCTCCCCTCACGGCCTTTACACATCCCTTTCTTCTGCCCACCACAGACTGTGTTCCTTCCCCTCTTCGTCCACTTATTCCCACCCATCCTACGGTTTCGACACAATCAGGGCTGACTCCAAGAATTTCATTCTGAGCCCTGGCCTATGTCAGATTCTGTTATTAGCTCGTAGATCACGGATATCATTTTACTGGTCCATTATAGTTTTTCGTTAGTTTCTGTGATGATTGGCTTAATATCCCCATGTTTCACTGAAGTGTAGAAAACCTGTGGATCTTGTTCACTCTGGGTCTGATAGCACAGCCCTGTGATCAGCAGGCAAGAGGTTCTCGATTATTATTTGATAAATGAATGAATAAATAATATTATATTTAAACATTCCTGGAATCTCATTTCCCTGGTAAGGTGGAATTGATCAATAGTTTGTCTCATCCTGAATAAATTTTTCATTGTTCATGCCAGTAGCAAACCAACTCTATTCCTTTCTTGTTAGACTACTTGTTAGACCACATATTGGACCTTGCAAATTTTAGGACATCAGGTGACAGAGTGGAAGGGATGGATGGATGATCCTTGAAACTGGACAAACCCGATTTCAAATCCCTGCTCTACAACCTGGCTTGCCAGCTTTTATGACCTCTGCCATGTATCTTAATGACTCTGAGCCGCAGTTTCCCCACCAAGTAAAATGGGACTAAGAGCCTCGATTTGTAAATTTAGTGAGGTCTGTCATCATTGTATTTTATTTTATTTTTAATTTTTTTAACATTTATTTTTGAGAGACAGAGCACGAGCAGGGGAGGGGCAAAGAGAGAGGGAGACACAGAATCTGAAGCAGGCTCCAGGCTGTGTGAGCTGTTAGCACAGAGCCCGAAGTGGGGCTTGAACTCAAGAATGCCGAGATCATGACCTCAGCTGAAGTCAGATGCCCAACCGACTGAGCCACCCCGGTGCCCCACAACAAACATATTTTGCATGAGAAATTACAGAAGTTAATTTTCAGAGGGCAATTCCTAGTTGCTTTCTTCCTAAAGTATCGTTTCCTAATTAAAAATTTAAAAATTCAGAAACGTTAATGGCAAAAAGGGAATATCATGAGTGCTTGAATCAAGTAGTTAGGGTATTGAAACAGACCAAGTCCAAGAAATGTCCATCTTTGGGGCTCACGACACGTTCGGTGTTTATTGCCATGTCAGAGTGAGAGGTCGAGATGATGTGTCTGTGTTTCATATCCCTCCCTGTATGGGCCTGACTTCTGGTCTCTTCAAGAATACTCTTCCCCAGCCCAGTGGCCACTGGGTTTGTTGCTTGAACCTGGGTTTCCTTTTCTCGTGTATGAAAATTGCCTTTTATTAGAACTATCCTTTTTTGTTGGCTCTGTTCTTGAACATGAGCTGACCACACACACACACACACACACACACACACACACAGAAGCCCCATTTTGAACTAGAGATTCTGATGAGCTCAGACCATTCTGGAGTTATTTAGCAAGGTCTGACATGTATTTTTTTCCCCTACAGTTTTTTTCTTTTCCTTTCTTTTTTTCTTTTTTTTTTGGATTTGAAGTTTTCTGGGGAACTGGTATCTCATCTGGTAGCTCTCAGCTGTTGTCAAGCTAAGTTTTCTATCACAATCTATTGTTCCTTGACATGTGATGGCATTTATTAGAGAACCTGGTGGAGCCTCAGATATAAACACAGCATCTCATCCCAGTTAACAGTCTGAGATTTTATGTGCTTTTGGCAAGGTATGCCAGCCTTATTTTTACTGCCTCCACTTTTGAAAGCAGCAAACATACATGCCTTCATAGACCTCCACGATTCCACACGCTGACACACTGCCAAGTGTTTTTGATGGGTTGCTTTTCACTTCGGAGCTCGAAGGGAGGCTCACGCTGGAGACTTACACAGGTAGAGGGGGGACGTGCGTACAGACGAACCTGCGTGTCCCTGCAGAGCTGGTATCTGGGACTCTGGAAGTGGAACACATTGGTTTATTTGTGACAGTGCTGGCCAAACCCCTGTGCCGGCTTGTTGTCAAAACCCCATGGCTGGCCTTGCAATAAGAGACAGGTTAATAATTGCAAATGCGAGTAAGGCAGCAGAAAGATTGGTTGTGCTGTTTTTTATTCTAATATGGGATTGGAGTTCTTTACTCAAGAGGCAGCCGTTTGTGTGGTATGCTACTGTTCGAAGTACACACACTTTAAACCTTAAGGGGATGCTAAACGGTGTGCACTTGGAAAAGTGTGTGTGTGTGTGTTTGTGCACGCGCTACGTTTACAGTTTTTAGGCTGTGCAACATCACAATAAGCATTTCACACCCAGCTGATTGTTATACTAAACCAACTATCATTTAAAAGCCTCCAGAACTAAGGTGACAGTATTCATTATCTTATTGCCCTTTGAGAGAAACACTTGTGAGGTCACCTCTGTGTGATGAAAACAAAATAATAATTCTTTTTTTTTAAGTTTTTTTTGAGAGACAGAGAGAGCATGAGTGGGGGAGGGGCAGAGGGTGGGGGGGAGTCACAGAATCCAAAGCAGGCTCCAGGCTCTGAGCTGTCAGGACAGAGCCCGATGCGGGGCTCGAACTCACGAGCTGTGAGATCATGACCTGAGCCAAAAGTTGGACACTTAACTGCCTGAGCCCCCCAGGTGCCCCCAAAATTATAATTCTTGGCAAAAGGATCAATCAGAAATGGTGCCACAGTTCCCGGAATATAGGGCAACTTCCAAAAAAATGATGAAAATTAAGCACAAATTCTTTCTCTGCCCTGTACTAGATAGACCTTTTCCTGCTCTATCCACAGCCCCTTCCAGAGAATCTGCCTCCCTCTTGGCTCCCAGAAGTGGCAGCCCCACTGGTCAGGGGGCTGTCCCCAGTCCTCCCTGTGATTAATGGATTAGGGACGGAACTCTAATGAAAAGCGAGCTGATCTAATCACAGGATGGATGTCAACCTGAGTGTCTCTCTCAAGACCTTGAACAACGTGGCATTAAGATTTGATCCAGTCGGTGATGAACCCGCAATTGGAGTGTGATGTGCACGCTGGGCTATATGGATTACCATGTGGACACGAATGATCTGGAAGGTGGAGGGAGAGGGTGGGAGAGGCAGGCGGATTCAGGGAGAAGATAGAAGTCGACTCAGAGAGAGTTGGAAGGAGCCACCTCAAGACCTACCATTGTCTTCCAATTTCTCTAAGAACATGCTTGACATCCTTGTTGGCACATAATGAACCTAAGCTACCTTGAGTTTCTGTTTTCTGCAGCCAAAACAGTCTTGAGGAGAACATCCCATTTTACAACAGGATCCTGTATTCATGACTACGAAATGGAATTTGTTTCTACACTCTGGGATGCAATATAAGATTCTTCTAAGAAAGGCCTCTAAGATCCTCAAAAACTAGAAGGGATTCAGTATGAGGGTGCAATGAAAATAGTGCTTCAGTTTGGGAAATGTATTCCAGATGGAATGTTATTGAAACTTATAAGTCTGGAGTAAACATGGATGTGTTCACCAAATTCTTGAATATCAGGACCAGATGGCTTTCTTTAAGACTGGAAAAGGATTATTTTCATTCAAATAAGCAATACAACTTTACCAAACAGGAAAGGGGTGAATGGAATTCATTGCCTCAATGTATGGCTTGGGCTTAGAATATAAATGAGGAATTCGGACACATTTTTGTGACAAACAGCCGTAATAGGCGATTTGGATCAGTTAGAAAAGTTTGAAAATATTACTGCCCTTTTGTAGGGACGCTAGGGAGGATGGTTTTGCCTCCTCGGAGAACATCTCCTTGATGTCAGTAACAGATTCTACAGCAAGCTGCACCGTTTCCCAGAGTTTCACGGATGGCAGGTCTGAATTTGCCCCCCAACCCTCAGACATCTTGTTTCTTTTTCTGAGTCATACATCTGATTCATTCTCATCCTGAGAGTCTGGAAAACCTAAGCCATTTTGAAAATTTGGAGAAGACCTCTTTTCTTCAGTTCAAGAAAGACAGAACTGAGGTACATATTTCCCAAATCCACACGGGTCATTTCGAGTTGGGGGGGGGGTGGGTTTCTGTGGCGCCACATCTGGCCACGGAGCGCTTTCCGCCCAGTAATGTGACTTCGGTCAGGCTACTTAACTCCTGAAGGCCATGGGCTTAGGCCGGCCTGTGTGAGTTCATCAACTGTCATCAAAGACAGTCAACAGTTATCACAGAGGTCCCCGCCTCCCAGGATCCTGCATGAAGAAACCACTTCTGTTCTAAGATACCCACCAGCCTTCCTCAGAGAAATACCTTCCATTTGTTTCTCTTTAATGAACCCCCTTTCCGATTTGAGATCATTATTCTTCACAACCCCAACTGCACTAAAGACTGAAGCTGTTTGCTGCTGCTTTGTAGGGAAAATTCAACCCTTTCAAAAACCTAATTGTAGAATCTCCTTCTCAGAGCGACAATGGAAGAAAATACCAGCGAAGCGTCCTTCCCTTTTCTTGTCCCCTCGCCGCTCCTGTAAAATGTTTTAGGACACATGTCACTACTCGTACATTTTACAAGAAAGATAAAAAGCCATTTTAGCTTTGTTTTCTGGTCTGAATGTAAACTTTTAGTTTTTCCTACCAAACAAGATTCATCTCTGCTTCATGAATATATAGTTTTAACTTGGCAGTTTATTGTCCACGTTAAATATGAGGCTAACACAGGAAGAAAAAAATCTTATTCTTCTAGCATCAGGAAGATGAAACTGTAGCAGGCCAAGGAACAAAAATGTCCTAAGTAGGAGTTAATTAATAAAAGTCTACAACCCTTTTTTGTCATCCCCCCTGCTCGGTGACTCTTAGCCAGAAAACCCTCAAGTCAGCCAAAAGTTTCCTTTCTCAATGGAAAAGGAAAAAATTAGATGCCTTCCTCCAAAACAAAAAACAACACAGAAAATTGACTTATGATCTTTGCCAAAATTGATGACCAAATACTTTGGACAAACTATGTTTTTCGTGCTTTATGGGCTACGAATAGACACTCTTTACATAACTATGAATATGTATCATTCTTAAGTAGCTTAAAATAAAGTCACTAGTGTTAATTTTGTTTCTCTGTCTCCAAAAGACCAGAATATGACCTGGATATAGAAACTCACACCAGTACTTTCTGTCCTGTCTGATGATGGCAAGAGTGTTGGGAGAGGAACATAGCCTTCCTGAGGCAGTATTCCGTGCACAAAACCAGGGGTGCCTTCTACAGAAATACAGAGTTCTCAGTCAGAGAAACAAAGCCTTTAAACCACCAGCTAAGTTCTCTTTGAAACGCTCTGCCTTTTTTTTTTATGTATTGGGTAGCTGAAAAGGCAGATATATTCTAGTTTGTTTCCCAGTGTTAAGATTAGGTATTAGTGTTGTATTCCTCTTTGGCCAGAATGGCAAATTCCATTTTACCAAATATTTATAGAGTCCGGTTAAATTTCACTCACTGCCGGGCAGTATGTCCTAAGTGAGTTTGCATCTTGCAGAATAAAACCAAGTGACAATTTTTGAAAATACTGATAATCGCCACCCTAAATATTATCTTAGAAGTTACCCTGTGCCTTTGCTAGAAGTTCTTTCCGTTTTGCTCACTCAGTGCCCTGGGGATGGGTCTTGTGAAGCCCCACTGCTGAGGCGATTCCTCCACAAACCTTCTCCCGAAGCCTCACGATGACTTTAAAATTCCAGGAGTTGGAGCACTGGGTGCTCCGTTGGTTGAGCATCCAACTCTTGACTTCGGCTCAGGTCATAATCCCAGGGTTGTGGGATCGTGCCCTGCACTGGGCTCCACATTCTCCATGGAGTCTGCCTAAGATTCTCTCTCTCTCTCTCTCTCTCTCAAAAAAAAACCCAAAAAACAAAAAACAAAAACCAAAAAACCAGAGGCATAATTTTCTATTCACAGAATATGAGAATATTTTTTATTTATTTTTTATTAAAAAAATTTTTTTAATGTGTGTTTATTTTTGAGAAAATGCGAGAGAGAGAGTGCAATCAGTGGAGGGGCAGACAGAGGGAGACACAGAATCCGAAGCGGGCTCCAGGCTCTGAGCTGTCAGCCCAAAGCCCGATGCGGGGCTCGAACTCACGAACTATGAGGTCATGACCTGAGCCGAAGTCGGACGCTTAACTGACTGAGCCACTCAGGCGCGCCGAGAATTTTTTTTTTTTTTCCCGATAGAAAAAGTGACAAGCAAACATGAAAACGAAGATATATTTTAAAGATTGATACCTGTCAGGGTGCCTGGGTGGCTCAGTCAGTTAAGCATCCAACTCTTGATTTTGGCTCATGTCATGATCTCACTAAGTAAAGGAAAATGTCCTGATAAAAATAAAATGCTCACCACAGTACCTGTCTGTCTGCAAAGAGAGAAAATTCTGATTAAGAAATCACAAGCACTTGTGACACAAGTGATAATTATTTTTCTCATTACAAGTTTACAATAAAGGAAATCATATCCTGTTGACTTCAGTGTTTCTGAGCTTGAACCCAAGCAAGTTCAAGGCCCTGAGACTTTCGGTTGTTGGTTAGAGGGTTGGGTGTTAGAATGGCTACAAGTGAATTCCAGATTTATCTCACTTACTCATATGTATAGTATTTATCTTGACATATCCTTTCGTGTTTTCCATGTGGAGAAAATAAGATCTCATTGGAGTTGCTCGTTGTTAAACCATAAGATACATATTTTGATTTTTTTTTTCATTTTTAAAAACTTACCTGTATACTGCTAACAGTCAAGGGTAAGAATTATTGTAACTCATTGTCTCACTCATGGTGCTTTAGTAGGAAGCATGATTTTTTTTTTTCACAATAGTGTAGAAAGCACGCATTCACCTGCAAGTCAGAATAGAATAACAGACTCCCCAAATGTTAGAGAACAGCCAGTTTTCATTGCTGTAGTTGTCGGATCACTGTGGACAATTTTGTTGCTATTTAAAAATGTTTTTTTACACATGGTTTCAACATAAGGCTTTCACATTTAAAATATAAAGGGCTGCTGTAAAAATTCTGGAACATGGTCCTCAAGTTTAAATACATTTATAACTAGACAAATTATTGGCTTCATTCTAAAATAATTTTTAGGGGCACCTGGGTGGCTCAGTCAGTTAGGTGTCCAACTTTGGCTCAGGTCATGATCTCACAGTTTGTGATTTCAAGTCCTGCGTCGGGCTCTGTGCTGACAGCTCGGAGCCTGGAGCCGGCTTCAGATTCTCTGTCTCCCTCTCTCTCTGCCCCTCCCTGCTCATGTTCTGTCCTCTCTGTCTCAAAAATAAATAAACATTAAAAAAATCAAAATAATTTCTAAATGTTTTCCTCACACGGCATGTATGTACCCCAGACCCGGTGGTAAAATCAACATTGAAGATAGCAAGCTTCAGATAATCAATGGGGGGCTGAGGGGGAAAGCTTAACAAAAAAAGGATTTGGGGTTAAAAAAACTGAAAAAGGGGGCGCCTGGGTGGCGCAGTCGGTTAAGCGTCCGACTTCAGCCAGGTCATGATCTCGCGGTCCGTGAGTTCGAGCCTCGCGTCGGGCTCTGGGCTGATGGCTCGGAGCCTGGAGCCTGTTTCCGATTCTGTGTCTCCCTCTCTCTCTGCCCCTCCCCCGTTCATGCTCTGTCTCTCTCTGTCCCAAAAATAAATAAAAAAACGTTGAAAAAAAAAATTAAAAAAAAAAAAAACAAAAAAAAAAACTGAAAAAGGTCTCTCTGGAAAATAACTATGGTTTTGGAAAACATGATCAACAAATTAGAAAATTGGAGTTTGGCCAGCTGCTCGGTAGAAAGAAATTAAAATAGAATTTCTGTTCTTAGCTAAAATATCAGCTCACACCCTCTCTAACCTTGCAAAAAGAAACCGGTTCTTAAATAGCATCTGTAACCCAGAAACCAGAAGTAAATGATGGAAATATTGGAACGTAGAAAAACAATACAGCAACATGCCAGATTTCTTGAGTTTTTAAAAAAAGAAAACACAAAAATAAGTCGCTGGGAACCGGTTTTAACACCTTCTGACCCTAAATAGCGCACTCACAAGTATATGTACAAGTTCAAACTGGGGCTTCCCAGATTTTCATTCTACCGCCTGTGTAAGGAGGTTATGAAAAACACACTTAGCCAAACAGCTAAATCAAAGGCATTAGGCATTTCGGGTTTTTGCACATTTGGATAATGTGTGAAAATATTTCCAACTTTAAAAATATCTTTACACCTTCCTCTGTGCCGAGAAAGGGAGTGAGGACAGCGCGTTCGATGCCAGCATGAGCGCGGGGCGGGTCCCCGCAGAGACCCCGGGGACCACAAACGGTGCTCTCCCGTCTCCTTTCTGCCGCTTTCCGCCAAGGGCCGTGGCGTTGCCATGCAGTGTAGAAGAGGTGAAAAGCGGGGCTGTACCAGTCATGGAAAGTCGAGTTCCAGAATGCGACCGTCCTGGGTTTTGAATTCCGCTCCTGGGACTTTCGAGCATCGTAACCTCAAGCAGGCCGGTGGCCTCCCGGGAGCCTCAGCTCTCAGGCCATCAGCTGGGGGGGGGGGGGGGGGGATGTAGGGGGGTGGGGTTAACAGTGCCGACCTCACGAGGGTTGTATGCTAGTCCACTTATTCTTGAAATGTGTGTCACACAGAGCCCAGCACGTGGAAACTTCCAGAACATATTGGCTATCGGTAACTGAAGGCCTTAGGCAGGTACTGAAGCATTGCCCATGTGATTTCCAGTTTTCCACATCGCAGCGGGTCCAGCACCCCCCACCCCCTTCCCGTACCCGCGCTTAGCTTTCTACCACTTTGCTTTGCAGAAGACCTGTGTCAGCACCCGTTGTCACGAGCAGAAGAAACTAGAAGGGGGTTTTCGCTTTTCCAAAACCGCGATTGCTTCTTTGCACCATTTTGGCTTAGCACAAGTTTCCTAGGAACATTCTGCTGTCAGGAGCCGGGAAGCCTGTGCTGTCTGGGAGGCCATCACGAACGAGCATTGCCGTTTACACATTAAAGACTCTCCCCTGCCTGGTGCAGCACAGGGGCTCCATGTGTCCTGCGGAATGAACGGGGCTGCGGTTGAATTGTCACATAGCAGCTAGATGCCGCGTTGCCCGTCTCGGGTCCCACCTCGCAATGCTTGGGAACGATTCCAGGCTTCTCTCTCCTTTACTCGGCTAAGTGCAGCATACCCAAATTGAATTACTGCTGTCTCATAGGCATGACGGGGCTTTCTTATAGCTGCATCTTTGTTTTTAAGATTGTTTCTTTCTCCTGCAGCCCTCAGCATCAGCCTTGCTAGATAAAATGTTATTAAGTCTTGCGGATTTGTAACAAATGCCCCTTCCCACGCTGTAGCATCTGTAGCCTTATAGCTCTCATACTTTAAATGTGTCTTATCTAACTCTCCTCTAACAAGACCGCAGAGCTCCTGAGGCTGGGAACTCGATCTTTCAAATCTTTGTGGCCTTTTTAGTGCCCAAGAAAATGTTTCCACCAGAGTGTTCAGTATATATTTATTTCGTTGAAGGAATGCCCTCTACCCAAGACAGAATGATGTAGGAACTTGAAAGATATCAAACGAAATACCACCACGAATACCAGGAGAGACCTCCTTTGTGTAGCGTAGATGGAAAATGCCAGAACGGCCCTGGTAGTTAGTTGAAGAAAGCTCTCTACTTACAGGGCTAATTGGTTGGGAAAATGAAAGTACTGACCTCTTCAGGATCCGAGGCGAAGATTCTAGACCAGAACTAGGCTAGCTTGGGGATGAATCTCTTTCAATACAATTATAAAACAAAAGTCTACATCTTTTCTATAGACACAGAAAGCCCCATCAGGGGTTCTTAGTATTTCTTTTTTTTTTAAAATAGTAATTCCATCCGTAATAGTTCCTCCTTCTACAGTTATATTAATTTTGCTATATCTTTTGAGAATACCCGAGCTAGGAAAGACGTTAGCGAACATTGACTACAGCTCACATAATTTTAAGAGGAGGATACTCAACCCGGGGGAGATAAAGTTTCCTGCTTCAGATCAGTGAGTTAGTGGCAAAATTGGGGCCAGAACTCTGTCCTCTCTAGGTAGCCCAGTGTAGCTTCTCAGGAGGCAGGGATACACAGCTGGATAGATGACCTGGTAAACCCAAACTTATAAGTGACAGCAAATGTCACACTTCACATGACAGATGTTGTTTTAGCTTGTGATTCTTGTCACCTCCTCTTCCTGCCGTATCCTGTCCTTTCAGACGATCAGAGCCCAAATCTGACAACCTGTAGAAGTTCAGAGGCAGAGGTGATAATTCTCCCCGCCAGTCCCCCACCCCCGCCTTCCTCAAACTGGAGGAGGGCTTGACTGAGCAAATGAAAATGCCCTTAAATGCATCAGCGATTCAGTAGTCCAAAGTCGATATTCTCAACTGCTCTATCTGCACGACCTGTATTTAAAGCCTTGGACCCCGATGCTCCACATCATCGCCAGTGGAAAATAATGTTCGCCATCTGGGCCAAAGAAAAGGAAAGAGTGGAGCACAGCCCTTTGGCCTGAAACAAAAAGACTGCTGGGTAAGTTGGCGGACTCTCATACCTGAAATTCAAATAGAATAACAGCGAATGATCGTGAGGAAGGACAGGGAAGCTACCGTGCATCGATGACTGGCTGAGAAGGTCCCTAATGAGCACACAGAGGAAAAAGGACACGATGTCCGGAGAAGAGCCGGGTAACCAAGCACAGGTGTCGATGCTGTAGGAAATGTGTCAAAGGCTGAAACGCTCACGATAAGAAAGGCCTTATAACTCTGTTCGGGACAAGAAGAGAGAAGGTGATGGGATGTTTCTACCACAGGGTCCTCTCAGGAAGGAGTCATACTTGTCTTCCCCCAACACATGACAGTTTCTTGATCAGAGGATGTAAATACTGGGTTGGATAAAACATAATATTTACAAGAGGAAAAAAGCCCAAGGATGTGAGAAAATTTAAAAAACACCGCATTTAATTCAATTTAATTCAGTGAACTGCGATTATGAATGTATAATGCCTTGACATTTTGCTGGGTGCCCACGATGTCAAGACGCAGAAGATACAGTCCTTGCCCTCAAGGGCTCCCAGTCTAGGGCATAAAGCTGTCATGAGACAGGTTAATTACAGAACAGAGTGGTACACACAATACTCTATTGATTTCTGTTACTTTGTAGAGTTGTAAGGAACAGGGGAGGAACACGAAGATTGTACATGGCCAAAGGTGGATGTCATTTTTAAAACGAAACTCAATTCGCTGATTTGTAGACAAATTAGATTGGTAGCTTGATGCCGTTGTGAGCAAGAATCTGGAACCGATTAATGAAAAGAGATGGCGAGCACTAACGAAGTCGGAGATGAGACCGAGACCACCGTGGATTTGCTGAGAAAGATCAGACTAACAATTTCATTTCCCTTTTTGAAAGAGGAAATCCACCTGGGAGGCTAGAAACGCAGTAGAGACACACGTGCCTTGGACTTTATCTCGTATATTGGTTTTCTGTGACTGTTTGGCGGGATCGTCGGTGACAGATTTGTTGAGCAAGAAATATGGGCATGACGCTAATACATTGAGACTTGGAAATGCTAATTAGCTGGTAGACATCAATCAAAAGGGAGGCTTCTTCCTTTTGGTGGGTTGTGGGGCCCTTGGCCTTGGTGTGGCTGTGCTAATCCTTTCATTCGTGATTTAGACGATGGGTCAGTAAGGGGACTCCGTAAGGAACTGCACATTCAAGCAGGGAAGTTTGAGAAGCGTTGAAGAAAGGGACTATTTACATGTGGCCGGGGCGCCTGGGTGGCGCAGTCGGTTAAGCGTCCGACTTCGGCCAGGTCACGATCTCACGGTCTGTGAGTTCGAGTCCCGCGCCGGGCTCTGGGCTGATGGCTTGGAGCCTGTTTCCGATTCTGTGTCTCCCTCTCTCTCTGCCCCTCCCCCGTTCATGCTCTGTCTCTCTCTGTCCCCAAAATCAATAAAAAAACGTTGAAAAAAAAATTTTAAAGAAAGGGACTATTTACATGTGGTCATGTTTGAGGGAACTGGTAAGGGACAGTGCAGAGTCTGACCACTGGCCTGATGGGCTGGCGGGGGGGCGTGGGTAAAGATCTGCCCTTGGAACCGATATGAAGCCAGAATAGCCAATAGAAGGTTCCTGCCCTGGTCAGGGCTTAGGATGACTGTTCCCTGCACCGCTCTGTTGACCTGATTGCTGGTCCCTGCTCTGGCGTTCCTGCAAGCACTCAGCCACTCCCCCATGAACTTCCTCCCTTGGACTCATCCTTTGTGCAGGGACCTGTGCAAGCCATCTGCTTCTCTGTAGATGAGCTGTTTTCCGGTCATTGATTTATTGCTTGTGAAGACTGTAATTAACTCTCTCCTGATGGCCTTTAGTTGTGGAACGGGCGGTTTTGTTCCCCGTCATACCTGTGAGCATCTGGCAGGGTGTTTTCTGATACCCCTGTGAACAAGGAGAAGAGTACCTGATAGTAATGGACTTGGAAATGCTAATTCGTTGGTAGATATCAATAAATACCCTTCTAGAGGCGCCTGGGGGGGCTCAGTCGGTTAAGCATCTGACTCTTGATGTAGGCTCAGGTCATGATCTCATGGTTCCCAGGTTCAAGACCTGTACGGGGCTCTGCGCTGACAGCTCGGAGCCTGCTTGGGATCCTCTGTCTCTCTGTCTGCCCCTTCCCCGCTTTCTCTCTCTTTATCAAAATAAATAAACATGAAAAAAAAATAGATACCCTTCTAGGGGAGTACGGTTGGGAAAAGGTAACTGCACTTGGAGGAGGCTATGATTTGACTGCTAACATTTCCCTCTCCCACCTTCCTGGTAAATTTCTAGTTCTTTCCATTGCTTTAGTAAATACATATCCTTAGAATAAAGACAGTCAGGTATGGTATGGTTGTTTCGAAACAGATGTAATTTTTGTTTACATTATTGATTTACTTTTTACTAAAGTATAGTAGACACATAAACAAATGTGATTTTTGACGTTTTTTTCCTAGGACGGGGGCACAGTAACCTCTTTCTTGGGCCACTGTTCAGATGGCTTTTTTTCTTTTTCTCATTTCTTCTTCTTTTTTTCTTGAGGACCTATTAATGCATAGATGATAAAAATTTCTCAGGAAAGAGCAACATGAATATTTTAAAAATGCATGACAGATGCTTTCCCTAACAGGTAGTATCTATGGCACTAATCAAGACTTGTTATTAACTTCATGATAATTTCTTTGCTTTGTGTGTCAAACCAAAAGGCAGAAAACCCAGCATGTGAATGTGATGTAGGATTATTCCCTTTCTTTCTTTTTCGCCATTTATGTTGCCAAGGTGAGTTCAAGATAACAGTTGACTGCAGGTAGCCTGAAATTTCCATATTATTCCTGAGTCTACGTACCTTCCTGTCCAGGGGGATATGCAAAATACATCATATTTATTTATAGATTGCTCAGAGAGGCCCGCTCTCTCTCTCTCTCTCTCTCTCTCTCTTTCTCTCTCTGTTTTTCTTTCTCTCTGCCTCCCCACCCCCTTGCCTGGGGGCAGGGGGTGTGTCTGTTTCAAAGAACCCAAAGGTCCTCTTTAATTTCTCTTTACCTGAAATGTCCTAAAAAGGACCCTTGTGGGCATGAATCACCGTAAGGCTTCTGTATTCTTTAATAAGTTTTAAACTTCTATATCTTCCAATTACTAGGAAAAAAAAAAGACTTTGTGTTAGCACATTTGCAATGAAAACCTTCTTAAGATAAAAGATGACGTTACTGCCCTTGCAGAAGAGACTGATGCTCGACTTGTCTTAATTCTTCTATTATGCAGCTGGTTTATAACCACTTACTGGAAAAAAAAAAATGACCCTAGACAGCTCATCCAGGCAGCTGGAGGTTACCTTATCATTTCTTTCCTACAACTGAGATCCTATCTTTCTAACTGTAAAACTTCACCGTGGAAGCCGTCTCCTTGGTGAATACCGTGACTACGTTCCTGAGCCTGTGGACGAAACCGATTTAGATGCCACCCTTCCCTCCCTCAGCCTGTCAGCCAAGCGTAACACCGAGAGGTGATTAGAATTTTACTGCCCCTGATTCACAGCCCTCAGCTTCCCCTGGATCCCTTGCTTCCCTTTGCTTAGCAACAGGAATGTGGCAAAAGCCTTGTAGTGCAGACACATTTCTTTTTCGCTTTCATATCGAACAGGAGAACTTAAGCCAGTAAGACAGCACACATCTGACGGGAGCTTCCCATTAGAATTTTATACTCTGAATGCCAGGGGCTTCCTCAGGCCGCAGGATTTTCACAGCATTTCTGGTTGAGATTGAGTTGATCACACAACGACATCCGGGCCCCTGTTGCATGTCGCAGAGGTGCCAACGGCCACGCAAGTGCCGGTGTAACCTTCAGCCACAAGCCTACCCCCTTTGTCCCCCCGCGGGGCTGCTATTTTTAGAAATGTGAGTCGTCTAGGTCAGGCATTAAGGCCGCCCCGTCGTGGTAGTTAAAAGGAATTTCGAGTTGTGCGCATTGTCTGTGCTCCTTGGTTCGTGACGAGTTTAGCTTTTTTTGGTGAATCCAGCGTGCCAGTTCACCAGTGCTGGGGGACCGGCCGGGCAAGGATGTTCAACGGGAGGATAGACGTGTGTGTGAGAGTTAACCCCCCCCCCCCCCACCGCCCCAGAGTGGAGCAGACACGTTTATTGGTAGCATCAGGCAGGATCTGTCAGGTTTCCAATATCCGACCGTTCGTGACCCAAACAAATGACAGTTCGTGAATGTAGCCTGATGGAAGTGCTCTAGCCTCTGCAGAAGGAACACCGGGGCTGGTGGACCTGAAGTGTAACTGGAAGAACTGGGGAGGGTTTTACGGGGAATATATGATGGCAGGAAGGCCTTGCAATGCGAGAACTAGACTCCCCTAAGCGGGTCTCCTTCTGTCCTAGACAGCATGCAGCCTGATCTAGCGATGGCGAAGAACGTAAGAGTTACACATAGAAAGTATCAAGCAGTCCAGACCGATCGGAGCAAATAACTCATGTGTGGACGGTGGAGGAAAAATATAGTGAAGGCTCTAAAATCGGTGTCCAAGTGCATCATTTCACTAGACCGTCGGGAAGCATCGGTGGTGTTGAGGAAGGAGTCAGCAGATTCACAGCCGTGTGGCTCCTATTCCAGCAGCCTTGAGAGCCGCAGTCGCCTGCTTCCCAAGGTGGGCTGACTTCAACATTCGGGGGCGCCCGGGTGGCTCAGTCGTGTAAGCGCCTGACTCTTGATTGTGGCTCAGGTCATGGTCTCGCGGTTCATGAGTTCGAGCCCCGCGTTGGGCTCCGTGCTGGCGGTGTGGAGCCTGCTTGGGATTCTGTCTCCCTCTCTCTCTCCGCCTCCCCTGCCTGCTCGCTGTCTCTCTTTCAAAATAAGTAAAAATGGTAAACTTAAAAAAAATAAAATAAATGCCAGCATTCACAAAGGGGATCCAAAGTGAGAGGGAAACTGAAATGGTTTGTTCGAATGACAATAAAGCTGCAAGGGGATAGCACAGAGGTCACGTGCCTAGAGCATCCATACGGGCTACAGGCGGGATCAGCCAAGGGCTGGCGAACCATGGCCCCAATTCTGCCCGCTGCCTGTTTTTGTAAATAAAGTTTTATTGGAACGCAGGCCCGTTCACTCTCATAGTGTCTGTGAGTGCTCTCGTGCTGCAGGACCCTCACAGAGTTCTTGTAACACAGTTAGGACCAACAGAGCTTAACATTTTTTCCTATATGGCCCTTTGTGGGGGAAAAAAAAATTGGCTAACCGCTGACATTAAAACAAAAACACACGCACACGAGCCACGGGTGGACTTGGTTCCTCTTTTATTTTTCAACTTTTCTGTCAGAGGTCGGTGAGGGAAATATTTTAAACAACAGGAAAACCAGCAGTGCAAGCATGATAATAAACGATAAGTGGCAGGCACTCGGCCTCGGGGTCAGTCGTCAGTAGGAGGGTAGAAGGCTGTCAGTTGTGGGGGGGGAGGGGGCACTTACTCTGCTACGTTCACTAAGATTCAGCCCCTGCTGCTTCCCTGTAGCCAAAATCTCCCCAGGATTCAAGAGAACCTAGACACGGGCACATGTATGTCGTATCTCTCAGTTTTTAAATACTGGCAGCTACTGCATGCATGCCTTTGGGTTTCCACCCTGGCGGTCAAACGGGACATTTCTGTCGTCTGGATATGGCTTATGACCACGCGTTTGTAGCCCTGGTTTTGAGGCTAAGAGCGAGACGTCATTATGTGAAGGGAAGAGCCAAAAGGCTTAGCAAGAAGCGAGAAGGCATATAGAGCAGTAAATGGTACGGTCCCACAGGGCCTGGGTGCTTGTGGATGCCAGGGGCGGTCAGGCTACGAAAGGACCCCGGTCATTCCTGTCGGTCAAGGTTGCTTTGGAGCACAGTTGGTTTGCAGGGCGTTGGTGAAATGGCTCGGACATGCTGACAGTTTCCATCACTGCGTTTATTGGGCTCATTTCCCCTCATCTACCCCTCGCATGGGACTCTAAAATGCGAGAAGAGAAAGGAATTAATTGTGCCTCTGGAAATTAGACATCGATTTCAAATCAGAAGAGAAAGGAAATGTAGGAGTTACATGGGCAAGACATCTTTCTCGGTCTTCTGCAGGCACATGTGAGGAGAGGGAAATATTCCAGGGGAAACCCAGGGGACACATTATGTTCACTGAGGTCTTTGGTTGAGATACATCGCCACTGGGCGATACCTAGCCACTTGAAGGTACGGAGTGAAAAGTGGTTTACCTGTTTGATGGAAGGTAATGACCCTGAGCACAGGACGTTGTTGAACTTGTCTCGCATCCTCAGGGCCCAGCACAGGAAGGTGGCTCCATTTGTTGGATGAATGAAGACACGAACCCATGAGCCAGTGGAGCGGCATGCCTACTATCCTCTGTTGCATTGTCTTGTGTCTCACATTTATTGCCCCCGTTTTTGCTCTGATGACCTAGTCTCTCCTATGTCTCTTGTCTTCTGTTTCCAAGGCAGTGCTTTTCAAAACAAAAATGAGTTGTCTTTCTTTCTTTATTCTTCCTTCCTGTGTTCCTCTTTTTCCTTCTTTCTTTCTTTCTTTCTTTCTTTCTTTCTTTCTTTCTTTCTTTCTTTCTTTCTTTCCTTCTTTCTTTTCTTCCTCCTTTCCTTCCCTTCCCTTCCCTTCCCTTCCCTTCCCTTCCCTCCCCTCCCCTCCCCTCCCCTCCCCTCCCCTCCCCTTTCGCTTTGGGTTACATCTTACAGTAACGTCCATCTTCCAGCAATCCCGAAAGTTCACTTCAGCTTGGACTGTTTCTCATCTCCCTCATTTCATCTTCCGTTTGTGGACAACTGCTTACATTCCTTTGAACTGAGTCATCATTTTTATTAGCAATCATTATCAAAGGGTGGAAATGAACTCTCAGGTGGAAAGTTAGAAGGATGGAGTGTGTCTGTGCCTGGTGAAAAATTGAATTCAGTTGGGGAAGCTTTAAGGGTTGCTTCTGAAAACATTCTGAGTTTTCCCATGATAGTTATTGATCCGTGGCGCACACCCAATTGATACAAATTCCCTTTACTGTGCAGGGCAGTGTAAGTCAGGGTTAAACAAATACTCATACATGCATAAGATATATGTTGATTTCTGTGTTGCTCCTGGGTCTTATTTCAAGTACAAATAAAAATATTGGTAATACTTGGTTTTGAAGAGAGTGGTTTGCATTATATCATTGTTTTCTTGGAAAATTACTCTTGGGCACCTACAACTTAAAATGTTCTGTGAAATCTTTTTAAAAATTTTTTTTAACATTTATTCATCTTTGAGAGACAGAGAGTGAGCAGGGGAGGGGCAGAGAGAGGGAGGCACAGAATCCGAAGCAGGCTCCAGGCTCCTAGCTGTCAGCACAGAGCCTGACGCGGGGCTTGAACTCACGAACTGCAAGATCATGACCTGAGCTGAAGTTGAACACTCAACCGACTGAGCCACCCAGGCACCCCCAAATGGTCTGTGAAATCTTGATGATGGCATTGGTATATTCAACTTCAGATTTCTTTCAGCAAGTACAACTGTACTCGTAGAAGATGGGTTAGCAGTAAAATTGGGTTTGTACCATCATAGTATTTTAGAACTGAAAGTAAGCAGTAGAATCTAATTCATTGTCTTCATTTTGCTGAGGAGGAAACTGTCCGCATCAGGGAACTGAACTCTGTAGCGAACTTTGTTGAAACGTATTCATTTATTTGGGGAAGTCTATCTAAACAGACTATCTAAAGCTGCATATAAAAGTGCTACCTAAAGTTCTAAGGTTCATTCACTATTACAACTATAGTTGTATACTGTAATTTTACGGTATGACAAATTTTACATGATATGGATGGCTGTATAGAAATCACAGAAGAAAAGAATTAATTATCACAAGTGAAGGGAAATGCTGTCATTAAATTGTTTCAAATTTCATTCTACTTATATAAGCAACCCTGATGTTCTGAAGATGATGTAACTATTCATTTATCTGAAGGATTGGTAATTGAGTAATGAAGACACAAGTCAGATTAAGGACAAAAAAATAATATACCCAAAGGTGAAATTTTATCTGTGTCAAGAGGGATGAAAAGCAACGGAAGATCTCATGTAAATTGGTCATATATTAAACAACAACAAAAGCACGATGATGGTTTCAGCACGTGTTGGGTTGGGCACTGGGTGTTGTATGGAAACCAATTTGACAATAAATTTCATATAAAAAAAAAGAAGAGGTAGGCAATTAATGCCATATTTGAAATAGCGGCTCTGCTTACATTTGAAAATCACCCACCGCAATCAGTAGACGCAAGCAAATTTTAATAAATTGAGCTGTACTAAAGACTTTGGAAGAATAGCTTATAAGGAAAAGCTAATAAGGAAACACATCCCTGTCAGCAAAATGAAAAGGCAACCTACAGAATGGGAGACAATATCAGCAAACCACACACCTGATAAGGAATTGATATCCAAGTCATATAAAGAACTCAATAACCACCACCCACGCCAATCTGATTTAAAAATGGGCAGAAGACCTGCATAGACTATTCTCCAAAGTAGACATCCAGATGGCTAACAAGTACATGAAAAAGTGCCCAACAACGCTTACCATCAGGGAAGTGCAAATCAAATCCACATGGAGCTGTCCGTCACACCTGTCAGAATGGCTGGGGTCCAAAGGATAAGAAATGCCAGGTGTTGGTGAGGATGTGGAGGGAAAGGAACCCTCGTGCCCTGTTGGTGAGAATGCAAACTGGTGCGGCTGCTATAGAAAACAGTATGGAGGTTCCCCCAGAAATTGAAGAACCGCCAGGTGATCCAGCATTTCTACTTCTGGGTATTTATCCAGAGGAAACAAAAACACTAATTCAAAAAGATATCCGCATTCACGTGTTCCCATGTTCTTCATAGTGAAGATGTGGAAGATGTGGAAGATGTGTCACCTAAGTGTCCATCAGTAGATGAATGGATAAAGATTGTGTGTGTGTGTGTGTGTGTGTGTGTGCGCACGCGTGCACGCGTGCAATAGAGTATTAGCCATAGAAAAGAAGGAAATCCTGCCATTTGCCACAACTGCACGGATCTTGAGGGCATGACACTAAATGAAATAAGTCAGACCAAATACTGTAGGATTTCATTCCCATGTGGAATCTTTAAAAAAAAAAAGGTTCATAGATACAGAGAACAGATTGGCGGTTGCCAGAGGCAGGGGTTGGGGAGAGGTGTGTGAAATGGGTGAAAGTCAAAAGGTACAAACCGCCAGTTATAAATAAATCTCGGGGATGTCATGTACAGCATGGTGACTGTAGTTGACTCATACTGTATTGTACATTTGAACATTGCTAAGAGAGTAGATCTTAAAGGTTCTCACAGACACACACAAAACTGTTACTACGTATGGTGATGGATGTAACTAGACCCACTGTGGTCATCATATTGTAATGTGTATGTATATCAAATTACTACGTTGTGCCTGAAACTAATATAGGGTTATGTGCTAGTTACATCTCAGAAAGACAGGAAAGAAAGAAAGAAAGAAAGAAAGAAAGAAAGAAAGAAAGAAAGAAAGAAAGAGAGAAAGAGAAAGAAAGAAAGAGAGGGAGAGAGAGAGAGAGAGAAAAGAAAGAAAAAGAAAGGGAGAGAGAGAGAAAGAAAAAGAAAGAAAGAAAAAGAAAGAAAGAAAGAAAGAAAGAAAGAAAGAGAAAAGGAAGGAAGGAAGGAGGAAAGTAAGAAAGGGAAGGGAAGAGAAGGGAAAAGAAACATTCTCATGGAACCAAATCAGTGGATATCAGGGCTTACATATAGTGTAGTGTCACCAATGTTAGATTAACAAAGGTACCTGAATATTCATTTGAAATGTATCTTGATCTAGAGGATATATCAGAAAATGTGGAAGTAATACTCGTCTTCAAAAGTGTGTAGAAAAATACAACTGGGAAACTGGCATTTTTTTATTTGCTGTTTATAAACGGTGGTGCATTGTTCCTTCTGTCTTGGCTATTTAAGGTATCCTGTAATTTAACTGCTGATTTTTATTCAGACCTATTTCTAGGTGGTGCTTTGGATTTTAAGAAAGCATTAGGCTCAGTTTTTTTTTTCCATTTTTGTTTGCAAACCAATTCCCTTTTTGTTAGTAAAAAAGAACAAAGGAGGGCAGGTGAATGTGTGTTACAGGAGTCACAAGTAGCAACGTATGTATTATAAACGTGATCTTTAACAAAGGATGGTATTCATTCATTCACTCATTCAGCAGTAACTATTGAGGATCTACCCTGTGTGAGGGATGGTGGCAAGGCTTCTGTGGACCAGCGAACGTGACCGTTACCGCTCCGATCACGAAGCTTACGTTCCGGCCGCCAGATATATCGATCACGTCTATGTGCTTGGTGAGAAATATATCGTTATGGACTCTAAATGTCATCCTGTGCTCAGGTGGATTCGAGAGAGTGATACTTTATGTCAGAGAATGCTTCCTAGCTTAGAACATATTCTTAGACTGTTCCGTTCTCAAACATCTGGGGTGTTGTGTTCCACGGAGAAGCGCACGGCGACCCCGAGAGTTTTCCTGGCATCCCTGCGTCTCACAGGTAGGAAGTGGCAGAGACGAGGCTTGTCCCCTCCACCCTCTTTACTTCAGGGCTGCGCTGGCTTCCCTTCCGTGCTCTGCCCTGCGCCACACTTGGGTGGAAGGCCACGTGCAGCCTGGGAAGGGTGCAGATCTTGCAACCTGTCTTGATCGCAGCAAGAGAGAAAAAGCGAGTGCATGAGGCGCAGCGGTGGGAAACCTGTATGCGAGTCTGCTCCTTGGGGTGGTGCCGCGTGAGCGAGGATCCGTCAGTCGCGTTTGAATGAACTCAGAGTGAATGCGTGCCTGCCAGTGGAGTTGGATCGTTGACCTGGGAATCAGTTTAACCAGTGGACGAGGGAGGGGGGGCCCCTGCGTGATGGAGTGACCTGTCACGGACAGGCAGAGGCCCTTCATGGAGACTGGGGAATGCCCCAAGTGGTCTCGGACTTTGATGAACAACTTGGTGGTGGTTTTCTCTGACTGTGGAGTGTCTCCCTGCCTGGGATGGGAAGCAGGGGGGGTTGTGGGAATCCCGCTTTACCAGGGGGGCCGGACACGCCTTCCCTTCTTCCTGGAAGTATGGGCATTTCCCAGCTTCGCAGAGCACTTTGCCTTTCCATCCTGTCTCTTTCAATTTATTCAAATTCGAATTACTTAACATACAGTGTAGTATTGGTCTCAGGAATAGAACCCAGCGATCCATCATTTACGTTACGACACCCAGTGCTCATCCCAGGTGCCCTCCTTAATGCCCATCAGCCATGTGGCCCACGCCCCCACCGACGTCCCCCTCCAGCAACCCTCAGTTTGTTCTCTGTATTTAAGAGTCACTTATGGTTTGCCTCCCTCTCTGTTTTCATCTTTTTTTTCCTTCCGTTCCCCTCTGTTCATCTGTTGTGCTTCTTAAATCCTACACATGAATGAAATCATAGCGTCTCTGTTTCTCTCTGACTTATTTCCCTTAGCATAATACCCTCTAGTTCCATCCACGTTGTTGCAACTGGCAAGATTTCATTCTTTTTGATCGTCGGGTAATATTCCATTATATATATATAGACCACATCTTTAAAAAAATTTTTTTTATGTTTATTCATTTTTGAAAGACAGAGAGAGACAGGACAATAGGGGTGGGGCGGAGGGGGGGGACATGGAATCTGAAGCAGGCTCCAGGCTCCGAGCTGTCAGCACAGAGCCCGACGCAGGGCTCGAACTCACGGACCTTGAGATATGACCTGAGCCGAAGTCAGATGCTCAACCGACTAAGCCCCCCAGGCGCCCCGTATATATACCGCATCTTCTTTACACATTTGTCAGTCGATGGACATTTGGGCTCTCTCCATACTTTGGCTGTCGTAGATAGAGCCGCTATAAACATTGGGGTGCGTGTGTCCCTTTGCATTCTTGACAAGTGATGGTGCAAACCTCCGTCTCTGAGGATCGTGGAATTGTGAGGAAAAACTGTGCAAGTGTATGCGGGAAGTGTCCCTGCTAGGCTGTTCACCCACCTCATCCTGGGGAAGAGCAGGGGAGGAGTGAATGGAAGAACTGGCGTTGAGCCCTGAGTGTTGAGCTCTGTGTCCCTCTCCCTTCCAGCCCTCTCAACGGCCTTGTGGGGAGGTCCTGTCATCGTGCCCTTGTCCTAGAGGAGAAAGCGGGGGGTGCCAGAGTCTATGTACGTAGAGCTCTTACCGGTGCTCCCTTCTTACATACTGCCTCCCTCCATCTCTGTAGACGGATTTTCCTTTTCCTGAATGCTCCTTGTAGCAGTGTTGTCTTCTTTTATCCCGCTATAATTTTTTAACTGCTTTAGTGAGGTGTACTTGATATCCAAAAGCCCACATGTGTCACACATCTACAATGTGAGGATTTGGGGCATCCGCATACAGTCCTGGCACCATGAGTGCGGTCAAGATGGTAGACGTCTCTGTCACTCTCACAAATTTCTTCGCGTATCTTTGCTTGTTGATGATAAACACAGCTTTTGGGGGGCGCCTGGGTGGCGCAGTCGGTTAAGCGTCCGACTTCAGCCAGGTCACGATCTTGCGGTCCGTGAGTTCGAGCCCCGCGTCAGGCTCTGGGCTGATGGCTCAGAGCCTGGAGCCTGCTTCCGATTCTGTGTCTCCCTCTCTCTCTGCCCCTCCCCCGTTCATGCTCTGTCTCTCTCTGTCCCAAAAATAAATAAACGTTGAAAAAAAAATTAAAAAAAAAAAAACAGCTTTTGGGAGATGAGAACATGAGAGCTGCACTCTTGCCACGCTCCCAAGTGCAGTGTTGTCCTGAGTGCCGTGGGCGCCATGTTGGATGGCAGATCTCTAGAACTCACGGCATCCCCGAGGCTTTAGACCAATTGAACAGCAACTCCAGAATGTCTTAAGTGAGGGGCAGCTCTTTTGACCGCTTGACAGGTACACGTGAACCTACACGTTCATCCCTCACAACGGATTTCCCACAGGGTCAAACACAAGGGAGACGACAAGTCAGCATTTGCTGTAGAGACTTGGTTATGGCAGCTGAGGGGTGGGGACCACTTTGCGTTACCTGCTTTCCATGCTTCAGTATAGAGTGATGTTTTGTTTGTCTCTAAGGCAGACCAGACACCTATTTCCTAACTTGGCAGAGATGTCTGATCCTCTGAAAAGCGTTTTGTCAGCTATGAACTTTTTATGGGGATGGGTTGACCTACGAGAGGGAATACCACTGGGAAGGATATGTGTGATTCACATCCATGTGGAAGGATCAGCTAATCACACCTGTTAATCATGCAGCTGAAGGGCATAGCATTTCTTGAGATGTGTGTTTTATATCTAAAAATCTTAATCTAGGTGATTAAGGATCCTCACATTAGGGTGATTTCTTAGTAATAAAGTATGGTCCAAGTTATATGAGGAAATCTTTTTAAAATTTTTTAAATGTTTTTATTTATTTTTGAAGGAGAGAGAGAGAGGGAGGGAGGGAGCGCATATGAGTGGGGGAGGAGCAGAGAGAGAGGGAGACACAGAATTCGAAGCAGGCTCCAGGCTCTGAGATGTCAGCACTGAGCCCAACACCGGGCTCAAACTCATGAACCGTGAGATCGTGACCTGAGCCGAAGTCGGATGCTCAACCGACGGAGCCACCCAGGCACCCCAGATATGAGGAAACCTTTAGGAACACAAAAGGAATAAAAATATAGCAAAACCTTGGATTGCAAGTAATTTGTTCTGCGAGTGTTCCACAAGACAAGCAAACTTGTCTGCTAAATTTTAAGTTGATAAACAAGCCATGTCTTACAATATGAGCAGTGTGTGATGCCCAATGTCACATGATCCCATCTGAGCCAATGGTTCTTGAAATTCACTTTGATAGACGAGTGCTTTGGATGACGAACATGTTTCCGGAACCAATTATCCTTGCAAACTAAGGTTTTACTGTATTACTCCTTTCTTATATATAAGCTAAAAGTTTTTTTTTCTTTTCTTTTCTTCATACATTTCTTAGGAATTCACTTTCTGGGAATAGATAACATAGTACCTAATTAACATTCTTCAGAAAATGTGCACATATAATTCTGTTAGGAATCCACCACTGACTCTTAAATAACAAATGAGTCTATTTGGAATGTGTTTCTTTGGCTCGCAGAGGGAAATGCTTCTCCCAGATCTTGAGCTGATCAATTAGCAGTTGCTGGAAATTGTCTCCAGTCCTTCTAGGTATTGGTTATAACCATGGTAAATTGATATAATCGTAGTTTTCTGCTACTATTAATAAATGAAGACTCAGGAAAATCACATGTAATTGGAATATTACATATACATGTTGACAGCTTAATTTAATTCGTGTGTATGCACACACATGTGGATGTGTTTTTTTCCCTTTTGAGGAAAATGCCAGTATGTCAGATGAGGCCATACTATTGGCACATTGAGCCCCATAGACAACAGAAGCAGGAAAGAGGAAATTTGTCATCTTGTAGACTAAGAATTGCAAGTCTTCAGACAATAATACTTCTGGTGTATTGAATAAACTTGATTGATTTTAGAAGTGTTTTTACTCTAAATACACTGACACTCAGGTAAATGTCTAGCAAATACACAACGCTGTCTTTTAAACACACGTATAAAAATTACGTTCTTCAAATGGTGTGTAAAAAGTCCTATTACAGTGCGAGAAAAAAGCATTTTGTAACACATGTTAAATTCTCTAGAACCAAATCAACTTCATATCTATTTGCACACTGGCGCTTCTGCGTGATTGCAGCGATGATAAAGCAAAAGAATGATCAAGACAAAATTCATAAAGTTCTTTCTTTTCCATGAAGTAACGGGGGGAGTTTAGGTGACTCTTGTTTCAACTCTTGACATGGCAGTTTGTCCAGCTGAATTCAACGTTGCTCGACAGCATAGCGTCGCGAGAGAGACTGGGGAGTTTGAATCAGGCAGCCCTGAGTGCAAATCTCTTCTGACCACCTATTAGCCACTTTGCGGTGAGCATTTAGGAATTGCAGGCTCTTTCTCCTTTAAATGGGAATAAAAAAGGCACTGTCATGTTATCTTGAGGGCTACAGAGAAAGCATATTGAAGCCTCTGGTGCAATACCTAGAATAACGTAGAAGCTCAAAGTTGGCATCCATCATTGGGTGGCTGGGAAGCAGCAGAAAGCAGAGGAGGGGAATGGTTTTGAGTAAGTCAAAGAGCATCTGGCAACAGGTGAGCTGTGCGTGATGATCCAGCCCCCCCACCAGTGAGGCCCACTCATGGTTAAATCGCTGGCAAGGAATTTGGCTGTCCCTCTGTACCAGTCTGGTGGATTTCACTTTCAAGACTCTGCTGCCTGTAGGTTTCTCCCCCTTCAGAGAATTACAGGTGTCAACGTTAATGCGCAGAAGCAGGAACATAATAGATGTCATGGACCTGTTCTTCCTCTTTTAGCTTTGCGTCAGGAACGGCACCGTGTTGCTGACGGAGGAAAAACCAAGCAGGCCAGTCACTTCTGAAAGGAATGCACCTTTCCAGACCACCATTGTCTGGAAAGAAAGAATTCTTTTGCTCAATGTTCCGAGTGGTTTAGAGACTCTAGATCGTGAGCAGTTTTATTCCTTGCAAATCTTGCATGCTCATGAGGTTCAAGCGGAGTGGTTTTACAAGGTTTGTTTTAATAGATTATCAAATTTCCCTTCCCTGGGCTTAATTTGTGATGGGAAATAGAACTTGTCTTTTTTTGCCCCCAGTAGACCTCCTTTTTCACCACGGGGTGTCCGCTGTGATTTTGAGATCAAAGCGTTTTATTTAACCTCTGCTTCAGATCTTACGTATTTCATTTATCTTCAAGCCAATTATGTGCAAATTCTACTTCCTGAACTGATCAGCGAGTCCCTGAGAAGTCCCGGTTGGTCAGAGGAGAGGACTTTTGTCAGCTATAATGTACCTCCTGTTAGCTTTGGAGCCTCCAAAACCATCGCTTCCACTCATTATTCTCAGAGAGGCATGGAGGTGGCCTAGGACAGGGACCGCCCCCCCCCCCCACAGTGCCCATTGAGGGGGCAAACATTAAAGCTTTGCATCCCTTTAATCTTTGCAAATGCGCCATGCGTTTTGTCAAGGGGACCATCGATTTCATTGTTATTCCTAGAAAAGTCTGGAGTTCCTTTGCTTCTCCAAAGGACTCTATATGGTATCAACAGCTGCAAATTATTTCCGTGTTGCAAATCCAATAGCTTGGAAGAAAAGTTTTGCCATGTTTGTGAAAGGGCAGCATAAACTGATTAATATGGATCAATCTAACAGTTCATCCTCCTGAACCTGTCATGTTTCAGCCCACAGGCAGTTGTAAATGAAAGCAAGGTCAGATCAAACCTGCATTGTATGTACCACATTCAGGAATTTACTATTCGAGTTTGAATAGATCAAAGAAATTCCGTGGTGGAAGCAGTGACGAATTTCTCCAAGTGCTTTTGTTCACTTACAGTAACTTCCTTTTCTAGTTTATTAGTGTTCTACCATAATTTTCCTAGGAAATTTTACCTGTTTTGTTGTCTAATTTTTTTTAATGTTTATTTGTTTTTGACCGAGCGAGAGAGAGAGACAGAGTGCAAGCAAGGGAGAGGCAGAGAGAGAGAAGGAGACACAGAATTCGAAGCAGCTCCAGGCTCTGAGCTGTCAGCACAGAGCCCAACCCGGGGCTCAAACCCACGAGCTGTGAAGTCATGATCTGAACCAAAGTCGGACTCTTAACTGACTGAACCACCCAGAGGCCCCTACCTCTTTTTGTTTTTATACACTTGTATTTTTGTGTATGTCTTAGTCACAATGACATGTAATATATATGTTTTTGCAAGGTATGGGGCAAGAAATTAGGGTTTGCATTAATGACGAGCGGTAAGGGAGAATCCCTGAACTGCAGACAAAGTACTCTCGGTCTGATCCCCACCTTGGTAGGGATCACAAATCTATTCAACTTCTCCATCAGGCAATTCAGTTAGAGGAAATGAGCCAAGGTAAGGAATTGATTTGGTAATCATAGATTCACAAAACAATAACCCTTAGTACCCTACCTAGCAGTGGAGAGCTATGTAATGCAAAATTAATCAATGTGGTGCTTTTCCTTGGGGGCTTCGGATTTATAGTTAATTGAGCTCAAAGCACCTGGCTTCTCCAGGATAAATTAATTTGTATTCACAATGATTTCAGGTGTTTTATGAAGATAGCAAACAATCAGGTCATTATTTCTTTCTTTTAGACCGAAGATACCGTTAAAGAAGCGATACTGAAAAAGAGCTGGAGTTCTCACTGAAACCTGGATTTTATTACCTGAGGGACAGGTGGCACTCACACTGTATACTGGTGGCATGTTATTGGCTCAGATTAATAAAATGGCAGATATATGAATTCTGTTCCTTTGACAGACTGAGAGAAAAGTCATTCAGGATAGAATTCCCCAAATAACATTCTTGTGGTTAGTGGAACTTGGAGCAACTTCTGTTTTTGCAACCACAGATGTAAGTGACGATTTTAAAAGGAGAACAGGATAAGGGCGTCTGGGTGGCTCATTCAGTGGAGCATCCACTCTTGATCTTGAATCAGGTCATGATTTCACGGTTCGTGGGTTGGAGCCCCACGTCAGGCTCTGTGCTGACAACACGGAGCCTGCTTGGGATTCTCTCTCTCCTCCTCTCTCTCTGCCCCTCCCCTGCTCATTCTCTCTCTCTCAAACGAAATGAATAAACTTTAAAAATAAATAAATAAAGTAAAATAAGAACACGATAATTTTTTCAGGGAGGTAGTTACGTTCTAGCATCTCGGTGGTCTGTGTTCAATTAATGTTGAGCGCCAAGCACAAGTACAGCAATAATTGATATAACCATGTAGAATTTTAAAGTAGAAATAGTTAGTGGAATTCAATCTTTACCTGTATTTTGGCTGGGAAAATGTTAGAAGTTACTTAATTCACGTACCTCCCTTGGAAAGTAAATATTTTAATTTCTAGGTTTAAGCGATTGATTTCATGGCTCGTCCCTTTATACCAAGGGAGAAATTCTAATGATTTAAAAACACAAAATTGTTGGGGCATCTGGGTGGCTCAGTTGGGTTGAACGTCCGACTTCGGCTCAGGTCATATCACGGTTCATGAGTTCAAGCCCCACGTCAGGCTCTGTGATGACAGCTCAGAGCCTGGAGTCTGCTTTGGATTCTGTGTCTCCCTCTATCCCTCCCCAACTCGCACTCTGTCTCTCTTTCAAAAATAAATAAACATTAAAAAATTTTTAAAAATTGAGAAACTAAGAACACAAAATTGTACAACTGCCGGGGCATGGATAGTCTCAGGATCTCCGAGATGCTTTCCGCTGCGGGTAGGAGACCTCTTCTCAAATGGCATCAGGTTGTCTTACACAAGGGTATTTATTATCTCACGTAGGGACTTCTCAAGTAGGCTGTACCCCGGGGGTGGCAGGGCAGTGTCCCTGAAGTTCTCCGATTTAGATTTGGTCTCTGCAAAGTGTTGGTTTCCTGTTCAGCTTGGCAGCAAGATGGCTGCCGTGGCCCAAGTCCCCGCCGATGTACAGAGGAGGCTGTGATACGATTTCTTTCTTACACTTCTTTTTGAGGAGGAAGTGACTCTTTCCCAGGTGCTTTTCATCAAAGACACTCTCATTTCTCAGTTGGGCCACATACATGCCAGGCATGTGGAATTGCCATGATTGGTCCCCACCATCTTTGGAGGTGGGAGTTAGGATCCACTTCCCCAGAGTCCTTCGACGTAAGACAGTCAACTGAATAAAACCGGGGTTTTTTCTGAAAGGGAGAAAGGGATAAATGGATGTGGTGTAGGCAGACGTCAGTCATCTCGTGGGTAAGGAAGTAATGGCCCAGAGAAGACTTACGCTGTGGCAGTTACAAGCTTAGGGCCATTTTGTCCGATACTGTTGTCCACACTGTTTATAACTTTTTTCCAGGACTACCCCCTCCCCGCAAAAAAAAAAAAAAAAAAAAAAAAAAAAAAAGACAGTCCTTTTGGTCATATCTGGACTTGCAAATGAAGAGAAACTTTACCCGAGTTTCTGAAGGTGAATGAAAGTGGCAATACCAAGCCATTTAATTTTATACTTCCTCAAGCGAAATAGGAGTGATGTCCCGTGAACCCACCACGGCCTGCGCCTTCTTACAACTTTCCACAGAAGAGTTTTTAGTCATTTGGATGATTACTTGATTATAAGTTGTTCTTTTTACTCAACACCAGGAGGGACAATGCCTACTTTTTGCTTAGCGCTTGTCCTTGGTGGGTCATCAGACGTTCAGCAAAAGAACGAATGAATAAATCCTGAGATCTTCCAATCCCGTAACCATGTGATACGTTGAAGCACTGTTGTGTGGTCCCATATGTGTGAACCGTTACGCTTCTAGGTAACGTGTCAACGTGGTCCTACATCCTGAAAGCGGGACTTATAAAAGACATGTAAAAATAACAGCATGAGACCCTCTGTGTCATAGGCCACTGGTGAGTGCCATCAAGCTTCTGGAAAGTCTATGTTGTTTTGAGACTTCCACATGAAGAGGCAGATTTGGGGCTGGGGATTGAAGGGAAGGAGGGACTCTGACAAGTGGAGAGGGGGAAATCCAATCCAGGAAGATGAACCAAGAGGGAAATCTTAGATTTATTTTAGGAACAAAAGGTAAATCTGTTTGATGAAGGTGTGTTGTCCCTGGGAATTAGAAAGAGATGCACTCAAGGAACTGGGAACTGAGGGGGACCGTGGAGATCCTTCAGCTCAGGCTAAGCCGTCAAACTATTTGGGAAACTATTGAAGCTTTCAGAGCAGGAGTCGGACGTAAAGGAACCAGCGTTTACAAAGATTAAGTTGTAGGAGGGCTACGTGTGTAGAATGGAACATGAGGGAGAAAAAGTAGTTACGGGGCAAAGTTGCCCAAGTGTAAATAAAGGTACAGAAAATAAAATGCAAGAAATTGGTATGAAGGGGAAGACGGGAAATTTTGAAGAAGGAGGACAGGACAAGACAGCGGATACAGGGCCAAGCTGGCCCCAAGCCAAGCTCCTCGGTGCTGAACCTTGAAGGCTAATGGGCTCATCGTGTGAAATAGGAAAGTTCTCTTTTTCAAAGAAGACGAGGATCTGAGTTTACAGCCAGTGAAGCACTTACAGATGCCCAGCAGGCAGGCAGGGATGTGCAGATCAACTTCCAAATGAATGGTGCTCGTGCCATAGACCAGAGAGGAGGTGACTTCCAGGTGTAAGTCAAAGTCACATGAGAGTCGGAGATAGGCCGCATTTATCAAAACGCCCGGCGCAGACGTATCCCAATGTGTGTTTGTTGAATTGAGACGAAACTATTTCCCAGAATGCTTTGGGTTGGCAGTGATGGAAACCCAGCAGAAACTGACTGAGAGACTGAATTTATGGGCTCGTGTGACAGAATAATCCAGAGACAGGCCTGGCTTTAGGCATGACTGGATCGATACGTTTACATGGTTAGGGATTTCTCTCTCTCTTTCAACTCAGCTTTGGTGTGTGTTAGCTTTTTCTCTCAGGTGGCTCTCGGATTCGATGGCACATCCTGCCAGCTTAGCCCCTCCTGCAGAAAGACAGCTCCTCTTTCCCATCAACTCCTGAGCTGAGCACTAGAATTCACTCTTCCTGGAAAGACAGAGAATATTCCATCATCCCTGAATCAACCGCTGTGATTCCGATGAACCCGGCCCATCCTTAGAATCATGGGTAGTGTGACGTCCGCCAAAATACACTTAAACGAAACCTAAAAGGTGGGAAGGGAAGGATGTAGATAAATTTAAAGAAAAAAACCTCATGCCTTTTGCCACAGGAGAGGAGTAAGGATGCCAGGCAGGTGAATATGGCAGGAGTCCGCTACAGGACTTAGGCTGGAATTCTAGACTGAAGGCTACGGCCGGGCCTGGAGGACACACGTTCCCAGGACAGAAGGAGGGCAGCCAGTGAAGGAGAAATGGAAGAATCAGCGGGGTAGGCTGAGCAGTGACCTTGAAGCACAGGTGGGAGCTAATCAGGCCCATTTCCTGATACACGACAAGGTGGAGGGCTTCACGGGACGCGGCTCCAAAATGGAATATTCCGCAGGATAAAACAGCAGGTGCCCGCTGTTTTCGGTAATTTAGAAATAGCAGCGAGACGTTCCGAAGTCCAGACACCGGAGTGAAAATGGCCCTTCTGACATCCTTACATCCTTTGTTACCAGAATGAAGGCACGTGACTCAGACATTGTAAGAAGAAAGAACAGCCTACATAACTGGTTTACCATACGGTTTCTGTGGTTCGGCGTTTTTACTGAGGTTTTCAAAGGAAAGCAGGGAGAGGACCGAGGTCGGCACCTACCCACCTGAAGCTTCAGTTTCTCTCTTGCCTTTCGATATTTCAAGGCCCCTCCCACTGTTTAGCTTCGGTCCAGCAGCAAACTGCCCTTGTCTGGTTGTCACCCTGGCCTCCACCTTCGGAAGTGCATTTTGCCTCCTCCCTCAGGCAGGCGTAAGGCCTGCCGCTGCTGAGTCAGCAAGGGACAGGGTCAGCGCTCCTGCTTGGTGACCCACGTGGCCGCAGTTGGAGACGCTCTGTCGGCTCATCAGAGCTCTCCGACCTTTCCTGCCGTGTAGTAAGTGCTCAGCAAATGCATGTTAGTACTGAGACTGTTACAATGATTTATTTTTGTATTTATGTATTTATTAGCTCTTGATTCCAGTTTTTGTTTTTTGATTTTTTCTTTTTTCTTTATTTTTTAAAATATAATTTATCGTCAAGTTGGCCAACATTCAGAATAGGAGAGATCAAGGTTTTCCCAGACAAACAAAAACGGAAGGAGTTCATTACCAACTACAAGAGATCCTAAGGGGACTCTGTGAGTGGAATGTTCAAAGACAACAAAGGACCAGAGACATTACAATTGTTATTTAAAAAAAATAAAGATAAAACTCAGGGCGCCTGGGTGGCTCAGTCGGTTGAGCGTCCAACTTCGGCTCAGGTCATGATCTCGCGATCTGTGAGTTCGAGCCCCACATCGGGCTCTGTGCTGACAGCTCGGAGCCTGGACCTGCTTCAGATTCTGTGTCTGCCTCTCTCTCTGTCTCTCTGCCCCTCCTTTCCTCGCTCTCTTTCTCTCAAAAATAAATAAACATTAAAGAAAATTTAAAAACCCAAAACTCTACAGGTGGCAAAGGCAGCCCCCTCTTTTGTGAGTTCATCTCATACCCCAAGAGAGGGCTCGTGTCTTCGTTGTAAGCCGGGCCACTATTTCTTGAACTAAAAACCTCACACTTCACAGCTGTTTCCTTTTCGAATATTCTTTCTCACTTCTGCTTTCAGCGATTTCGGTGGTCTTCGCATGGATCCCACTCTTGGTGGTTTTAGGGCCATAGTTCCTGCCACCCCCCTCGTTTGTATGTTTGGCTTAGTTTTTACACACACCCGCGGACGGAGAGAGAGGATGAAAGCTGCAAGGCTGCACAATATAGTATGTGTCTGGTTGTTAATGTGTTTCTGTGGACCCGTACACATACGTGCATTCACACACACACACACACACACCTGAGGCCATCACACTTACCTAAGGCTGCGATGAGGTTGACGTTGTGTCCTTAGCTCTTATTATCAAGAGTGGTCATTTAGCAGATAGATCTCAGAGAGGCATTTTTTTTTTTTTGAAGCACACACTCACGACAGCTGTGATTTCCATGTCCGTACCATGCGCTGAGGACCGAGCTAAGTGACTTAGACGCATTTATCTGCTTCCCTGTCACCCCGAAGGTAACCCTACGGGGGGTGGGGTTTTCACTCCTTCATATGCGCGGTTGCTGAGGAGTGGAGGTGTCATTAGCTAGTGGCAGAGTCGGGACCCGCACGTAGGCGATTCTGCCTCCGGTGACTGAGCTCCTACCCACCGCCCGGGCTCCGCCTGTCGGTTCCGGGGCTCCTCAGCTCCGTGGGCAACAGCTTTACACTTGTCTACACTTGAAACACTGTATGAGCCAAACCAAAGCAAAGCCACTGTTAATCAAAGGCACCCCATAGCATGGTGACTACAGTTAATAGCACTGTCTTGCATGTTTGCAGGTTGCCGAGGGAGTAAATCTTGAAATTTCTCATTACAAGAAAAGAAATTACGTAACCGTGTGTGGTGATGGCGGTTAACCAGGCGAATCTGTGGCGATCATTTCTCATACGCACAGTTGTCAGACCGTTACGTTTTACACCTGAAACTAATAAAATGCCTATCAATTATACCTCAGTAAAGCAAAATAAAACGTTCTCCCTAGAATAAAAAGCATTTATTTTCATTGTTATTCTGAGTTAGTATCCTGGTGCTTGACTATTGGAGGAGGAAATTGGTAAACATTTATAAGAAGGACTCTGCTGTACCAAATTACAGTTTTCTCCTTGTTGGAAATGTATCTGTATGATGTGTATTTTACTCTCCTGGACAGTGTTTTCATTCTGTGCCACAATTTTTTGAAAGTGTTTTTGTTCTTTTGAGTTATACTGACATTTTCTTATAGTTTCTCTCTGGAATATTTGTTATTCTGGGTCTATATGTGTGTCTGGTCTGTTTCCACAGTAGAGTTAATGACTGGGAAATGCAGTATCTTTCAAAGCCTGCCTTGCGGAAATGCATGTGTGCAAATGCAGATTGCTCCAATTTTCTACTGAAATGTCCTTCTCTGCGGGGAATGTTACTTTCCAGGCTTTGTCTAGAAGAGATCCATTTTGTTCCTGGAGATGATTGAGATTAAGAGCAAATACCACGTCCAAAATCCATGTGTTGTGATTATACTTACCTGTAGAAGTTCAGTGACCAAAGAAATTGTACGAATTTTTAAAAAAAATGTTTAGGTAAGCCTTAGCCGTCAGAAAAACTAATTAGCTTGCTTTAAAAAAAATGAATGTTTATTTTATTTTTGAGAGAGAGAAAGAATGATATGTGAGCAGGGAAGGGGCAGAGAGAGAGGGAGACACAGAATCCAAAGCAGGCTCCCTCCAGGCTTTGAGCTGTTAGCACAGAGCCCGACGCGGGGCTCGAACCCACAAACCATGAGATCGTGACCTGAGCCGAAGTTGGATGCTTAACCCACCGAGCCACCCAGGCGCCCCAAATTAGCTTTCTTTTCCAAGGGAGAATATTTAGAAAGTAAATTCCAACAACTATCATAGTGTCTAAGACAAGAACACTTTGCGTCTGCTTCCTATTTGATAAGAACCGTGCTGTTCTTTCTCGAAACTCTGCAGTTTACAAAATATGTATAACTTAAACTGGCATATATAAGCAAGATGTGGCAAATGTTCCTCCGCAAATTTTCAAGGGATTGGAATATTTCCCAACTCTTTTCGACGGGAAGAAATAAAGTATTTTTCTTTTGGACTCCCAAAGGAGGATATTATTAAATACAAATGCAGAGTATTTTGAAATTGCTGAGCAGGCCACAATTTTGAAATGCTGCTTCTCAATCCAAAACTTTGGTATTGCTGGTTTTTTTTTTTTTTTTTTTTTTTCTCCCATGGGTCATCAGATATCACAGAGAAAGATTAAGGTGGTTTTTTTTTTCCTTTTCTTTTTCTTTTTTTTTAACTTTCAGTAAATCAAATCTTGAAAAATTTGGCTTGCAACACTAAAGGATTCTGAAATATTCTTGGAACCTGAAATCAGATAACGTGCACTTCTCCAGATTAATTCTTTTTGGGGTATTGTGAAATGATTACAAGGAGAAAACACGCATCCTAGCCTTTTATCCTATTTTCTTTTCCAAAAATGAACCAAATCGTTGAAATTTGCGATAAAGAATAGGCTGGCAACAGTTTCCACTATAAACAATGTAACAACTGTTGAAACAAAGCCAGCCTTTACATAACCAAGAAGAACTCAGCACATGTCTGTTACCACGCCCGCCTCGGCTTATCTCTCTCATGCTGGGTGAAGTCCAACTTTTGTTTCCTTTGTTTGGGGTCCAATGCGAAGAATGTTTCAGGAACACTTCCTTGATAGCATGCACGGAATACAATAGCACCCAGTTTCTTTTAATTCCAGCGCTCTTCCTTTAAAGCCAGGGTTGAAAAGTTATATGGTAACGCACTTGGCAGAGGGAGTCCATGAATGAAGACAAGGCTTCATTGGCAAAACCCTTCATCAGTTTAATGGGCTCAGCAGCTCCCCAGATCCAAAGAAGGGTTGGCGGATGGACAGTCAAAGCCATTGTCGACAGAACATTCTATTTTTTTTGGAAAGAAAACAGAAATTCCTTTGTTATTGCTATTTATGAGGAATATCCTGACTTCTATATGCTAAGGGCGAATTCGATCCAAAAAATCATGTGAGGGGGGAAAACATCTGTGAGCCACATGTGACCTGAAGGCCACCAGTTGGTCACCTCTTGACTAAAGCGTGACACTATTTGACATCTTTATTGAATAATATTTATTGAGATGTTGGGTGTCTTCTCTGGCACGTGTCCTGATGTTTGTTAGTATTCTGATGCTCTGCTGGTCCTCTGCTCCTGAATCTTAGCATTTCCCTTCACTGTGTTCATTTTATCCCCAATTTGCACATGGAAATCAGATTGGATTAGAAAGAGAGAGAGTTTGACATAGTGTAAGGCCCACATTTGGGTCCACAGTCTGGTTACTAACCTAGTGCTCGTGTCAGAGGGTCTGTCTTCTTCCAGAAACAAAGTATTTTTCTTATATTCCACTTTCATATGTTGTTTTCTGCCTAGTTTACTGTCCCTAAAACCCTTCCCAGAAACCAGATCTTTATAGGATTGGGCATTACATTGTGAAACTCGTTTAGGGTTTAATGTGCACCTCTTGTCTCCAGGCCTATAGTTTGGGCTCTACTATCTAAGGGCCTTCACCGAGACCAGACTTAATCTTCACTGCTTCCTTCTAAAATTTTAATTGCTTTTCAAGACCTCCCTGTTTCCTTGTGATATCCCTGATACCAGTAACTTGCCTGCGTAAGTCTCTTCTGGATTCTGGTTGCATGTGCCCTGCTGGGTCTGCTCTCTTTAATTACAACTCTTTCTGCCTCCCTGGCATATGTGCTTCTTGGCTGTTGTAGTTGGCCAAACTTTGCTCCTTTTAGCCCTTCATGTCTGGCTATTACATCAGGTAAAAACCTTTGGAGAGCAGTACTTTTGAAGCCGATTTATCATGGAAAAAAAAAAAAGGAGGAATAAAATTTTGCTATCTGTATGTATTCATACAATTCAAATGCACTTAGTCTTTCTTATCCAAAAGGTACTGTGTATTTGTCTTATATATATGACAAATATATATATATATGTCAATATATATTAAATATATATATGAAATGCATATGAAATATATATGTGAAATGTATATGAAATATATATATATGAAATATGTATATTGGGAATAAGAGCTTCTCTACCTTCTCAAATAGGCTTATAATGACATATATATGTCTCTCTCTATATAAAACATATGTAGATAACATATATATAACATACATAGGTAGCACACATGTAACATATATAGATAACATATATAAAGATTGGTAGTTATTTCATTAGTGTAGCCAACTGATACAAGAATTGATTTTGGGGGGCACCAAGGTGGCTCAGTTGGTTAAACGTCCGACTTCAGCCCAGGTCATGATCTCACAGTTTGTGGGTTCTAGCCCCGCGTCGGGCTCTGTGCTGACAGCTCAGAGCCTGGAGCCTGCTTCGGATTCTGTGTCTCCCTCTCTCTGTGCCCCTCCTCCTGGTCATGCTCTGTCTCTTTCTCTCTCACAAAAATAAATAAAACCTTTAAAAAAAATTTAAAAAGTCAGAATTGATTTTTTAATTCCTGTTGATTCATGAAAAAAGAAATGCCAGTGCTGGTAGAATGAATAAGGCACCAACCTATTAAAATCCTCTTGTGTATGTGAAAGAAGAGACGTCGGGGTTACTGAAGTGATTAAGGTATTACCTGTTAAAACCCCCTTCTAGGGCGTCACGTGTCTTCGGAATTATTCTCAAAGAATACAGTAACCCTTCCTGTATTATTATTTGGATTGGTGAGCCTGAACAACAGCCTTAAAGAGCTGAACTCTGATAGGGAAATTGCCTTGGAGAATCAGTTTCTAAATTCCAAATTCCAGAAAGCACAAACTTATTTTCACGTAACCTCTCTCATACTTGCATGCTGATTCGTTTTGGTTTTGAGGAAAGAACGTTATCAATTGCTTATGCTATCCTTCTCCTGTCCCCTCTCTACCTGTCTGTGTGAGTTTGGGAAGGTGGGCAGCAAAGCACCCGGTGGCCTTAGACCCGGCCTATCTTCAGAACGTAAGTAAATCCTCCATGAAAGATCCTTAAAGGTTGGATCCAGTGTGTTGACTGAGTATGCTCCAGGCATTTTGAGTGCAGCAAGGTAGAAAACAAATTGCGAGAAATGCTGATAATAGATTGAGTCTTTTATTAAGTATTGTGTCCTGTATGAGCCTATTTGAGAAGGTGGAGAAGCTCCTATTCCCAATGTATCCCAGTCTCAAAGAGGAGATGTAAATAAATGTCTAAATAATAATACGTCCATACATGGAAATGAAATGTGATGTATTGCTGTGGAACATGTGCTGAGATCACGTATGCATGGATGGCATTCTGTGGCAAACAGGTGCATGTTGGTAATTGGTTTGACTGTCCTTTATTTTCCTTATGTATAGAAATCGTTGAGAAGCCATGGCTTTTGGGTTTTGCTTCATAGGAAGCTGATGTTTAATGATATTCATAGGGAGCTGATGCTTCATGGGGAATATGGCGTGCCGGAAGGGTGGGATTTTGAGGGAGAATTGGTTACGTGGAAATGTGATTCTTTGAAAAATCAAGAGGGCACCAGACTTGACACATTTTGAGTAGTATCTTCACTTTAACACCTTGGAAGCTTCTCTTCTTAATCCAGCGGACTTTCATGAACAGTTTGCATTTGTTAGGAAATTGCCCTTTTAAGACCTATGTATGTTTAAACTTATTTTCAGTTGCAGCAAGTATTAAGCCTTCCCAGATAAATCTGATCTTCAAGCAGCGTAACAGGTACCGGATGGTGGGGTGGTTCAGTCAGTTGAGTGTCTGACCTCAGCTTAGCTTGGGATCTCACAGCTCCTGAGTTTGAGCCCTGCGTTGGGCTTGGGGCTGTCAGCACAGAGCCCACTTTGGATCCTCTGTCCCCCGCTCTCTCTTCCCCTCCCCCTCCAAAAAAAAAAAAAAAAAAGAAGAAGAAACATTTATTAAAAAAAAAAAAAGAGGTGTTGGATATCAGTGCTGAAAGATAAATAGTAATACATGTGGCATATTTAAAAAAAAACATGCAGTTTTCAGGTAATGAGGCTGATTTTCTTGCATAACCAGTAATAGAATTTGGCATGCAATTAAAGAGTTTCAAACATATTTTGGGAAACATCAATATCAATGAATAAGTACAAGTGTTTCCAAGGTAATTTTTTTTAGGAAATATTTATTCGGGTATATAAGGTTGTTGGTTTTCTTTCAATTTCTTAGTTGTACTTACTAGAGAGTAAAGTAGCAAGAAGGTATATGTAAATAAAAACAAAGTAACATGAAAAATAGTGATAGGGTTGCCAGAGAAAATACTGGATGCCAGGTTAAATTTGAATTTCAGATAACAAATACCTTTTTTAGTATAAATTTGTTCTATGCAATAGTTGGACCTACTTCTAAAAATTATTTGCTGTTTACCTGAAATTCAAATGTAACTGGGAGACCCATATTGTGTTTTAAGTGTTTATTTATTTATTTTGAGAGAGACAGAGTATGAGTGGGGGAGGGGCAGAGGGAGAGGGAGAGAGAGAGAATCCCAAGCAGCCTCCACTCTCAGCACAGAGCCCAACGTGGGGCTCAATCCCACGACCAGGATATCATGGCCTGAGCTGAAATCAAGAGTAGGACTTTTAACCAGCTGAACCACCCAGGTGCCCCAAGACCTATGTTTTTATTTGCTGAGTCTGATGATCTTAAAAGCTGGTCAGTTTTTTTTTTTCTTTCAATGGGCAGACACATTTGAAGTACCTTCTTTGTGACAATTTAGCCCCATATCTTGTGGAAGTTATAGACTACTTGTTGTCCTCAGAGAGTCTGCCCTCTAGCTAGAGGAGCTAAGAGATATGAAGATAATCCTATTTCAAGGGAAACAAATTCTCTAAGAAAGATACAGTGACAGTTCAAAGAATAAAGGGGTCACTTCCTGTGGAAAGCAGGGAAGGGACACTTGAGTCAATATTGAGTTTGGCTGGAAAGGATTGATGTCGTTTTGCTCACTTGGAGACGGGGAAGGGATGGTACCTTCTAGACCAGAGAACAAGCGCTACGGAAAGCATTAACTTGGCGAAGTTTTGGGTGTATGGGAGGGATTATGGTCTGGTTAGAACAGTGGTTCTCAACCTTTAGCCTGCAGAATCATCGGGAGGGCTTGTCAAAACACAGCTCCCTGGGTCCTGCCCGTGGAGTCGCTGGGTCCTGCCCACGGAGTCGCTGGGTCCTGCCTGCGGAGTCGCTGGCTCCGTAGATCATTGCAGGCAGAGAATTTGCATGTGTAACAGGTTCCCAGGTGATTGGGACGCTGCTGGCAACCACACTCGGGGATCACACACTAGTGTCCACCTATGGGTGGCTGGTGGAGAATGAGGTTGGAAATGTAGTCAGGGCCCTGACGGCCTTTGCTGGCACGCTCTGGAGCTTGAATGTTGTTTGATAGACAGTAGGGAGCCATTGAAGACTGGTGAGCCCAGTGACATATCTGATTGTTCTTTAGGAAGATTTACCTGGTGGCCGCGTGTGGCTTTGGCTGAAAGGGACATCAGATGACAGAGACACAAAGATAGTGAAGTTGTTGCTAGTTATGTTGTTTACAAGAGACTAGAAATGACCTAAATGTCCATCAACAGATGAATGGAGTCAGTGGCACGTGTGTATGTGTATGTATAATGGAATATTATTTGGCCACGAAAAAGAAGGACGTCTTGCCACTCGTGACAGTATAGATGCCCCTGGAGGGCGTTATGCTAAGCAAAGTGAGTCAGAGAAAGACAAATATTGTGTGATATTACTTATATGTGAAATCTACAAAACAAACAAAAAATTGGAACTTGTGAAAATAGTACATTGGTGGATGCCAAGGACTGGGGGTGAGGTGTTCTTAAGTTTCTTTATTTAGAGAGAGCCAGAGTGTTAGAGGGGAGGGGCAGAGAGAGACAGACAGACAGACAGACAGAGAATCCCAAGCGGGCTTTGAGCTGCTGATGCGGAGCTCCATCCCACAAGCAGAGATCATGACTGAGCCGAAATCGAGTTGGACTCTTAACCGAGTGAACCACTCAGGTGCCCCTGGAGGGGTGGGAGAAATGGGTGATGATGGTCAAATGGTCAAGGGTACACACTTCCCGTTGTAAGGTGAATAGGTTCTGGGGGACCTGAGGGACAGCACTGTTGACCATGGACAGCAGCCCTGAACTGTGTACTTGAAGGTTGCTATGAGAGTCGATCTTAAATGTTCTCATCATACAGAAAAAAAAAAAACAAAAACAAAAAACAAAAAACCAGTAATTGTGTAAGGTGGTAGATGGGTTAACTAGCCTTATTATGGGAATCATTTGGCAATATATGTGTCTATCATGTTACCATACACACTTCCACAATGTTGTATCCCAAATATATGTCAAAAAAAAAATGGAAAACAGAAAAAAATAGGTACTGCGTGAAATTTTGGAAAAAATCAAATTTAATCTGATTGAGGTTTTCAAATTGAATAAGCAGCTTTTGCCTGTTGAGTTAAAACAGCTTTCCCATGAAAAAGTAAGCCGTTAAAGTAGGGGCTGGTGTTTATTGCAAGAGTGGATTACTTACGGGCACCCCGAGAGGTCAGGGCGTAAAGCTGCACGGGACATTTGACAGGCGTGCACCGTAGCACCACACGTCGTATCGTTGGCGTCCCGTTTCAATCCAAGAGGAATGCTTCCTGGACCGTTAAGACCTTTTCTCTGCGGGCAGTTTTATTTTCTCTACCGAATGACTTCTTTCACTCCTGGTTAGCCGTCACATTTCCTGTGGGCCTGTGTTTTCCAGACGCTGTGACAGGATCTGGTTTAGAGATATAAACAAAGTTAAAAGAAGGCCTTTTCTCGAGATAACATTGAAATTAGCCAGCAACTGTATGGAAGGTGGCTGTTGACGAATGCCTAATAATTCTGCTGAGAATCAGCGCTGTCGCTGTTAGCATGGAACTTACTGCCTAACCTTCACCCTGGATCTAAGTAAATTTTAATCAGGTTTTTTTAAAAGTATAAAAATGGCACGTTTGATGCTGAAAATTTTGGGAAAGTCCTGAAAAATATAAAGAAAAGCGTGACAATCACATACAATTACATAATCTCACCAACCAGAGGAACACATAGCATTTAGGTGTATATTCCTTCATACAGTATATCCTGTTTTGTAACCTGACTTTTCTGTTAGTAATATATGTATTTTCTCGTGCCAGTAGCTGTTGTAAAATAGAATTTTTATTAGCTAATAGCCATCACGTAAAAATACCACAATTTGGGGCGCCTGGGTGGCTCAGTTGGTTAAGCATCCAACTTCAGCTCAGATCATGATCTCGCAGTTTGCGAGTTTGAGCCCCGCGTCGGGCTCTTTGCTGGCAGCTTGGAGCCTGCTTCAGATTCTGTGTCTCCCTTTTTCTCTGCCCCTCCCCAACTTGCACTCTGTCTCTCTCTCTCTCTCTCTCTCTCTCTCTCAAAAAGAAAAAAAACATTAAAAAAATACAGAAACATCACAATTTTACTCCATATTTAAAAATATTAAGTCACTTCCAATTTTCACTGTTAAAGTATTTCTACAATGCACATCTTTATATCTGAATTTTTGTGCTTATCCTTAGCAATTTATTTCCTTTGGATTGCTATATATATACACTAAGCTATCTTACTATGAAGGGAATCCAGTGCTACCTTTATTAAGACAATGCGTAATTTAAAGTTAGATACAGCATTTAAATGCATAGTTTCAATGAGGGCTCCACAATAAATGTTCCTTTGCAGGTAGAAAACCATAGAGGGGGCACCTGGTTGGCTCAGTCAGTTAAGTACCGATTCTTGATTTCGGCCCCGGTCATATCTCACGATTTGTGAGCTCGAACCCCACGTTGGGCTCTGGGCTGACAGAGTGGAGCCTGCTTGACATTCTCTCGCTCCTTCTCTCTCTGCCCCTCCCCTGCTCTGTGTCTCTCAAAATAAATAACTTTTTAAAAAATTCTTAAAAATATAGAGGCTGCTCCTAGCTGGAGGTGAAGGAGCACAGTATTTAGAGCGTCAATTGTGTTAAGAACATACCCTTAGAACACATCCTTAGATACTTCAGGCGAGGTATCCAGGTTTTTCCGTTATTCCATGGGAATTCACTGTTATTGATAATGAATGATACAGAGTGGGAGACTAATTTTATAGTATCGCTATACCGTTGTAACTAGATTTATAAAGTGTATTCATACTTTACAGTGTATTAAATGGACAGAGGTTGTGATTGAAGTGTTTGGGGATGGCTAAAATACTGATCAGAAACATAATCATCGGCAAAATTAGTATACTAACGCATACAGCGCAAATTATCATGACCACAAGGCTCTGCTCAGTCATTTTGGAAGCCTGGAGGGGAATTTGGGGGAAGATCATATAAATTTCTAACATTTTTTGATATTTTAGGTCTTCAGATACCTTACTACAGTGAAGATGTATACAGTTTTTATAGCCAGGTTTATAGAATTTCCAAACCATTTACTGAAGTCAAGTTCATGACTTGAATCAGAAGTTACTCCTGGGATCCCCCAACAGTTTGGAAGCCGTGAGCAGATCAGAAGAATTTATGCAGTCAGTCCTTAAATCTTTCTTCTGGCGTTGGCCATGACCCACGAGCTCACAGTGCCCTGCAGGGATCCCATCCCAGGCTTAAGCTGCCGGGAGCTCTCCACTCCTTGGGGGTGCTGGAGCCTTGGGAAAATCCAAATCTGCCTCTTTTGAGGGAAAAGGTCAAGGCATCTGGACTAGAAAGCCTCAAGTAGCAGCAAAATGTGGCATTTCTGTAATTCTACTGAATGTCACAAAATACTCGGGCAAAAAAAAGGAGCATTCTAGTCACTACTTAGAAATGAGAATTTTGGCTTTTAAAAGATTGCAGAGGTCCTCCTCCTTCACCTTGTCATTTTGTCGGTGAGAAATTGAAGTCCAGAGGCAAGGGACTCATTCACAGCCACCACGGTAGTTCCTGATGGGACTGAGCTGAGGAGCTCAGTGTCCTATGTGCCTCTTCATATGCCATTGAGGGGATCACTGCACTTTTAAGAAATGTCTGCAGTAGGGAGTAAAGCTATATATGACTGTGGATGGTGGGAGGAGTAGAAATGTTAGTCTAGTACTTACTTTTTTAGTCAAGCAACAATGCGATTTTTTTCTTGAATCCTTTTGACCTCAGCCATCTTTTAAATTCTTTCCTTGCCACAGGTGTTTGGTTCCATGTCTTTCATTCCCCCTGCCACCCCCAACCATGGATAAAGAGCTCTAATCGGATAATGAAGTCCAAGGAGAGATTGGATGTGCTGGCAGAAAATCTCTTTGTAACCAACTTTGGGGAGCATTTTCATCCTTGAAGCGAGATGTGCTCGTACTCGTGATATCACGGATGCGGGGTATCTTGCCTGCATACTGAGCCTTGCCAGTAGCGATGAACTTTAACTGGGCTTTTCAGATCTAGATGGCTTTCCCTTTCATAGAATTTTTTTTTAAGATTTTAAACCTGTGGTCTAATTAGGAAAGTTCACATACTAATTTCCATTGTTCTGTTGCATAGGTACTCTCAGCGGTCTGGGTTAGCCAGAGGTTCCTTTTTGTTGTAGGGGCTATAAATAAATGCACTCGGTCCAGAGTAAAAGAAAGCAAGGTTAAGAAGCGAACAGGACCAGTGGCCAAAGCTTCGTGTGGTAGGACCCCCACTCTCTTGCCCAGCCCCGCGCGCAGTGGGGCAGCGTGGGTCCGGACACCTGCCCCAGTCCTGGCGGCTTCTGTGGGACCTCTCTGTACCTTGACTAGATGGACTTGTCATGAATGCCTCCCCGGGGATTCCAGTGAGGACCGCTGAGGTCAGGCAGGGTCCTTGTGTAGGCACACCAGAATTAATAGTGATAATAATTAATAATAGTATCCATAATAATGTTAATAATAATTAGTAGTGATGCCCTCGTGTTTTGCTTTGGAACCCTAAGTTCGCCTTAGTTTAAACTACAAGCACTCGTATCAGAACTAGCCTGGACTGTAGGGATAGCCGGGCAGGAAGCACACAGCTGCCTCTCACCTTACTCTTGACAGACATAAAGCTGAACTTACATATTTTTTGACTTTTCACCAGGTGTCTTTGCCTCTGTGTCCCTAGGCTTGGAGCCTTACCAAGCATTGAGGATGTGCATGTGGAGTTTGAAAAGGAATTGCAGGGAATCCCACTGCGTTTCTTGCTGTTGCTGGTCCAAACTGATAGGCACGACCATTAAAATCAAAAGCTGCAAGCCAGCAGCTAATAGACCAAAATGTGCTTGATGTCCAGCGCAGTAACATGGAACTAGTTGTCCATGTTTGAACATTTGGGCATCTCACATAAAAGTGTAGATTTCTGGGGCGCCTGGGTGGCTCATTCGGTTAAGCATCCAACTCTTGGTTTCGGCTCAGGTCATGATCTCATGGTCATTATGTCGAGCCCCACATGAGGCTCCGGGCTAGACGTGGCGCCTTCTTGGGATTCTCCCTCTCCCTCTCTCTCTGCCCCTCCCACTGCTCATGCTCTCACTCACTCTCTCTCGCGCTCTCTCTCTCACTCTAAAAAAAGTGTAGATTTCTGACTTCTAAAATGTAGAAGGCATAGCAACCCCAAGCCTACGCGTATGCACTTTTATACGCCACATTTCTCTCTCCGCTTTGCTTCACATATTTATACTTTTTACCTTATCCCCCAGGCACTTGAACTCCAGATTGAAATAACAGTTTCCCATGTGGACAGCCTGAGGCATGTGGGCATGTCAGAGCCGCGTTCAGTACCAGCTACCTGCTTTGAGCTGTGGCGGTCCCATCTATTAACAGGGAAGGTCTCTTCCTGAATTTGTCGTGAATTCTAAATAAAAGAGCATACGTGCCAAGCCCAAATCTATGTCCTCCTCGTATTTGTTGCTCAGGAAAGAACTGGTTATCCTTCCACCTTCCTTGTCTTATAAATCATGTTTTCTCACCATTTACGGTGAAAGGAGAGTATGTGCTAGTTTTAACTTTACAAATCTGCAACCTCAAAGCAATCACCACTTTCAATGGTAATGTGCCATCCTTGGGAGCTGTTTGCTGCCCTCACCTTTCCTAGATGTCCCGTGGGCTTCTGAGACTTGTTAACAGGGATAATACCACTTTATCATCGCTTTCGTGTCATTGTGACTTTGATTTGGATGTCCACTGAAGTTTGGTTAACACACACACTAACAATATTGCCCTGCAGTGAGAATTAAGAGAATAAAGTAATAATCATTCTAACTGTATTTGAAACACCGTGTCTCCTAGTCTTTCTCTTTGAACCTCGGTTTCCCCAGCCTTTCAATTGGGCTAACGACCTTTTGCCACATAGTAGTTAGAGCCATAGTTAGAGCAACAAGAAATAGATGCCAAAAGCATGCGTGATTAACTCTGTAGAAGATGATTTCTCATTCACGGGAGAGTATTAAGTGTTTGAACAGATGACAGATGACAGGACGGCCCTCTTCCTCACAGGGGCTGATGTCAACCTGAACTCACACCTTAAGAGGTAAAAAAAATCTACCTCCCGTGCCTTATGGGAAACACGATGGAGACAGATGATGTGAAAGGTTATTATAGGACAAGTGTGGAAGGGCTGCACTTCACCCCACTCACATCTGGCTGCACCTGATGGCAAAGGGGTCTGGGCAAGACAGTCCATCTCCATGGTTGAGGGAGCAAAACCTTCTGGTGGACAGCTGACTGTCTGTGCCACAACCAGCAAGGCTGTGGGTTAAGAGACCCCCCACCCCCCTACTCCCGCCCCCAGACAGTGTTCGCCATGACACTTGTATCTCAGAGGCTCTCAGCAAGTGGTTGCTGCTCTTGTTTTGCTGCTGTGGCATCATCATTTGTCATTGTTAGGGCTCAGAATGCAATTGACAAGTCATGGCATGCCTTAGACTCTCTGAAAGTAGGATTGAAATTGAATTCTGGAGTCAGCATCCCGGAAGCTGAGGTTACCTCAGAGTAGAAAAGGGGAAATACTGGCCCTTACTCATCACAGGGCCACATTCCTCAAGGGGGTCTGTGTTTTATTTCTACATTTTTAAGTTGCCTTTATTGTCTATTGTCCTCTTACTCAGCTCTCAGTCCTTACATTTTGTTATTTGAATTTCATAGGTAGTTTAGGATTCAAGATAAAAGCCATGCTATGAAAACTATCTCCATGACGCCAGTATATTGGCAAACCACCTTTCTTTCACTAATAATCTCTTTCCATTAAACACATTTCAGTGGAGAACAATGGATTTTCTAGTTTTGCTTTTGGAAAATACCTGCAAATATAGTTTAGTGATGTGTCTCCTTGTAGTATGATGAGTGGAACGCGAAGGGAGTGAATTGAAGCCTTTAAATTAAGATTTAATTTAAGCCTTGCAATTCACCCAATTTGAAGGCTCATGAGCTTGAGTTTGAAAATCAGTGAAAATGTTATAATGGATTTGAAATATTGAAGTGATTCAAATACCTTTATTTTCAAATGAAATTCCATTTAAGTATATAATTCCAGTTTTTACGTTCTTGTCTATATCCATATTGCACTTGATGAGCACATAAAAATAAGCTGCTGTGCCAGGAACGAGGGCGCCAGGTGAGACACAGAGAAAGGTACATTCTCCCTCCACTGAGTCAGAGAAAGAAATTTCCAAACACAACCCACAGTGACAAATGCCCTGAAATAGACTTATTCCCTAACGCTCTAGGAGAGGGGGTTAGCTGGCCTACCTTAGGTTGGTTGGGATGTGTTAGGAAAGGCTCCTTGGAGCTAAGGAAAAGGCAAGTAAAGATGATTCGGGTAAGGAAATAAAGGAATATTGTAGGCAGAGGAAATAGCATGTGCAAAGGTACTGAGGTAAGAGAAAATACTGGAAGCATGGAAGGTAGTTTAAATTGTCTGACGCCATGTCATGTAAGGTGCCCCTCGGGGAGGCGAAGGGGAACAGGGACAAGAGATGACCATACAGAAATAGGTATGGGCCAGATTATCCTGATGAGGTCGTATTAATTAGACAGCAGAATTTGAGCTTTATCTTGAGGGAAGCGGGAAGCTTCTGAAGGAGTGGTGCTCAACCCCGGCGATTCATTAGACTCCTGTGAAACTTGCTAAGTGCTCTCCCTGTCTGAACCCAACCTCAGACTAATTAAATCAGAAAACCTCAGAACGGTGCCCGGGGATTAGTATTTTTAAAACTCTCCCCAGATGATCCTAACGTACAGCCAGCTGAGAACCACTCTTCTCGATGTTTTTAAGCAGCGCATACGGCAACAGAATGCCACCACTTTGAACCAGAAGTTCACAAAGCTGAAGTGACACGAGCCTGCAGACCTGTCATGCTTTGGCGTCGGAAGAGAAAGAAAGGAAAACAGTGATGAGCATGGTGCTTGGGTTTCTAGCTCCCAACTCTGGCGTAGGTGGTGGTTAAAGTCAGCGAAATGGAAACACAGCAACCTGTGATTTAATGAGGAAGGCAAGTCTGACACATGTCCAGGAGGCTATTAGATCGACATGTCTGAAACTCAAGAGAGATTTGGGGCTGCATATATAGATACGGGAATTACAAGCACATCATGGGAACTGAATGCATGGGAATAAAAAAAAAAAAAGCTAGGGAGTTTGTGGTATGAGCGTTGGCCAGGTTGTTGAGCCCTAAAGCTCACCAATGTTTCAGAACCAAGGAGACCAGAAAGAACCCATGCAGGAGACCAGCCAATGGTCAAACTGAAGACCGATGGCATGAACTATCTCCTTGAATGCGCCCGATGGGAGTTTATAGTTTGTTTTTGTTCAACTGGAGACCTTTGGCATAATTACAGAATTGTTCAAAAGCAAAATGCATTTGAAACTGCACATCTTTCACGCTAGTTTCTATTGTTCCAGCAAACATTTCCCGGCGGAGACGGCTTTCACGTGTCGTAAGTTTCGTTTGCTTCCACTCAGGTTTTGCGCGTGTGAAGCACTTTTGTTTTACAAACAATGCAAAAAGGTAAATCCCCTGGTACCCATCTGGGTGACTAAACCATTAAATCCAAGAATTTCTAGCTTTATTTTTTTCTTAGGCTGGATTTTAAGGATAGATGCCCCAGCCCTCTTAGCGAGAAGAAAACACAAAGTCCTTTTGGTTGAAAACGGCCAGGATTACGTAGTGTCTCCTGCGCTGTTCCCCATTGTCCATCTCCCTGCCCCCTGAGAAAATGCAAACAAAAATCTCGACCTTCTTGAACCGTCATCGCTGCCGCTTTTAGGAGCTATTATTAACAAACAAGCCACCAGACAAAAACAGAGAACTTCAAAAGGTGAGGAAACATAGGCACTATTCGAAGCAAAACTCCCTTGGGGAGATAGATTCCTGGGCCAGGCTTTCCTGCCATGAGATGAAAATAGCCTCCTAGATCTGTGGAAATCTCTTCCCCAAAAGGTAAAAACCAATCCTTCCCTTTGGTTAACATGGCCTGCAATTTTACCAACTACGTAATTGCTTTCAGGGAGCAGGCACGCTGTTTGAGAACAGCAAAGCCTTCGTAAGGGCCCTAGAACCGATGGACCTGTGTGTTTGCTGATGCGCTTATGAGTCAGTCTGCTGTTCTCCTAAGCTCTGGCCAAGATCAGTGGCAGTGAGGCAGAGAGTATGTAAGGGAGTAAGTAAGAGAGTGGTAGTTTGAGGCCGTCGAACATCAGGGTGTTGGGGCTAGATGGTGGGTACCTCAGCAGGACGATGGCGGAACACCTTAGACCTCAATGTACAGAGAGCCTTGGGAAGTCTGGGCACTGTCCATAAGCAGGGATGAACTTACGCCAAGAATAACCCAGGTTCTTCACATTGTGCCTGTGAGAAACCAGTTCAATAAGACCACACTGTAAGACAAGTTCACCCTGGACCATCCGCTCAAGACCCCAACCCAAAGGTTGGGTTAGGCCCAAACCCAATGTCGTTATTAATATTAACAGATGTACAGCTTCAGTAAGTATGCTGAGCCTGCATCTAATTTATTCTGTACACGCGTCTCAGTAAGAAAATGAAATCTTGATTCCAACTACACCAGGGAGCAAGATACCAAGAGAAATTTTCAAATTGCTCACATTAAATCAAGAGCTATGAAATAAAAACTAGTAAGACGTATATTAATTCACACACTTTTTTTGTAAAGAAATACCTGAAAACATCAACAACAACAACAACAGCAAAAACGCGTTACGGCCTGCAAAGGGAATCGGCGTTTATTTTATTCCAGGCCCTAGACGCGTTAGTCCCCCAACAACCACATCATGAAGACATTATTATTAGACCCGGTTTTACCTACTAGGAAGCTGGACTGCAGGTTAAATATTTAGTCCAAGGACACAGAGCGGGTACCTGGTGCATCCAGGGCTAAAAGTCAGTTTTGACTCTCCTCGAACATTGATGTACGAATTATTGAAAATAGGTTTGGTGTCTTTTGCAAATGTATTTCAGAATCATTCTTTCTAATATGTTATCAGTGCCTTGTATTTGTTAATTATTGAGACGTGTTTGAAGACCCTTCCTACCAAAAAAAAATTATAATATCGTGCTTATGGGTTTTCTAAAGGCTGTATCCTCACTGCCAACTTGGAAGCAAAAGTGTGAATCAGTGCCTTATTTCTGTCCCAAGGATTTCATAAGTAAATGCTGGTTTATTATGTTTCTGTCTGCAGACTTCTTGCCACAGAACCACGTTTATAGAAGATGAGATTTTAACAAGATCTTTTTGGTATTTTTTTTTTGTAGCCTTGCGGTTGGATATCTGATATGGACAAAACGATGTGTTAAATTTTGTTTCGTGTGGGCTTAAGAAATCTTGTCTTATTAAACCTTTACTAAGTTACCATTACACTGAACAATGAGCTTCTAGTTGACTGATGTGTTCTTTGAATAAATGCTTTCCCTGCATTCTAGAAAATCATTAGTCTTTTAGCACAAAAAGCAGCAAGTAGAATTTGTGTCGTATGTCTTCTTAGGTTTGACTCTGTCTTCTGTTCCTGTTCTTTTCTAGTGAAGTCAGACATTCCCTCAGCCTTCATGAATGCTGATTTGATGACTTCTGTTTGCATATTCTGTTCAGGACCTTGGGGGAGGCACCTTTTCCCTAAGAAGGCATCTTATCACCAATAGGTAGGGGCAACAGGACCTATCAGCATGGTATATTTTGGTTCCAACAAGAGAGGTTAAGGTGTGGCTGTCATGGGATGGCTCGATTCTGCCCTGCATCGAATGAGACCCAGAGGCACCAAAGACGGAAAGACCCAGAAGGGAGGAGAGAGGTGAGGCTGCAGGTGGCTGTGTGCATGACCAAGCGAGAAGGGGCAGGGCACTAATTTGCACGGTGGGGTAACCGGCACTGGCAGCTCCAACTGAGGGACACCCAAGGGCCGAGGCATGGGATGCACAGAAGTGGGGAGCTCGGAAACCCCTCAGCTGGAATTTGAAACTGGCAGGAACCATTCAGGGACCGACACAGCAGTCAAAGCGGGTTCTGGGGTATTGTAGCAGAGAGGAGGGGGACCCCCAGCCCCCTGAGATGTCAGAGGGCCTGAGCAAAAGGGCTGAATGCGAAAGGAGCTTTCGTCTGAGGGGCTTGTGGGGCTGGGGACCGCGATCAGTCTTTTGAAGGGATCCTTCGACATTCACAAAAACATGCATTTGCTGGCAAAGGCAAGGAACACAGAATGGACAGTTATGTGTGATTTCCCCCTCAGAATGTCTGCGACTATGCATGGTCCTCCTTGCTTCTTTTCTATTTTTTCATAACTTTTCACCACTTCTCCTTTTGTTTGCGCTCCTTTGGAAAATCTTAAGTGTGTGGATCTGAATCTCCTCCGATTGAGTCTCTTTCTTGCTTTTTCCCCATTTGGCTCTGTTTCCACTCTTTGGCTTATTTGTAGGTTTGTTTCTGAGAGCTAAGACGGTGGGACTCAGTTTGGTAAGACGCACGCAGAGGCTCAAAGCGTCACGCTTCTAATCTGGGCAAATGACAAGGGCTCTCCCATTGCCCTGGATGCAGTGTAGGAAGTATCACGGGGAGGGAAGGGATGGGGTCGAAAACAGGTGGCTGCGGGACCAGTCCTCCCAGATGCAGTTCTTTTATTTCACAAGTATGCGCTGAGCACCTACTGTGAGCCTGGTACCTGGGGCCTGTGATGCAGTGGTGCTTGGGACAAAGTTGTCCCAATGGAGCTTGTATCATTAGGGAGGAAGAGTCAGTAAAGGTTATAAACAATATAACACTCCAAGTAAGTCATATTGCAATTTCAGGAAATAATGCTTATGAATAAAAATGAAGGCGGGGCTCAGGCGTGGCAGGTGCAGAGTGTGGGTGGTGGTTTTAGATCCCGTGGTCAGACAAGGGCTCTCAGAAGGTGACACCAAGATGGGGGTCTCTGATGTGTTTTCAAAAACCGAAAGGAAATAGACTCTTCAGGTGACCACCGTCCCCCCATAATTTGTTTTCCCCCAGCAAGGATTGGTGTTCTTGACCCACAGCAGATGATCTGGCGTGAGTGGAGAATTGATCATTTGTTCCCTTATAAACTTGGCCTGTTGGAAACTACAGGAGCACATTAATCTGTCCATAGTCATAGGAATAACTACATTTTTTCAGAATATCGTAGCAAAGGCTCAAGCTTGAACAAAGGGGCGATGGTCGTTTTCCATGCAAAGACCCGGATAGACCTTTGCAACCTATTAAGAAAAATTATTGTTTTGACATTATATTCATGCTGGGAGACCCTATTACACATATTTATATAGTTTTATACAGTCTTGCTTCTTTTCTCTCTTTCCCTCCTCTCTCTCTCTCTCCCTCCTTCCCCTTTCTCTCTGCCTCCCTCCCTTCCTTCCTCCCTCCCTCCCTCCCCTTCCTTCCTTCTTTCCTTCTTCCCTCCCTCCCTCCCTCCTTTCTCTCTCTCTCTCTTTCTTCTTGTTCCACACTCTTGATAAGATCTGGATTCCATCATTCATTCACACACTGAGTATCCCCTAAAGGCCGCTATTGTGGCCTCAATCTGAGGTCCTTGATTGGCTCCTGAGAATCTTGTGAATTTTGCTGAAATAATTTGAGAGGATGCCTCTGTATGCACATACATCCGGTGGTAGAATCCATAGCTTTCAACAACTTCTTCCCAAAGCTTACCAATGCTGTTGGTTATGCGTCCACCTCCCGGGCTCGTACTGGGGCAGATGCTGGGAAGGGAGCTATGGACAGTTCAGAGGAGGGTTTTGCTTGTGTGGGACATAAATCCTAGGAGGGCGAAGAGAGGGAAGGAGTTGATTCAGGTTAAGAAACAAACAGAAAATGAACAATTCATTTCAGATAACGATTAAGTCTCTAAAGAGAATATCCTAGATGGCACCACCGTATGGAAGATGGTCAGGGAGAACTTTCCTGCAGTCACTTGAACCGAGATTTGAAGGAGAACAGGGTCATTTAAAAAGCCTGAGCCAGGCTGAGATACAGATATAGCTAAACGCTCCTCCTCAGTTGTTGAACTAAGAGGTTTTATCACGCATTTTCTCATCTCTGGGCCTCTTATTTTTGTAATTATTGTTAAGTACTTTAAAAAATCATACTGTCGCTTTTCAAGATGTGTTATTAACCCTTAGAGCATGAAGGAATTGGGCTAGCTGCTATCTGTAACGTTAAGCTTAAAAATTAAAGAATTCTAGGGTGCCTGGGTGGCTCAGCTGGTTAAGCCTCAGACTCGTGATTTCGGCTCAGGTCACGATCTTGCAGTTCATGAGATCAAGCCCCACGTCAGGCTCTGCACCAAGAGCTGAGAGCCCGCTTGAGATCCTCTCTCTCCCTCTCTTTCTTCCTCCTGCCTCAAAATAAATAAATAAACATTTAAAAAATAGTTAGAATTCTAACTTATAAAAGAAATGCAGTATACCATAAGATAGGCTTCAGGATCCCATGTGGCTTGTACCCAGAGCTAATTAAAATGAAACGTGTTCATTTGTTATCCTTCAACCGTTCTCTTCATGTCAATCGTTATATCACCCCAATTACGTAGCCAGAGAGTATATTCACTCTTTTTTCGGCTTGTGTATATTTAGATGGGTATGCTCTCTGGAAGCAGTACTAAGAAGCTAAAATGCTTTTTTTCAGTGTGGATTTAAATTTTCCGCTGTTACACATTGAAAGAGGACATAAGCGGATTGCTAAACAATGTGTTCTCCAAGACTAGATGTGGCAGTCACAGGTCTGATTTTATATTTTTTTGGGTTAATTATTGGTATTTCTTCTACTTGAAATTTGCTCTGCTTGAAAGTGGGTATGAAGAACAGATTAGTTTTCAACGTGATCTTAAAGGGACGGAATCTTTGGTAGCTCCCTGGGCCCACAGTCACCAAATTTCTCAGCATTCAAGGTTTCTGATCGTGATAATAGTGCAACAAAATTTCTAATGAGCCAGAAATTAAATTCTGTTATCATCTTGTCTTTGATAGTGAAGACATTTGTCCACAAAGTATTTTTTTTTTTAGATTTTAGTTATTCACTTATTTTTAAAATATAGTTTATTGTCAAGCTGGCTAATATACAGTGTGTACCATGGGCTCTTGGTTTTGGGGGTAGATTCCCACGATTCATCGCTTACATACAATACCCAGTGCTCATCCCAACAAGTGCCCTCCTCAGCGCCCATCACCCTTTCCCTCCCACCTCCCCCAGCAACACTTAGTTTGTTCTCTGTATTTAAGAGTCTTTTATGGTTTGGCCCCTCTCTGTTTGAAACTTTTTTCCCCCCATCCCTTCCCCCATGGTCCTTCATTAAGTTTTTCAAGTTCCACATAGGAGTGAAAACGCATGATATCTGTCTTTCTCTGACTGACTTATTTCGCTTAGCATTATACCCTCCAGTTCCATCCACATTGTTGCGAATGGCAGGATTTCATTCTTTCTCATTGCCAAGTCGTATTCCATGGCCTATATAAACCACATCTTTATCCGTTCATCAGTTGATGGATGCTTGGGCTCTTTCCATGATTTGGCTATTGTTGAAACACTGGGGTACCGTGCCCCTATGCATCAGCACTCTTGTGTCCTTGGGATAAATTCCTAGCAGTGCTATTGCTGGGTCGTAGGGTAGTTCTATTTTTAATTTTTTGCGTAATCTCCACACTGTTTTCCAGAGAAGCTACACCAGTTTGCAGTCCACAAAGTATTAATTGCTTTTGTGTCTCAACATACTTCCATAGTCTAGCATAATGATGAGTTTCCTCAGCTGAAAAGATGTTTAAAAATAATAGTACTATGTAGTGGTGAATAGTCGTTTCTGCTAGAAAGCATAAAAAAGGACAACAGTGTCTGTGTAGTTATTCCATCAGTCTCATATGCTTGCATGGTTGAAAAGCTGCTAGTTTTGGGGGCTCTTGGGAGGCTCAGTCAGTTAACCATACAACTCTTGGTTTCGGCTCAGGTCATGATCTCACAGTTCGTGAGTTCAAGTCCCACACTGGGCTCCGTGCTGACAGTGCGGAGCCTGCTTGGGATTCTCTCTCTCTCAAAATAAATTAATTAATTAAACACTTAAAAAATAAAAAAGGATAAATTAAAACTTCTCTTTAAAAGTAGGTCTTTTAATTAAACACTAAAAGGTGCTTCTGTGTTCTTGAGATGCGTGCATGACTATGTATAACGCGTCAAATTATACATTATTCATAAAACATTTTGTGCATAAAGTGAATTCCCATGTCTAACAATACTAAACATTTCCCATGATCTGAAATGGAAAGGCTAGAAAAGCAATATCAAAAATATCATGAGCGTGAATAAGGAGAGAAATTTCCACTGGATAACTAACTTTGCAAAAGGGGTGGGGGGAGATGTGCACTCACCTCGTTCCAAGCTACCCGTGGAATATCTCTTGACACGCGTATGGCCAAATTTGGGCAGCCGCTCATACCTCCATGCTTCTCCTGCTTGGTGTCCGCCATCATATCTGGGCACAACTGATTTTCTGTTTGGCATCGTCTTTCTCACTGGGCGCCGCTGGCTGTAACCGTGAACGCTAGGGGCCATCAGCCCTTCGTAGCATTGCTGTGGTTTCTGCTGTCACTACCACGCCTGTTAGTGCCGTCACTCGCTGCCATGTCAGCCACCCACTGCCGATGCTTCCCAGTGAATCTTCAGTGATGGTTTCCCAGTGAGCTGGTGCTCATGCACCCACGAACTGGGTCCTTCAAATCCCAGATTTTCCAGTGATCTGTGGCAGAACACAGAGGACCACTTCTCTTTTCCTGCCCCCTTAATCCCTTTACATGCTCTCAGGGAGAGGCTTCTTGTCCAAGTTAAGAGGTTGCACTAAGACTGCTGTATTTGACCTTGACGACATCAAAATCATCTAGGATGCTTGGAAACACATAGTTCTTGGCTCTACCTTTGATTTTCTAAGTCCTAAAATCCTAATCTCTGATGGTAGATTTCATGAATATATATACGTGTGTGTTTGTGTGTGTGTGTGTGTGTGTGTGTGTGTGTGTGTAAAGTGTAATAAACATATAGTGATGGTAATTTCAGGTATACAAAATAATGATTCAACCATCCTATACATTTCTCAGTGCTCATCAGGGTTAAGTGGACTCTTAGTCCCCTTTATCTATCTTACGGATCCCCCCTTCCCCTCCCCTCTGGCAACCGCCAGTTTGTTCTGTGTATTGAAGAGTCTGGTTTTTTTGTGTCTCTTTCTGTTGGCTTGGTCATTTGTTTTGTTTCTTAAATCTCCCCTCTGAGTGAAATCAAATGGTGTTTCCTTCAGAACACGTTGGGAACCCACATCTAGATGATTGTGGGGGCCCTTTAGCTCTGAGGGGGTGTCAGTCACCCTGCAGCTACAAAGTGAAGTTTTGAGCATCTCATTCACCTTAGGGTTCATGTTTTTCTTTGTGGATGGCATTCTCTTTCGTGTCGAGTCTTTGAGTTAGACGTGTCTTAAAACCACTGTCGTCCTGGGTTATCTTTCTAATAGGTTGCTGTTATCAAGTTAGTTGGAGTGAATGTGTAGTCAGAGCTTGGTTGTCTACTCTGGGGACACGTAGATACTGGTGCGTTTGTGTCTCACCCAGGTGATGTGATGTTCTCGCCGCCACTGCCCGGCCTTAAAAGCCACCTGGTGAAAAAGAAAAACAGTGATGGGCATGGGTGGTCACTGTTGTCTCCAAAAGTCACATGAGGAGGAGACCTAAGTATGATCGAGGATTGATAAATAACTCTCATGGTCGTCCGGCTGTTGTTACTCTGTGGGCCTTGGCATCCTTGCTGGCCAGAGGGATGCAGATTTATATGGAGGATGTGAGAAATTCAGGTTTCTAAAACTGTCTGGGGAGTAAGTTACCAGAGAGAGCCACTGTCGTAGTAAAAAAAAAAAAAAAAAAGATTATCTTTCACCTTTTCCCCATTTCTGAATTCTGTTTTATCCAGGTTGTCCTGTTCTCTCTCTTCTAAAGAATTGGTTGTGCTTTCTATGGGGTTTAAAACCTTTTGAAGAAACAACCTTATATTTTCCAGGTTTTCTTGGCTACTGATTCCTGTTGTGAAGCGTCCTTGACCAGTTTCTCTTTCTTTGCGAGATAGGAGAAAGAACGTGGACTGTGGCACAGTAATTCAGCTTTGAATCTCCAGTGTCTCCTGTGGCCATTCTGGCTTATGAACAGCCCATAAATGGCCTTTCTCTGGGTCTCATCTCCACCATAACCGTGCAGTTGTTCTGTTCCCTTCTGAGTCTGCCTGGCTTCTTTCTGGAAGGCACAGGTCATGTTCTGAATGTGCTCCTGAACAAGTCTTGAGGTTCTCTGGACCAGTGCTAGATGACGAGCCGCATCCCCCTGTGAAAGCCCATGATGGGCGCCCCCACCCCCTTCTCTGCCTGTGGCACAGCCGTTGTCCTGAATCCGCTCCTGGTGCTGAAGCCACTGCTCTGTGCCAAGCAGTCAGCGTCGCCGGCTCTGCAGGTGCTACTGTGGCAGGTGCTGGCTCACAGGTGTGGTCGCGGATGCTTCCCAGAGGACAACCCCCTTGTCCCCAGCCTCTGCCCTGCCTCCCGGTGCTGCTCAGGCTGCAGGCAGGAAGCCCTCGTTCCCCCCACCCCACTCAGCCCTGCAGTCCTGGAGCAGGACCCTGTAGCAAAGTCCCCCAAGTGCCAAAGCTGTGCTGTATTTTCTGGAGCCTTCTGTCATGCCAAACCCTGGTTATTGTACAGCTGAAGTCTTTGGGACATTGTCAAATTGCCCCTCAGTGTTTTGAAATCAGCAATTTAACATCTTTGTGTGTTTCTCCGACTTCTGAAACCCTAAAACTGTTATTTTGTGTAGTCTTTGGTTGATAATTGTTAAGCTCCTTTTTCTGGGGGATGGGGGATACGAGGGGAACCTGGAGAAGACAAAGCTACGTAGCTTGGCAGGGTCATAAATTCTGTTTCAAATTATCTTCTGTGTTGTGAAGCAGAGCAAGAAATGAACACTCTAAAACCCTAGCTAGCGTTGTTCCTAGAGTTTCTCAGTTACTCTGACCCTTAAACCGTTCATATGAAGCTTGGGGTACCAGTCCCACCTTCTAGCTGGCTTGGCCCTGGACAATGCAACACTTTCATGCATTAAGAAACTGTCCCCAGTCCCACTGTGCATGGCAGCAAGCCACCATCCATGCAAACCTCAGCCTCTTTCTCTGTGCCTCCTTGCAGCTCACCGATGGTGTGAGACCCACTCTTTTGTTTTTTTCTTTTTTTTTTAGGACAAATGAGACAGGCTTGCTATTTAAGTAAACAAAGCGAGGTCATAGTTTTTTTGCATGGTAATTGGTTTCACAGAACTGTTCACCTCCGTGCTGTTTTGAGGGATTAAGAATGCCGTGTACCTTTGAATCCTGTTCAGTAGGAAGTCATGTTTACTTTTTTAAAGTGAGGCTCGATATTCTACATGGGATAGAATTTGGTTTCTCTGCATTAGCCACCAACTCAAAAATGCTATTTTTAAAACCTAGTGGTTCTTTCCCAATGATCTTGTCTGCAGATACGCAAACACATATGGAAAACGTTTCCTTTCTAGGCATGCTTGCATGTTTGTTTATGCATCTTGTATGTACCAACGTTTGTATATATACACACGCTGTACCTTTTATCGCCTGTACTATTCTGTCCTGTTCAGTTTTTCTGCTATGAATTAGAAGCCCTCTGAGACTTGATCGTGGTTTTCACTCAGCCTCATTTTATCCAGTCGGTATCAGCATCACCTCGTCTGTTCTCATTTATTTCTCCAAGGAGCATTTGAGCCTTGCCGTGTGCTCAACACTGTACTAAAAAATACCAGGATGCTACTGTGATCAACGCCTGCCCCCAGACTATCTCGGCAGGTTACACATTTGCAGTTAGTTCTTGATTACACATCTAGTCACATGGTCACCTCTGGTTTTTCTTTTTCTTTCTTTTTTTTTTAATGTTTATTTATTTTGAGAGCAAGGGAGGGGCAGAGAGAGGGAGAGAGAGAATCCCAAGTAGGCTCCACACCGTCAGCGTAGAGCCCGATGCGGGGCTTGAACTCACAACTGTCAGATCACGACCTGAGCTGAAGCCAAGAATCGGACGCTCAACCCACTGAGCCGCCCAGGTGCCCCAGCACCTCTGGTTGCTCATATTGCCCCTGGTCTCTTTCCTTTTTTAACCTCACCTTCACATCTGCCTTTCTTTTTCACTTTGGATCTCTTAGCGTGGATAAATATGAAAGCGTGCGCAGGGAGAAGGTTAGTCCAGTCCTTTCAAGGAAGGTATTCCTCTGAGCTACCGAGTATTCATAACATCGGATTCTACTGGCCCCGACGAAGAAGGGAGAATGAATACACACCATCTAGGCCAAAAGCGGAGAAAAGCAACAGTTTGCCTCCCCTGGAAACAGCATTATTTTAGGAACCAGCGAATCCTTTTCTTCTGCCTGGCAGGCTGTGAAATTAGCAGATTTTTAATAGGGAGAACAAACACATGTTGGGAGAACAGACATTTGGGGAAATTAAGGGTTTGGAGGGATACTAACCTCTAGGAATCAACTTGTCTTCTGAAGTTCCAGAACACGCCACTTCTGGAGAGCGAGCCTGCTGGTGTCCATTTGAACAGTGGCGTCTTCCAGAAGCTTCCATATCTGGGGTATAATAAAAATGCCACTTGTTCTCATTGTTAAAACACCTGGTTAAAACACCAGTTAAAACACTCTTTGGCTTGTGATTTGTCCCCTTTCCCACCCTTGCCCATGCCCCCCACCCCAACTAAAACATATAAATTACTAGATTTTTATGTCACGGATTTCCTGCTCTTTTCAAAGTAGTCTTGGGAGGGAACTTTGATGATGCCTTTATTTATTATTTTCTCTTTATTTAAAGGCATCCTTTTAATGGCTTTCCGTGGGGGAAAAAATGCAAGCACTTTTTAACCCTAACAGTTAGGGACAAAATAGGTATCCTTACCTGTGAGTGATATATTTGTTTGAAGAGATGGACCTAAACACTTGCATGCATTAATCAGTCTACCTGTCCATTCATTCCTTCATCATTTAAGCTCCTGCCATGTGTCAGGCTCTGTGTAAACATTTTCCATACATTCTCTCCTTTAATCCTTACAATATTGTGCAGGGAAAACACTGTCATCCTACTTGATCAATGCTAAATTGAGGCTTAGAGATATTAGCTGCCGTGCCCACGGTCACACAGCTGGTAAGTGGTGCCGTTGAAACCTGAACCCTCACAGTCTGATCCCAGAGCTCCAGTGCCGGTACTTGGAAATACGTGCCTTATTTTATAGGCAAAGAAGAGGCACTGAGTTAAATATTGTGACTAGGTTTGCAATCTTGAAAGATTTAGGTTTTGGTTAGACCTAATTTAAAAGTCTAACTCGGGTGCTTCGGTGGCTCAGCCGGTTAAGCATCCAACTCTTGATTTCTGCTCAGGTCAGGATCTCACAGTTCATGACTTTGAGCCCTGTGCCAGGCTCTGGGCTAACAGTGTGGCGCCTGCTTGGGATGCCCTCTCCCTCTCTCTCTTCCCATCCCTCCCCGCCAAAATAAATGAACTTAAAAATTTTTTTAAAAAAGTCTAACTCCACCTTATGACATGGAGCTGGTGGGAGTCACTGGGACTCTTCCATTGTTTTCTTGCTTTTTCAACACTGTTGGGGGCATTCAGTGAGTGACTCAGCCCGGTGAGCGCTCAGCCTGGCACGCCCTGTCCATATAGAGAGATACTAGTGTCACCCCCCAGGGCCACCGCCCCCCATCCCCTCCTCTGGAGGCACCAGGACGATGGGTTTTATGCGAAGACAGACACCGAGCCTGGGGTCGGAGGGTGATGGCGAGAATGCAAACATGACACATTATGAGCAAACATCATGAGGTTCTGACCTCAGACAGAAGCGTGGGATACTTGAGGGAATATCACGGAGACAGAGTTAACCCCTGTTGAAATATTGCACGTGGGACCGAGAGGAAACAAATTGCCGGGAAACTTTGGGATCTGCAGTTTGTGTGACCGGGGGAGAAGCCTCATCAGACAAGATGAGGAATGACAGAGGCGGGTGGTCGTGCTAGGACAAAGCCTGGCACATAGTAGGCACGCAGCAAACGGCTGTATGCGTGAATGCCGTGATCCGCACGCAGACGTTTTCAAGGCTGACGTACATTTGACAGTGTCCTTTGGTGAATGTGTTCCTGGTTTTTCATTGGGGTGAAATGCAGAGGCTGTCCTCCAAGTGCAGTAATTAAAGCAATTTGACGGGAACTCTTAGGAATTTTACTCCTGCCTTTAAATGAACCCTTTGCTCCAATAAGATGTTCTCCCTCATGACCCCCTCCAGCCCCAGGCACATACATATCTCGGTGCCTTTGCTGAAATGTATTGCCTGAGAATTTGACCAGCACCTGTCCTTGCCCATTCTTCAAAGCAGAAACTTTGAGGACACTTCACAGTTAGACTGTAACGTATGTCTGTAGCCCTAGCTTGGTTCTAAATCCCAGTTTTTCTTTGATGTGTATTGTTCTCTGCACATGGGGGTGTTTCTGGCCTCTCAAAGGACATTGTATGCTTCTTTTGTTCCTCCTGAATGGAGCGGTGTAATGCTTTGCAATAATAGGAACTCAATAAAGGACTCTTACACTGAAGATACAATTAAAGTCAAGAATGAATTTTTGTGGAACACCTCCATGCAAATGTACAAAAAATCTTCAAGAAAATGAGGATACGTTGAGTCATACATTTCCTGGTACTATTCATTCCTCTTGAGGTACTATCGTTCTGCTCAACCTAGCATTCTCACCACCTACACCTGCCATCTGGAGTCATAGGCAAGGGGGTAGAAAGCATGTCAAGTCTTCAAAGGAAGTTGCTTTTCTTCAAACGTTGATGGAACTACACCACCATTGACTTCTTAGGTGGGGACCGCCATCTTGTCCCCATGAATTGCATGTCACGATTTTGTTCGTTTGAAGATGACCATGAAGGAGCATGGGTCTGTGGCAAGTGATTTTTTTGCCAAGATGTAAATCTGAATTTTGTGTTGCTGAGTGGGCTTAGCTGTTCGCCCAATCAGTAGCCTTCCTTTTCTTCAATTTCTGCGTCGTACCCCCTAATTCTTGGGAGTTATTTCTTCGTGGCTGCTTCCTGTGGGGTAATAGGATATCATAATGGCATCAGACATCTGAGATGTGTGAAAGTCTGAGACCTATCTCCTGATGAATGTCATTAGATTCCCATGGTTAATGATGTGCTCTCTTTCTGTCTTGATAAAGAATGTCTTGCCAAGCTGTGAATACCATACGCCCTTCTTGTTTCCCTTAGCAGAAGTCATACCCTTGCTGGTGATTTTCACTCTCTTTTGGCTGTGGTTGTCTCTTGCAACAGATGCAAATTTTAGAAAGCTGGAGTTAAAAACCGCAGTTAAACATAGGTCTCCACGGAGAGCAGTTTCTGCGGACTGCAGCAAAGGTGCCTTGTTTTTCAAAACAAAGTTCTTTTTGTTCCGTGATCAATTAGACACTGAAGCTCTGTGTTATCTGGGAGGCAGGGAGCGGGGCTGCTCTCCCCAAAATTATATCCAGAAACCATCTCTTCCCTGTTAGCATGCCCAGTCCTGATGTGTTGACTCCTTTCAGAAGGTTCCAGTCCAAATAAGGCTCAATTAGCAGCAGCCTGAAAATAGTGTCTGTGCCTGTCTTTTCCCGTAAAAACCTTGGGGCTGCTAAAGATTCTAATTTTATTCTCCTCTTAATACCGGCTGAAGGTGCCATATCTTTCTGTGGAATGTTGACCTCCCTTGTTATTGTGGCTAGCTCTCATGTTTCAGTGACAGCAAAATGGAGAGAGATTAGGACACCTGACGGGAGACACTCATATTCGATAGAGCCCAGCAACAGACTGGTGAAAGAAACTGGGCATCCCAAATCATCAGCATTCATTTCCTTCCCTGAGTCAAAGAAATCACTGTGCTCTCTGCATAAGCCCCGTGTTGAGTTCATTTCACTGACCCTTCCTTAATTTTTCGGCTCGAGGGTGTTTTTAATAACCTGGTATGTTTATGAGTCAAAGGAGGCCAAGTTTCTGGCTGGGCTCCGGCGAGATGGTGGTAAAAGGAAATGTTTGGGGAATTAGAGCGAAAGTCTGAAAGAAAGGCGCCTTCTTTTGGATCTGTTTAATGTGACTTAGCTAATCATTTCTGAGTGTGGGCTAGGGGGGGCAGAAATGCACAAAACCCTCTAAGGAAAATCAGGGTTGAAAACTTACCGTTGGGGTGAGCCACTTGAAAACACACGGTGAATTCGTTTGTGTTTTATCTGGAAAGGAATGATTTAAGTCAAACGGAGCAGCAGAAATTCATGCTGGCCCAACTGGAAAGGACCGGAGGATGGGGGATAGGTCACAGTGCGGGCAGGTGAGTGAGGTGGAGGTCCGAGGCCAGCATGAGGCAGGTCAGTAGGCAGTCTGCAGACAGACAGCTGGAGGGGGGGGGGGGTTAGGGTGGGGGCTATTTTTCCATAAGAAGCCCTGTTCTAACCACTCCTGTCCCCAGAGATCTCCCCCTTCCCCCCACCACACGGGGCATTGCAGGTTTGACGTCCATGGACGCTCGTCTTGCCAGGGTTCATTCCCGCATAATGAGTGTGTGCAAGGTGCCGAGAGAGGTGAGGCGGTGGGATCTGTGGGGCGCTCGCTGTCTCTTCTCACACGTCATCTGCGCAAACCCCTCCCACCTGCCAGCCGCTTCTGAGCTATCCGCCAGTGAGTCCAGGCCTCTGGGCTCTGACCTCTCACAAGCCACCTCCCCATCATGTTGACCGCACGGTTTGGAACCACAGTGTCACCACCCCATTCCGTCTGTCCATCCCCTGAACCTGTGTCTTAAGCCCCTTTTGAAATACATTCTGCCACTAGCATGTGGCTGAGCGTCATTCGTAGGGGCCGAAGTGGCACCTGTTGATTAACCGGTAAACTGATTACATTAGGGCCTCATGGTAGACATGTGCCAGCCTTCCAAAGATGTATAACGACTTTATTTAAATTTTAAGTAACATCTGCTTGATAAGCATTTGCAGTAGATGTGATACTGCAGGAACGGAGCCTCATTTCAGGCAAAATATTAAAGCCATCTTAGCATTTTGAGACAGAGGTCTGTTTACTCGCTATATTTTATTCACTTGACACATTTATTAAGTGCCCACTCCATGTGTACCAGGCACTGATGACATATTCGAGGTCTAGGAATTAACTGCGTCAGAAAATATGAAAAGAAAATCATATTTAGGGAGAATCTCTCCCTTTTGGTTAGCTGAGGCAAATATTTATTTGTTGATGATTAATTCCTAGTGAAACCCAGAGAGGATTTTCTTTATGCAGACATTTCTATCTGCTACTAACAAAAAAAAGAAAGAAAAGAAGAGAGAGAAAGAAGTAGGTATAGTTGGCTACATATGCAGATTTGGAGACATTGTCTTTATCTGGAAAAAGCTTCCAGGCCAGAAGAGAGGATAAAGACAGCAATGTGTAACATCAGACATGTGCCTCTACTGTTGGCTTATGAAATGTTTCTATACCACCCACCCTGGGCAGACTCCCTTCCACACTGCAGCTGATAGGTGAGCATCTTTCATAAAGATGACCCCCATTTAATGTCCATAATAAGTCCATTAAGTCCACGCTTTTACCAGCCTCCTCTTAAAAATAGGGGAACGGAAAGCTAGAGAGAGTCAGCATTTCACCTGAGGTCACTCAGCCTGTGCTTGGTGGAGCTGCTCACAAAACAAGTATTTTGCACCTTTCCACAATGGAGAAATTAATTCCAACAAGGGAAATTGGTAATCAAGTAAGCCTCCGGAAATGGATGCCATTCAGACTGGGTGCTGACACCTGATTGGGACTGCTGTGTTGGCAGATATAGGGGAGTCAAGAACATACCAGAAAGAGAGCTGTTCCGTAAGGCACAGAAAGGTAAGGCGTTAGCAAAAGGCAGTTTTCTGTCCGTTGTTAGCAGTTTGGAAAGATGTCTCTTCTCTGATCCTCCCCTCTCCCGCGCTTCTAAATTTTAGGAATCTCTGCAATGTAGTTTTCAACTTCCTTCAAATATGAATAACCTAAGATAGTCCGCGTGGCACTTCCATTTCACGTAAACATCAAGATTGTGCGAGAGTTAGTCTACCACCAGTCTCCGCAGCGATCAACGGCCAACAAGAGTCATAACGTGGTGGGGACTCTTCACTGTAAGGTAGCCCTCCTGGGTGGTCTGTTGTCAATCTCTGCCAAAAACTATGCCTTATTTCAGAGAAATGCCCCAGGTCTCTGCTTATTGGAAAAATGATCAGCCTCTCTTATTCCTTTAACTCAATGAGTAAAAATGGTTGCACTTAGCCCATAAGGCTGTGACTGGTATGCTAATTCTCAGCTTCCTGGGCACGACAGACTCTATTTCCTTTTCAGTAGAAATATTGAGTGCGTACATACATTTTTACTTTCTGGATAATACTGTAGTTTCAGATTTAAAAATTCTGTTTCTGTTCTTGCATTTTTCTAATGGAAGCATCCAATGAAACATTATTAGTAATTCAATTTCTAGTCAAGATATCACCAACTATTTGTCAATTTTAAAATAAAAACTAAATCCAAAACATCTGAAACCATCCAAAATGGCAATTGAGTTTCAGTGGGCCATGTCAGAAGTTTCTTGGGGGTCGGGGTGGGGGATGTTAAAAGAAAGACACCAATAAAAATGAATCAGTGCAATTATGGGGGCGGGGGGAATGTTAGAAAAAATGAATCCAGAGTAATAGGAAACCCTTACATAATAAATATTATAGAGTGAAATAATATTCAGCAATCAAGTTGTTGAAAACATGGCAGGGAATAGAAATGTCTACAAGATAAAAAACATGTTCCTGACTGAGGTGATAATTAAACTGGAGAGCAACGTCTGCTTCACAGATACATCAGGGATCAGACTTTATACGATGGAGACACTTGAAACACGGTATGATACGGGGGTCACTGCCTAGGTCACGTTGTTTGTAAGTGATAGAGGGGTGGAGCCAGGGCTCAGGGCTAGCCAATGGCAGCTCTCCGTGTGCTGGGAGAGAATGGAAGGCCTAGTCATGTGCCAGTTCAGCAGCTTTGATCAATTGCTCAGTGGGCAGTTGGGCAGCTCCCATTTTCCAGATCTTCTCTAAGAACAGAAGCCTCAGGAAGACCCACGATGGAGCTTGCATTCATTGGGCGCATTCGTGCCTGAAGACGCAGCCCTTCCAAGGAGGGAGACACCCAGCAGATGACAGCCCTACATCTGCCCACAGTGGACTTTCAAAGCACAAAGTGCCTGGGGCACGTGGGTGGCTCAGTGGGTTAAGCCTCTGACTTCGGCTCAGGTCGTGACCTCCCGGTTAGCGAGTTCGAGCCCCGCATCGGGCTCTGTGCTGATGGCTTGGAGCCTGGAGCCTGCTTCGGATTCTGTGTCTCCCTCTTGCCCTCCTCTGCTTGTGCTCTGTCTCTCTCAAAAATAAAAATAAAAACATTAAAAAATTTTTTTAAAAAAGTGACTTTTACCTCCCAAGGATTTCATTTTAGCAGGAAAATGTTAACTTCGTGGGGTATCCCATGAAGGTGTCCCATGAAGGTATCCCTATCCCGCCTCTTACATTTTCAGGATTGCTCTCACGCTGAAGATAGCATTTCATACTCTTGCTTACTGACTTTCCTCATGTTGCTTACTTAACCAAGGAGCTATTGAGAATGGCCAGCCAATGACCGCATTAGTTCAGGGGCTAATTTACAGAAGACCCCTTCATAGGTGGGTAAATCTACTAATTTTATTATTTTATTTTATTTTTGCCAGAAAAAAAGCTAAAATTAAAAAAACAAAACAAAACTTTCTAGACCAGTCACTGGTGGAAGCCTTGCACTCAGCCTCGAGAGCACCACGAAAGAATGTTCTGTGCGCGCTCGGAAGGCCACGTTGACTTCAGTGGCTTCCTCATATCCGGGCACACACCGAAATAGGACCTCCTTTTTCTCTGCTCCAGTCCTTGGGGGAGCTAATGGTAACTATTTTGTCTCTGTGTGAGCTGTAGCATTTTGCATTGTTTCATGCTTTTCTGGATAAAAAGTATCATTTCTTTCTGAGAAAATTTTAGCTTTTTTTTTTTTTTAATGTTTATTTGTTTTTGAGACAACGCGAGACACAGAGTGCAAGCAGCAGAGGGGCAGACAGAGGGAGACCCAGAATCCGAAGCCAGGCTCCAGGTTCTGAGCTGTCAACCCAGAGCCCGACGTGCGGCTCAAACTCATAGATCGTGAGATCGTGACCTGAGCCAAAGTCGGACGCTTAACCAACTGAGCCACTCAGATGCCCCCGTCTGAGAGAATTTTATTTGCTAGGACAGATACTGGGAATTAATATCACATCCCTGATATGCAGGGTTTTAGGAGCCAGAGTAACCGTCAGATGCTACAGAAGAACAGGAGGTTGGATGTATTTGGTTTCTGGCTGGTTCTCTGAAGTCTTTCTGCAACTGTGGGTGCTACACAGGCCATCGCTTCTTGGAGCCGTCCCGAGTGGAGGCAGTCAGAACTGCACTAACGTTCTGGGTCCCTTATGGCAATCAACCTCTGTCAACAGCTCTGGAAAGTAGACACGGTGATCCTTATTTTGCTGATGACAACATCAGAGCAAGGATGGTTTGGTGCCTGGCACGCAGTAACTTAGTGACGGAGCCTGGATAGAAACCAGGTTCCGTCTATGTGGGTGGATACGTGGTTCCACTGCCCTACTCTGGAGATGCTCAAGGGGTATACTGCAGAGAGAGTGTGCCCTTTGTCCCCAAGTTTTATAGTTTGCTGGTATTTTGGCATTTTAAAAACTCTCATCAGGGCATGGTGGCAAGTCGCATAGTCTTAGAACACAAGTGAGAAATTTGGGCCGGCAAATCATCTTTGGAACTCCAGTCTTTTTCCTCTCCCTGACTCCCCACATGAAGCCGGCTTTTGCCCAGTAAGGTCTTGGGTGTTGCCCCGTACAGGACTTGCAAGCTTTTGGAGACGTCATGTGAGTGTTGGAGCCGCGTAAATTGACATACCTGCTCTGAAAGCCTTTTTGGTTTTTATTTTTTTGAGGGTTGCTGATAGGCTGTCCCCTACCCTTTAGTATATTTCCAAAGTACCCTTTAGTATATTTCCAAAGTCTGTGTTTGTGAATGCAACAGTCTAGGAGAGAAGTTCATGCTTTTCCTCTCCACATATAAAGTCTGGTAAAGAAGGATTAGCCTCATCTTTCTACTCTTGGGAGGTGGGATTCATGACCCACCGATGCCATTAGAGACACTAGCAGCAAAAAGTATGAGAGAAGCTTACAGAGCATTTTGCATAAACATTGCCAAATGCCGTGTGATCTAAAGTCCTCCGAGGAAGTTGACGGTGCTTCCATTTTTCCGGATGAAGAGATTCCAATTTAGAAAGGTCACAGGGACCTGTAGGGGCATGGAGACTTCTGCCCCGCCTTCCCCTTTGCCCCCTTCCCCCTCCTCTCCCCCCTCCCCCCCAGTCCAGGGCTCTGCTGCCTTTGCTGCCCTGGGCTGCCTTTTACTTTCCAGAAGTGATAGCGGGAGGCAGCCTGTTTCTCCAGGATTCTGAAACTGGGCAAATAGCAACAAACCTGCGGTCCCAGTAACGATGTGATACTTGCGAATAATAAGGATAACATGGGGATACAGCGGGTTTGACCCGCTAGGTCTACTTTCTGGTTATTTAAATACGTCGAGACCTATGGGCATCAACTGCCAGAGACTGAAGCGTATTCTATACGATCTGTATTTGCCTTTTATAAAGTCGTGCTGTTCTTTGAGGTACTCCACCTAATTTTTAAGAACTTTAATTTTTCTGTGTACGAATAGCATTAACGCAGCCCCGAGGAAAGAAGAGAGTCAGTGAGAAAGAAAGTCTGTTTTGTCTTACGTTGTTACACTAGGTTCCCAGCTGTCAAAATGCGAGCATTCGGTAAATACAAATGTGGATTATATCTGCTATCTGCACCTTTAGTTAATTTCCCTTTTAAATCAAAGAAAAGTCATTCAAAATACAAATAAGAAAGTGGAAACAATTAACAGCTGGGGATTCAAGCGCCTAGGGTATATTAAATATTTATGCGCTGACTTCTCCATAGAGCTTTTCTGCGTTCCCCTCGTCGAAATGAATTTCTTTCTCCCCTATCGTTTACCTTTTTTCCCCCCTTTTTAGTTTTGTGGCATCACTTTCTATAGATTGCCTGTGGTTTTGGGGGGGTCACTGTGGCGGGAGACTGGGTGGGAGCTTCCCACCAAAGTGCTTCACTCGGGGATGTTGTGCGGGGTTCTTAACGTCTCTGTGCATCGGTGTCCTATGTTCAGTGACATCAGTGCTGCGGCGTACCTCACAGGAGTGCCGCGATAATTGAGTCCGTATTTCATGCAACGCACAGGGGCTGGGTGCTCCGTAATGCTGATGTGAATACTTTCTTGTCTTCCACCTCACTGTCCTCTGCTCGGGGGCCTATTCGTTCGTACCCGTGCTCCTGCACTAGCTCCTAACAAGTCTCTCTGTGGTCAGTACAGCATCAGTGTCAGAAAACCAGATCGCTGGGGCGCCTGGGGGGCTCAGTCAGTTAAGCGTCGGACTTCAGCTCAGGTCATGATCTCTCAGTTCATGGGTTCGAGCCCCGCGTCTCTGTGCTGACAGCTCGGAGCCTGGAACCTGCTTCGGATTCTATGTCTCTCTCTCTCTCTCTCTCTCTGCCCCTCCCCACTCATGCTTTCTTTCTCTCTCTTTCTTTCTTTCTCAATAAGAAATAAACATTAAAAACCATTAAAAAAAAACAATAAAAAAAACCCTGATAGTGCAACTTCTTTCAGCAGAGGTGATTTGATACAGGAATGGTTGGAGCAGGCACGGGGAGGGCTGGGAAGGGAAGAATGGATTCAGGCTGAGCTACTTACTTACTGCAAGGAGCCGAGTACATTGAAGGGGAAGGGGGGTGTGGAGAGCTCTGGGGGGCGTGGGACTCAGCCTCTGGGGGACGCGGTGTCTTGGGCCCCTTGGCATATCCGAGGTCCCTGGGCTGGGGCACTGCCAGCTGCTGCTCCTGTGGGGGGTGCGATGGGGCTGCTTCTGGAGAGGGGGGAGAAGCTGGCAAAGGAGGCGACCGCTGCGGGTCAGAGCGAGGCGGCGTGATTGGGCCGGTGCCGTCTGAAAGGGCCTGCAGGCCGGAGGGACCCTCTGTTTCTCGCTCCTTCTGCCTCCCTGCTCCCCCTCCAGGAGGAGGTGAGGGCAGCGAGGGCAGATGCGGCTTGTGGCGCCAAAGGAGGGCAGAGGGTGGGCCTCAGGCCGAGAGACGATCGCCTGGGAACCGACCCAAGTATCTTCTCCACCCCCACCTTCCGCAAACTCCTCTCGGCTGCGTTTCTCCAGGCGCCGCTTGGAACACAGCATTGCCTGCTCTGATGCGCAGTGGGTTGGACGGCATCTGGGGGGAATGTTGGCGGTTGCTTGACATTTGTGTGTAAGAGGCGAGGAGGTATTCGCTGGCCCGCTGTGGGGGGGGTGCGTGGGAGTTTGGGGTTCAGGACCTGCCCCGCAGATGTCCACCAGTCACAGCGAGTGGCTGCTTCATCGTGGGTTTTCAGAAATCATTAGCATTGCAACATTTGTGTTCAACCGACCCGTCGGTTTTGTCTGTGTATCACGCCATCTGTACCCCCCCCCACCCTGTTCTTCATGAGGACGGAAGCCTCCGCCCTCAGCCCAAACCGTCGGAGCCCACCAGAAACAGGGGTTCCCTGGAAAATTGTGCTCTGGAGCAGTGTGCCCGGTGGCCTTCTCCCCCGGTGGCCTCCAGGGCTCTGCAGCGTGAGGGGGCCCGCCTTTCTGTATCGAGAGCGTAACCGTCGCTGTTCCCTTACCTCTCTTGGAAAACGGTCATTTCCCCAGCATCTGTGGCAAAGGAGGCTGCTGGGAAATGAAAGCCACAGAACTCTCAGGGAATGTGATTTTACAACAGTGCTGGAGTCCGTGGTTCTGGCAGGACTGTGGCTACGTGGGAAGACCGAGCCACTGATAGCCTGAGTCGACAGGCAGGCGCTCACCGTCGGGATGGCCCGGGAGTCCTGGTGGGCAGACATGATCACTCGATGGAGATTGCCGATCTGAGTAATGTGCCCTTTGAGGTGAGGTACAAAATTTCATGCCAAAGAGGCAGGGGTGCAGGAGGAGGAACGAGAGAAACAGCTGGTTTGGGGCCCCTCAGAACTGTAACTGCGTAGGGATATGGAAGCATAAACGGGCAAAGGGGTGAAGGCCGTGCGCGTGTGCCTGCTTAAATACGTAGCTTAATCTATTTACAGATTTCCAGCTGATGGATTAGCCTTCACCGGTAGACTACTGCCAGACCCCAAATAACGGAGCGCACAATTTTGTTTCCGCTCTGAAAACATATTCTTTGATGGGACATGTTGCCATGTTTTTTTCAGTAAGCAACTAATCGGAAAGCCATATGGTGAAGTTTTAATTTATGGGCAATATCTAGCCATATCCCTTCAGCAGTTGGTAATTACCATGTTTCAGCGCAGTTTGTCATAATCTTGCGACACGGGCTGATATTGTTACCCCATACTGATAAAGAGACACATTTTGTGGCAGGCGTAGTGCCCAATGAGTTGTGGGGTGTGTGTGCGTGATTAGTGATTGTGAGGGGGGTGTGCGTAGGATTGCGTTTGAGTCCTAGAACATTCTTCCACATAACTGATGTTATAGATTAAATGCTAGTTGGTGGAGTCTTAGGCAAAGTCTGAACTTCAGTAATGTTTGGGAGAAGGAACCGTGACCTCAGCCTGTGTGTCAGGTTGGCCCTACAAGAGAGGACAGTTTACTGGATTCTGGTTTCTCTTTTTTTCTTTTCTTTTCTTTTCTTTTCTTTTCTTTTCTTTTCTTTTCTTTTCTTTTCTTTTCTTTTCTTTTTTTTAAAGATTTTATTTTGAAGTAATGTCTACACCCAACGAGGGGCTTGAACTCACAAACCTGAGATCAAGAGTTACACCCTGCACTGGCTGAGCCAGCCGGGTGCCCCTGGATTCTGGTTTCAGTACATCTGGTGCCCTTCCCATTGAGTGACTTTCTGACACCCCTCCGTCTCTCTCTTCCCCCTCTCTCCCTCCTTGTTCAGAGCCTGTTCCAACTCATTTTCCGTTTTTATTCTCCCGGAGAAAGCTCACTTCAGAGGGGGAGGGCCGAGAAAGACAAGAAAGACGTTAGACTTCTCGTTTGTGTCCGATTTGTCAGGGACACGAACCAGCTTTAGCCAGAACAAGTTCCTTGGACCTTCAGTAGGCGAAGAGAGTGTTCTTTTTCCTGTAGGCTAAGGATTGAGATGGAAAGTAAAGGAAGCAAATGATTCTTGACCCTGACTGAGGTAGAATGTAGGCTGATCGCATATATTCTGTTTTGTAACAGTCGGGTAAGGAACACGGCCACACGGATGATGTCCTTGACCTATGGCACCTTGTCTGTCACCTTGTTTTAATAGATAGGAAACGCCCTGACTCAGAAGATTTCAGAATGTTATGCAAGGTCACGGGGCCACGCCACAGGAGAGCCGGGACATTACCCAGGCCTGTGCCCCTCGCAGCCCCTCCTTCAGGGTGTATGAAACCACACTGCTTCCCTTGGACACACTGAGGGTCTCAGACTCCCCCTTTCCTCTGGCCGCACTCTCTCTGCTTTTCCTCCAGCTGTCCCTTGAAATGCTGGAGTTGTCCAGGTTAAAAAAAAAAAAAAGAAAGAAAGGCAGAAATTAATGAAACGAGATACGGCATGTGAACACAGTTTGTAAATTGTGAGGCCGTACAAGAAATGTCCATACTGGGAAGAATTGCCTTGTGCTCCTTTACGCGAACACTTCTCATTCTCACCTAATTACCAAGCTGTACAGTAACAGTTATGCGGGTGATTAGATAGACATCAGACCAACTCTTTTGTAAGCCGTCTGAATTGCAGCGAAACGTCCTTCCCTTGGTTTCCAGGTTGACAGTACATTGCTTGAAGAGCTTGGTCGCCTGCTGGCAACTGGGGGTGGGGGGAGGAATACAAACAATCAGCATAAAAAGAGGCAGCGTTCCACAGAAGCAAAAGGTAAGATTTTATTTCCGAGCTGCCCACCGGCATTTCTTGTGGGGATTGAATTTGTGGTCTTCGTAGGATTTTCATAAACCTTACGCTGGCTCAGGGATGGCATTTAAGGTATCAGCGTGAGAGCAGCTGAAGCCGTCGTCACCTTCTACAATTCAGACTATGCATCCCTGTCGTTCTCACATCTGTGACCTTGAACTGGTTTCTACTCAGGCTGTTTTTCTACAATAACTGTGATTACTTGAAAAATCGAACAGGCACATATTAACTTGCGTGGAATATGGTTTTCAAACTACATTATGGTAGAGAACCGTTTGAAATGATACTCTGTGTACCACCCTTCAAATGAAGTAGCAGAAATGAGTGTTCGTCCCTTAACATTCTGACATGTTCTTTCAAAATATCATGCAAAGAAAAGAACTTTTTTAAATGGAAGAAAATGGGCGAATTATTTCTTTAGAATTCTTAATGAGAGACATTACAATAAATGGCCATTGCCCGTCTGCCAGTGGGTTCATGACCGTAGTGCACTATAAAATTTAATGTCCTTGACTTTGGCACTGCAAATGCATGAGTTTTATAACGGTTCATGCGAGAGGTAATTGATTACACTGGATGTATACATAAGGAAAATAAGCAAATGTCGCAAGTGCCATTTTTTGTTCTGATAAAATCAACTGTACTTTGAACAAGTTCATTTCAAAGGAAAGAGACTTTAATAGGAAAGAGAACATGTGACCATAGTGTCTTTGCGGGACGGTGGGCTTGATTGCTGACTTGGCACATGATCGGTAGGAGGGCCCGTTTATTGAGTTCTTCCTATATTTTGAACTTGGGCTGGGCACTGTTTGTCTAATTTAATCCTGACAGCAACCTTGTAGTTTGAAAGTACAGCTTGGATGGTTTAAGTAACTTGCCCAAGACCACCCAACCAGTAAATGGCAGAGATGATTTTCAGCTGCAAGTATATTTCAATGTTATTTCCAGCGTCCTCAGAGTTTTGCATGAATATATGAAATTTTTTTCCATCACCCACTCTCCCCTCTCCCCCACCCCCATCAACCCTGTTTGTTCTCAGTATTGAAGTCTCATTAAAAAAATGAATATGTGATATTAAAGGAATTAAGTGTTAGAATAGTTAAGCATAGAGATTTGAAAGAGAGCTATACAATTTGGTGAACGTGAGCATTTCAGTCAAGAGGCCACAGTGATAAAATTATCTGGAGAGATGAGTAGGTCCTGTTTGTCGTCATCCAGTCTATATCTTTATGGTTTTGTGGCGGGTTCATATCACACTTAATTTGGTCTTTCCCCCCAAATCTGCTGTAATTGGGTTTGCCTTCCATATCAGGAGTAGATGGCACCAACTAGGAAAAAATCAAAGGCAGTACTAGCCAGGAGCATCCACGGAACAGGTACCATCTGCCTGACAGAGGAGTGGGGAGCTGATACGTAGCTTGTCTGTGTTTTCAATGGGCTTTGAAGTTTGCCTCATTTTAAAATCCAAACCAGAATATCCTTAGGAACCTTATTTAAATGGCTCTTTAGGTTAAGTATATGCAGAGAGTCTGAGAGCTTGTGTCTGAGAATAATACTAGAGAAAAAACAGATGAGTCAAATGGAAAGTGTGTTTATGTTCTTAAAGCTGACCAAGAGATGTGGTTTTATTACTTTAAGAGTAAAGAATTGTTAGATCATGTATGGGATGTTTTGTCCTCTCCAAAGACAGAGTTGGACAAAAATGAATCGTGATGCTGGGGTCATGATTGATGCCTTAGAATTCCAGACACTCCTGTGTCAAATACGAATACTTCTCAAAATTCCTTCTAGAGGCCTTTTACCAAAAACCCGAAGCAGCAGTCAGCAACTCATGACATGGCTGTTTTTTTTTTTTTTTTATTCTTGGGAAATTGTATAAAAAATGAGTGGGCAGTCAAACGTCTCCTGAGCTGGCTACATTCAATGTACTCCTGCTTTATCTGACGGCCGAGAAATGTTCCCACATGCAATCTGCAGCCCCAGGTGGAAGGAACCAGGGCTTTCGGTGGCCAGGGTCAGCTGGTAGGTGTCTGCCTGTGGGATGTAATTTATTGGGTGTGGAAAGGCCTGTTTGCCTGGAGAAGATAATTTCTCCCCACGACTTTCGGCTCTGTCAGTATCAGTGAGGTTGAAATTTGCCAGGAAACCAGACTTCAGATTCACATTCAATTAACTTTTTTTTTTTTTTTGGCATCAACTCTACGCCCAGCTACTGAGTGTGTGTGTGCGTGTGCGCGTGTGTGTGATTTTTATAAGAGTTCCTTCTCCTAACATGACTGGCATGCTACAGATGTTTTAGAAGTTAATGGAGAGTCACATGGGCATAAAATAACTTACTATTCAAGAGAGAAAAATGTAAGCGACTCCCCAACACCTGACTTGAAAATACAAGAGTGACCCAACAGTATTATCGGAAGGGCAGGGTGTACGTCCTGTTCCTCTTTGTTCATTTCGCTTCTCCAGCCACACGCACAGACAACCTTGGCCCTCGATACGTGTGAATGACATTGGACACGCATAACAAATCCTAAACAGAATAAGCTGGTGACAAGTGAAAGTAGATGAAAGAGAGAACAGTAACTCATATTCAGAAGTAGGAGAATAGATGAGGCGCCAGGGTGATGAGGAAGCCGGGGGTTGGGGGACGGGGGGAGACTTCAAGGATCGGGCGGGGCGGGGGGGGGTTGACCGATGGCTTGCTCACAGCGAGAGAAGTCCAGGAAAACCTGGCTCTCGTTCTGAACGTTGCCTCTCCACGCGCCCTGCTTCTTGTCAGTGGCTCCCTGTGGCGTAACTTTCCATCAACGTCCCCTTATTTCCTGTAAGAGAAAGTAGGATTCTCTGGCCAGGTTATGCCGGCGTCTTCACGACCTGATCCCTCTGTCCCCCTTGCACGCCTGATCCAGCCCCTCTAATGAATAGGCTCTTTCCTGTCATGGGCCTTTCTTTGCAGTTGCCGTGTTCCCTTTCTTCTTGCCCAGTCATCCCACCGGCCAGCCCAAACATCTTCCGTAAGTCCTTCTGTTTGATAACCGATCCCCTCCCGCTCTGCTGTGGCACCTCATACATGCTCTGTATTGCGGATTATTTGACACGGCATTTGCAGTTGTGTGTTTGCCTGGCTGTGTTCTCCATTCGACTGGGGACACTCTGGGGATAGGAATTATGCAGTGCTTACTTATATATCCTCAGCCTCTCGTTCAGAGACCGGGGCATGGCAGGCCTTCAGTAGATACGTGTTGGATCAGTAAAAATATAGAAATGTATGGTGCTTAGCCCGGAAGTCAGTCCTTTTCCAGCCTAGCCTTCTAAAGACAGGACGCCATAAGGATTTACATCGAGTCTTACTTTTTCTAGGTGAGAGGTAAGGTGGGGATGATGCACGTGCCTGCCTCGGTCGGTTATCGTAAGGATTCCATGAGATGGTATGTGTAAGACACTCAGCATAGGATCGGGTTGTTGGTTGATGCTGGCCTGTATCATATCACAAATTTTACAATAAAGATGGGTTTTTAAGATTATGTAAGAATAGCCAGGAGTTAAAATGAATATATGGTAAAGGCCATCAATCCTATGGAGATACCCGAGAGCGAGAAAGGAGGGCGAGGGTCCTGTGGAAGGTTCAAAGTTGAGCACCTGAATGCAAGGGGGGCACCGGGAAAAATTCCAGGGAAGGAGAGTCAAGGGCACCCAAAGAGAGGAGTTAGACATCACTTTCATTAAAAGCTTTCCTCCTTCGTAAAATTCTTCGGAGGAGGGGAAAGCTTGAGTATGTTTAAATAAGCCACACTGCTTGAATATTTTGTAAAATGGTCTTCCTCTGTGCTTGAGGTAGCATATTTTAAATTAGAGGCCATCCCAACAAATTGCTTAGAATCGGACCTTAACTGTCTTCTGCTTGCTTTATTGACGGAAGTCCTACATTGCTGAGTTGCTTTCATTTTGTCAAAGTCAAGATCTTTTCCACGGCAGTTAAGTAATTGCTGTAATAGCACTCCAGGTACAACGGCTGGCCAGCTAAAATATGATCTTGGCCATTTCTTTTCTAAGCAGCCGCCATGCAAACTTGTGACAATTTTCTTAAAGTACACCGTCCTAAAACTGGTTTCTACCAAATTCTTGTAAATCCTGACTTCTCTTCCTTGATAGCATTCTAGATCGCCCAGCCTCCCCTTGGTTTCCCACCTGCTCCCTGGAAGGAGATTTTGAGAGTTTGAACAGCTATTGCAAACTAATTAAATGGCTTGGGCCGAGTTAATGTACTTATTTCTGCTTCCACTTTATCCCTTTACTGAATGGAAATCACTACTGGGCTCCATCCCCCTGGGGAGAGAGTATATAGACAAATGAAATGACATTTTTGAACTATTTATACATCCCCAGAAGAAAGGAACCAAGTACATAATTCTTTGACCTAGTTAACAGTTTCTCCTGCTTCGTGCCATTGTTGGATTTGTAGCGTTGTTGTTATTTTTCCTTCTCTCCGGTTCCGTGGGCTATGATCGATTTCATGCCACTGTTTTAGGCACAGCAAAGTGTAAACGGAAGGGGGATTCTTCACTTGTTCGTCTTTTACAAGCTTTGAGCTGAGGGCGCAGTTCGAGTAGAAGTGTAGGCTTTATCTCTCGGGCGTGTGCCTACTAAACTGTGGTGACTGTCCCCCTAACCACTACCCACTCATAAAATGGAACCAGTAATCAAATAACCATGGCTTTGCACACTTTCCCCAGCTGAAAAGGAAAGTTGGTCTTCTAGCAAACAGATGTAAGTAGCTTCAGAAAGAAAAGAAAAGGCAGAATGTATTTTGTAACTCACCTTTCCGTCCTTAAACACTTGGGAGTTAATCTTTCCTTCTAACAGGCTCAGTTACTGGTTTAACAGTAAGTCGAGTATAATGGGATTTTAATTACCCGTAGGGATAATTTGACCTAAGGTTTTTTGTGGGGTTTTTTTGTGTGTGTTTTTTGTTTCTGTTCTTGTTCTTTTGAGTAACAGAAGAAAACGCTCCACCTTGCCTACATTTTCTGCGAAGCAGATAGAAGTCAGATGCTTCAGAAGAACTTTTTATCTGGAAGATGCTATCCTTTTACTCCACAGAGGATTAGAGGGATTTTAAAACCATTTCATTTACTTTTTTGTGCATATGGTATAACTCGGTTCTTCTTGACAAAGGATTCATTGGGAGAGCATGGAGATCAGTTGGTTTTAGTGTGGTCTTTGAAGTCAAACGGACCTCTTTACGTAATCCGGCTTCAACTGTCTAATCTTAAACTAGTTAGTTGAATCCTCTAAACTCGGTTAGCTCTCGTGTGAAATGGAATTGATGGTGTGACTCTCGTGTGGGGCGAGATGGCGGGTGAAATGTGCCTTGCACGCTGCCTCACACGTCGGAAGTGCACTGTTAACCATCCGTATTGCTGTCCAGACGGTTGACAAAATGACTTGTGTCTTTGGCCTCTGGGGAAACTAATCACATTATAATTAAAAATGTGCTGCGTAAATGCTAGTTGACCACAGTGTGTGTGTGGGGGGTGTTAGGAAAACTCCCATCATATTAAATTCTGTTTTTTTTTAACTTTTTAAGATGTTTAATCATTTTTGAGAGAGAGAGAGAGAGAGAGAACCAGGGAGGGGCAGAGAGAGGGAGACACAGAATCCAAAGCAGGCTCCAGGTTCCGAGCTGTCAGCACAGAGCCTGACGTGGGGCTGGAACTCGCGAACCGTGAGATGGTGACCTGAGCCAAAGTCGGATGCTTAACCGACTGAGCCACGCAGGCGTCCCTGAATTCTGTCTTCATAGCCCGGCTTTGCAATCAGGTGTGTATTCTGTACTTAGAGCACATCTCCCCTGCCCTGCCTTGTGGTAGGGACCCAGTAGTTCTGTGTGGCCGCCATAATGGACAGTGTCACCACCTTCCTTCCCGTCCCTCCTGCCCGTATCATGCACTTCTTTCTCTGTAGATGAACTGAGCCGGAAAAAGAGAATCTCGGCTTTGCTTGTCAGTCTTGAGGCCACTGACAGCTGTGGTTTTCTGTGTCACTGAAAGAAGCTTTGGAGTCAGTGTTAAAAAAACCCACATCTCTCACCCCGAGAGAGTCAGCTCGACTCAGGGCGGTCACTCACTCTTTTTGTTACCCTTGTGTAAATCTGGAAAGAGCTGCTTTCTGCAGTGTGACATGAGTCAGGTCTCTCGATTGTGAACAATAAAACAATACTCTCTGCCCTTGAAATTGATTCTACAGTCTTCTCGGGGCCAAGGATTTACTTCCCTAGGCCATTGTGTGGCTCTCACTTTAGCGCCTCAGGACAGCAAAGAAAATACAGACAGAACAAGGTGGCAGTAAGACCAAAAGAGTCAACTGATGCTGCTCTCAGGGACATGCGTTGTAACATTTTCTGAGGGCTACCCATGGGCCGGGTCGTGTGCTAAGCCATGAGTGTACACACACATGTATAGCATCTGCATCAATGGAATAGAACAGTTTTTATAATTTTTTGAGAGAGAGATAGAGAGAGAGAGAGAGCGCGCAGGCAAGTGGGGAGGGGCAGAGAGAGAGGGAGAGAGAATCCAAAACAGGGTTCATGCTCTCAGTGCAGAGCCTGACATGGGGCTCGATCTCACAACCCTGGGATCATGACCTGAGCAGAAATCAAGAGTCAGATGCTCCACCAACTGAGCTACACAGGTGCCCCCGGCATATGATATTTTACAAACTACATCTTCAGAGGGTTTACAGAAAGAAAAAAAAAAACGCTTATTTAAATGAACCACTTGAAAGCTAAGGTCAACTAGTATTTTACTTCTCAAACACACATTACATGCGGTAGTATTAGCTTGAATCCTGGACCACATCGGGCAGCGTATTCATCCTAGACACCTTTCTTTGTCTTTCCAAACCCTCATGTCTGCTCAAGTTGCCTTTTCCTTATGCAATTCCTAACAGCAGGGTATTATTATGATTTAGCGTTCTTTAAAAAAATATACGTACAAGCATTTATTGAGTAGTTAGTATGTACTGAGGCACTGACACAAGTACTTCAAATACATTATGTCATTTAACCTTCAAGAAACCCCCAAGCAGAGGACACTATTTTTTTTTAAATTGTTTTAATGTTTATTGAGTTTTGAGACAAAGCATGCAAGCAGGGGAGGGGCAGAGAGAGAGAGGAACACACAGAATCTGAAGCAGCTCCGGGCTCCGAGCTGTCAGCACAGAGCTGGACGCGGGGCTGGAACCCACAAACCATGAGATCACGACTGGAGCCAAAGTCAGATGCTTAACCGACTGAGCCACCCAGGCACCCCTCGTGGACACTGTTTTTATATTACTTACATATGGAAGGAAACGGATACTCAGTGAACTTAACGAGAAACAAACGCAAAACCTGTCTCGTTGTTATACAGATACTAATTGACAGAGGTAGGATTCAAACTCAGGCCTGTCCAGCACCAGATCCTTGGCTTTGAAACATTAAACCAGATGGCACAGAGTTATTTAGGCAATAACGCCTCACGACAGGTACGTTTTAATGTAAGAAAGCACGTGCACATGGTACTTCCCTAAATACGCCCCTGCGGAAGGTCCTTGGTGAGCCTTCTGTTACCAAATAAAATACTATTATGATGTGACGTGTTTATGTCCAAGGTACAGTTACCTTTTTCTCTCTTGTAGAAAACGTCTAGATTATTAAAATCAAGGCAAGAAGCTGTTTTTGCTTCGTAATCATCAACACTAAACTTACTTAAGTGACTATCAGTTTAATGGTACAGGCTGCAAGAAGTGGGTCATCTAGGGTCAAATTCCAATAATCACCAGCTTGGTGAGTAATCTAGAGCAAGCCGTTCTGGTCTTCTCATCTGTAAAATGGGAATAAACAGCCACAGGTTGCGGTGAGGGTTGCACGATTAACTGCATGCAATGCATTTCCATAGTGCCAGACGCCTAGTAGAAGGTCCATGAATACTAGTGGGGTTTTTTTGGTAATTAATGATAAATAAATAATAATGACAATTGCATCAATTTCTGCATTTGACCAGAGGTCAAGAGTCCTTTAAAAAGAATGATATCTTCTTTAGGCTTTAGAGGAGAAAGGGAGGTGATACAGTGTGCAGGGACCTGTGGTTTTGATGAGGTCCCCAGGGACGTGTGGAAGCTGCTGGTCGGTCTCCTCTTGTGTCACATGTCAGGAGTTGGCCACCTTGCACGAGACATTTGCCTCCCCGCACCCCAGTTTCTGGGATTACCTAAGAACACGTGACCTGAGATAGCTGTATGGACGTATGATTACTTGGGTCTGTTAAAGGACTCACGCTCTTCTCTGAAATGTAATGGTCTGTGAATTCTCAATTTATCTTACTAGTCTTACCTTAAGTTACTTGGGAAGACTGGTGAAAAGTTTAACTGAGACTGCTGGCCTCATTTCAGCTTTCAAGTCGGCTTGCATATTTTTCGAGTGACAGCACATACTCGCTACCTGAGTTCTCAGGTTATCAACACGGGTCTGGTTATGAGGTCTGGCATTCCCATGACTCCCCAAATTTCTCCAGACACACATTTCTGAAGATTATGAAACATGGCAGCAAATAGGTTTCTGGGACATGACTACATCAGTTCTGAAGTAAATTGTCTTTATTAATACCCTGCAAATTATCAAATTAATGGGAAAGAAATATCCGAGTAATTGCTCCAGAGAGCCTGCAAGATACATTTGAAGTTTGCTAGTTTTTTCTTCAAAAAAAGAAAGCAAGAAAGCAAGAAAGCAAGCAAGAAAGAAAAAGGTAATTTTATTTCTTGATATATGGGCAAGTAGAGATGAGTTAGCGTGAAAATAAAAATTACTTTCAACATAAAGCTTTCTTTATCATAAACACAAGCTTCTACTCACTGACTTCCATGGAAGTTAAAACAATAATCTACCCAGTGTTTTCTCACTTATGCATAAAGGATTTAAGTTACTGAATCACAGTAATAAATAATAAATCTGAAGTTTTCTCTATAAATTCAAAAAAAATTTGCCATCTTTCAAAAAGTTAGAATTAGTGCATGGAAGTTATGAAATGGTAAAAAAAAATATTCATAATTGTATTCCCTTGAAAGGCTTTCTTGTTTTCTGGCAAGCAGGTGTGTTGACTTCTTACTCGTCGTGTTGCTCATGAAAATAGTATTCTCTACTCTGAAACACTATGTAAGAAACTTAACAAAATAAGAATGGATATTCCACAAGAGTCTTGTGAAATATTCAGGATCTAAATGAGACCTACAGATATGTAACCTAGCTCCAGAAAAGGAACATCGTGTGATTAAGTTGTCAGGTTAAGGAGGGGTGCCTGGGTGGTTGAGTCAGTTAAGTGTCCAACTTCGGCTCAGGTCGTGATCTCTCGGTTCATGGGTTCGAGCCCCACGTCAGGCTCCGTGCTGACAGCTCAGAGCCTGGAGCCTGCTTCAGATTCTGTGTCTCCCTCTCCTTCTGCCCCCCCACCTTGCTCATGCTCGCGCGCTCTCTCTCTCTCTCTCTCTCAAAAATAAATCAACAAACAAAAAAATGTTTTTTAAGTTGTCAGGTTAAAGAAAAGTAAAACAAGATGTCCAAAAATATGGTTTTATTAAAGTAGGTAATTAAGAACTGTTTCTTGAACTGGCTGGTTTCAGTATGCCTTTAGACTGTCAGTGTGGCTTAATGGGTGCTTTCAAAATATAATGCCAAAGAGGAACTGTGGAAAGGTCACAGTTGTCATAAACTGTGATTATAATCACCAACAAATATTTACCGAACACCTCCTCTGAACAAGATGCTCTAACCAATGCAATCATGCCCTCAAATAAATATTCCTGCGGTAAAACACTTTGTGACACGAAACATTAACAAAAGACTCACCTCATCTAAATGGACGGCTACCCATTGGGCCCCTTAAAATGGAGTTAACACATATGGATGGAAATATGGCTGGCATGCTTTTGCAGAATTTTTGAAACGGCTTGGCTCTCTTCTCCAGACCAATTTTGGAATTCTTTGAAAAAATATAAATTTTTTTTCCAGAGGGTAAAACAACAACGCAACACGGGCAACATTATGTGAATTCGCAGGATGCCCATGACAGAAAGTTCATGCAGAGGTGTTCACCAGTTCAGGGAGGAAAATGACCCTGTAGTGCCTGGCACAGGACCTTGATCATGACCCGTTCAAGTTTCCAACCCACCCCCCTCTCCCGCCTCCCCAAAAGTGTGTCATATTAAAGAAGGTGAAAAAGATCAGCTTTTCGGAACATTCGTTTCGCTGTGTGAATGTATTTCCAAGGCCAACATTTAGGTCACGCTAAGAGCTGCGGGATGGGCAGTTTTGATCAGAGCAAGGATCCATCCGGTTGAGGGTACACGAGCCGTAAGGGTTAACTAGGGTCTCTGGCTTCCACCGATCTGTCGTTTCTGCCACTGAATCGGGGGGTCCCGGGCCGTACGTGCTCTCACTGGCCGCCGTCACTGGCACAGTCACGATCTGGAAGGAGCCAAGGAGTGTCCTCCTGGTGGCCTTTGCCAACACGCCTGGGCTCCAAGTGACCCAGCAGCCCGCTGGGGGTCAGGCCCAGTTTATGTTTCTTCGGGACTAACTGGCCGCAGGGCTCTCTGAACTTCATCCTATGTGACCTCCTTTCCTTCTGCTTGGGGAAGGATGGATACCATCCCATCTCACAGATGAGGATACTGAGGCCCGGACAGGTTATGTATCTTTCCCAGAGCCACACGGTGATGGACCCCCCGGTCTTACCTGCAGATACCACGTTTTCAGCCACTGTTTCCAAGCTCCTTCTTGACGCTGCTGGTACAAGTCCATCCGGGGCTGAAGCCCGTGCTCAGGAGAAGTCGCCTGAGCTTTGGAAAGAAGGTGCGTGGGGTCCGATCCCAGCTCGGTCAGCTCGCTGTCTGACTTGGGACGTCGAACGCAGCCTCCGAGTATCAGTTTTCTTAATTTCCGAGAGGCCAGGCAGGAGCGTTAAGGTCGAGTGGCTGCTACGTGCCAGGCCCTGTTCCAAGCGCGTCATGAACGAGCACGGTACTCTTCATAGTACAGCTCTGCGGGGGACCGGGGTGGTAGTGTTACCTCCAGTTTTGGGTGAAGAGACAGAGGTCCGGAGAGGCTGAGTGCCTGCAGTCACCCAGCACGGGACCGGTGGACCTGAGATTCGAACCTGTGTCACATCTGGAGGGAAAACGGCTTGGCACCTGCTCGCTGTCCAGACTGCTAATTGCCAGCGCCCCGGCCTTCTGCTGTTCCCCCAAAACGTCTGTATAAAAGCATTCTGGGCCTTTTGCTGGGCTTCTCAAAGTAGGAGAGTGCTGAAGTGTGGGCGGCTTCTGACTCTTCAAGCACATCACCCGACGGGCTCCCACCGAGAGGGTTTGGGACCGTGCGGACGGCCCAGGTGGCGGCCGGGAAGCGGGAGCCTTTCCCCCGCCCCAGGCCTTTTCGCTTACCTTATTCTCGGCCACCCTGCGTCTGCATCATCCTAACAGCCCGCAGACCAGTCTCTGAGCTTCCGGTCTGGCCTCAGTGTCCAGCATCTCTATTTAACTGCAGCAGCGTTGTATTTTCACAAACGGTTGTGTCGCCACTCTCCCCACTGGCGACTTAAAAAGTCGTAATGGCGTCAGGGTGTCCTTGAGATCAAGTCGCACTTAAAAAAAAAATGTTTATTTATTTTGAGAGAGGGGGAGGGGCAGAGACAGAGAGAGAGACAGACAGACAGACAGACTCCCAAGCAGGCTTTGCACTGTCAGCACAGAGCCCGATGCGGGGCTCAAACTCATGAACTGTGAGACCGTGACCTGAGCCAAGATTGAGAGGCTGAGGCTTAACCGACTGAGCCACCCAGGTGCCCCTAAAGTCACGCTTTCATCTGACCCTTCACATCTCCTTTCTCGCCTCTGCTCCTCCTCCCGGGCTGGTCCTTCAGCCTGTAGCACACCCCTCACTGCCCCACCTCACACACACACACACACACACACACACACACACACTCAACCCTCATCATCTTACCTGGGGTGGCCCCTTCTCCCACCCTTCAGATCGCAACTAAAACGTCACTTCCTTTGGGATATGTTTCTTCTCGTCCAGCCTGAGTAAGATGCCTCTCTAAGTTACATGCTCCCACAGTTGTCTGGAATTAATTTTCTCCTCCCTCTGGAGTAGAAGACATCTGAGGGAAGACACTGGATCTGGGATATAGCAGACAATAAATGTGTATCAACTGTGAATGATGCAAGGAAGGGAGGGAGGAAAGAGATAGGGAGGAAGGAGGGAGGGAGGGAGGAAGAAAGGAGGGAGGGAGGGAGGGAGGGAAGAAGGAAGGAAGAGGGAGGGAGGGAGGAAGGAAGGAAGGAAGGAAGGAAGGAAGGAAGGAAGGAAAGAAGGAGATAGGAAGGAAGGAGAGGGAGGAAGGAGGGAGAGATGGAGGAAGAAAGGAGGGAGGGAAGGAGGGAAGAAGGAAGGAAGGGAGGGAGGGAAGAAGAAGAGGGAGGGAGGAAGGAAGGAAGGAAGGAAGGAAGGAGACAGGAAGGAGGGAGAGATGGAGGAAGGAGGGAGAGACGGAGGAAGAAAGGAGGGAGGGAGGGAAGAAGGAAGGAAGGAAGGGAGGGAGAGAGGAAGAAGGAAGGAAGGAGAAAGGGAGGAAGGAGGGAGGGAGGGAGGAAGAAAGGTGAGAGGGAGGGAGGGAAGAAGGAAGGAAGAGGGACAGAGGAAGGAAAGAAGGAAGAGGGAGGGAGGAAGGAAGGAAGGGAGGGAGGGAGTTATGGATTAGTAATTTCTGAAGCCTGAAATAGAACACACGGCCCCCTCCCAGAGGCTCTGCGGGCCACGGTGCTGTAGCAGCCCCAGTGTTCTTCTCTTGCCTCGCCTCTTTTCCAGGCTTCTGGGTCCCCATCCCCAAGGTGACTCACCAGTTTCCCAGGACCACCTTTCATCTGGTGAAGTCTTCCTCGGACTCCCACCCATTCCTGACGTCTTCTGTGTTGACCAGGAGAGGGTAAAGGAGGAAATGAGGCGCAGTTTGGGCTTTTGCAGAACAGGCAGAGGGACCAGAACGAAAGCCCCTCGGACGGGAGCCTGGTGGCTAAGTGGCCCTAATCCGAGCAAGGAATGGGGAACCGGGGTGTGGAAGGGTGAACGGTGACTTCACAAACGCATGCCGTCCACGCATTTGCCTTTTCTGTTAAGGGAGAAACTAACAAGCGTATACATACATGCTTGGGGTCAGCAAAAAGTTATTCCCTGGTCGTTGTCTTAACACCCCCCCCCCCCCCGCCAACCACAAATTTTAAAACCTCAGTCTGGATCTGTTTTATTTTAGTTCACCTATGCTTTGTAGCCAGTGGACTTGTTATTGTATTGGCCATCTTTCTGTTTTTCTGCTCCCTTATTTTTGCTACGTTACATAAAAGGAGATTTTCCCAGCCCTGGGAATCTAAAAATAAAGCTGAAATTTTTAAATGCTTCTAAAATATTACTTACCAAAAATATTTTGCTATTTATTCAAGCTGTCCAAGTTTTTATGATTCTTAGATATCTGTATTAAAATACTTCCCTCAACATTTTTAACCAGTCACCCTCGGGAAATTCCAAACAGCCCTCTCTATTAAAAAGTTATTTTTAACTGTTCTTTTCTTCAATCACGAAATCAGTTCTGTTGCCATTAATAGGAATAAAATGAACATATTTTTTTTAAAACCTTCCCCTAATAAATACGAGGTATTTCACCTATATAGGTTATTTTCCTTCAGAGACATTGTGGAATGGTAGATTATCCCCAGAGTCTCTGCAGAGCAACAGAAGAATCCACGTGATCTGGGATTATAAATTTGAACTGGGAGAGCATGTGGAATTTAGAAGGGGCCTCACAAAAGGGGCCTTTCACCCGAAGGGGAGGTCGGAGAGAACAGAGCAGTTCCCGAACTTTGGTGGGCTTCAGAGCGTCAGAATTCCAATACAGCAAAACCTTGGCTTGCATGTAATTTGTTCCGCGAGTGTTCCGGCAGACGAGCAACGGGCAAACGTTTGTAATTAATTTTCCCTCAATAAACAAGCGATGTCCTACAGTACAAGTAATACCTGCCGTCCCTGTGTCACATGATCCCACCTGAGCCAATGGTTCTTGAAATTCACTTTGATATAGAGTGCTTTGGATTACAAGCATGTTTCCAGAAGGAATTATGCTTGCAAACCAAGGCTCCCCTGTACGTATTTCTGGCCCCACAGGCACTGTTTCTGATTCAGAAGGTCTGGGGTGAATCCAAGAACCTGCATCTCTAATAAATTCTTGGTTGGCATTGGTGTTGACAGCTGTGAACTTCACTTTGAGTGGCTCTGGTCCAGAGTACTTCTCATGATCCTCTCAGGCCAAAGGAGCCCCACAAAGTGTGCAAACCTGCCCAACACATAGAAGCAGGAGCACTTTTTCAATAGTTCTCTGCTTTTCCAAGGAATAACCAAGAAATGAAAATTCATAACACTGTCATATAATGGAAATCAGTACTTTTTATTTCTACAGTAGCACAGTGCGCTTCATAAATGCACAGTACACACGCCTGTTAAAGTAACACTTCTGTCATCTATTAAAACATAAATCATGGGTGCCTGGGTGGCTCAGTCGGCTGTGCCCGACTCTTGGTTTGGCTCAGGTCATGATCTCATGGTGCATGAGTTCGAGCCCCATAGCGGACTCTGCAGTGACATTGCAGAGCCTGCTTGGGATTCTCTCTCTGTCTCTGTCTCTCTCTCTCTCTCTCTCTCTCTTTTGTTCCTTCCTCTCTTGTGCTCTCTCTCTTTCTCTCTCAAAATAAAATAATAATAATAATAAAACATCAATCGTTTACCTCTTGTTAGAAATGTTTGACTTCATTGGCTTATCTCTTGAGTCATTGTTATAAACTAAATCTCTATCAGCATATCACATAAAATCTGACCAACTCTGCTGTCTAACAAATGTCATTTGCCAAAAAAAAAAAAAAATACTGAAAAGTCATCAATGAAAAACTTAGTGAAACAAGATTTTACAAAATTTGGAATATTCTAAGGGTGAAAATGTTTTTCTCTTCTGATACCTAAGATACATTTTACTAAATCGTGGTGATAGAAATAGGAACCTTGACAACGATGAATTTGGAAAAATTTCATAGCGAAAACAATCGTTATACAATTTTCAGGTAAATGATTGGAATTAGAGTACTCTGTATACTGTTCGCAGGGTCCCAAGTTTGACATGAATTGAAGGGTTGCTATTGGTAGTTGTAAGTATCTTCTGAAAAATTGCCCTTTGGTCCAGGGTACTTCCTTTCTTTCTTTTTGTTTCTTTTTTTTTTTTAATTTTTAAAAAAATTTTAATGTTTATTTGAGAGAGAGAGAGACAGAGAGAGAGGAAGACACAGAATCCGAAACAGGCTCCAGGCTCCGAGCTGTCAGCACAGAGCCCGACGCGGGGCTCGAACCACCAACTGTGAGATCACGCCCTGAGCCAAAGTCAGACGTTCAACCGACTGAGCCACCCAGGTGCCCCGGTCCCTGGTGCTTTCATGAGAGATGCCGATAGGGTATGGCCTTACATGTCACTGAATGGAAGACCAAGCAGATAGGTTACAATCGGAGCTCAGGGTGGTAAGCTATAAAGGGTTTGGAGGAAATGAAGGGAGGAGCGGGAAAGGCCTATGTAAATGCAAAATGTGGGCAAAGCCCAACCTCTGCGATTCATGGTAGAGCAAAGATACAGTTCTGCTCTTTCCAGGAGAGATGGCCTTTTCCATGTCTTTGGTGTCCAGTGACACAGCGGACCCCCCGCAGCGCTTGACATCAGCCATCGTGATGTTCTGCTTTGCTCCTCTTTCTCCAGAGCTGTCAGCGGGTGATGTGCTCGGAATGTGTCTCGGATGGAGTACAAGGTGGGGTTGTGGGGGGAGGGCTGCTAGGGATGCAGAAGCACCTGTAAAAGATAAAAAACGGGAGAAGCACTAGATGAAAGCAACGGATGGCAGCAGAAGGAAAGAGAGAGGAGAAAACGGGAAGAGAAATTAGGGAGGATGCAAGGAAGAGAAAGTGGGAAGAGAGAGGAGGAAAAGAAATAGAAGTAGGAAAGATGGGCTTGTAATGCTCTTACACCCTTGCTCCTTCCCCGGTCCCTCCCAGTCGTATCTCCAGCCGGTCGGGGTTTTTATCCCCAGCACGTCGCACCCAGCTTTCACGGGGCGACGTACTCCTCAGACCTGCTTCCTTTCCCCCATAGTTATTACGTTAGCTTACGAGTGGAGTTGGTTCCAGGAATTCATTTGGGTAAGTCAATTACTCAGGATTTCAAATGCATTTTCCTACAGAAATAATGTTATAAATGGTGGCTGGATTTTCCCATATTTGATCCATAATGTAGCCGAGTTCTACTTGAAAGAAAGAGCGGGAAGGAATATGGTTGGAATACCAAAGACCCATCAAGAGAGCAGTTGCAATGGAATTGAAATAAATTTGTTTTCGAATTGTTTAAATTCTGGTGCAGAAGCAGAGCCTGGCTGTTTGCAGGGGGACAAAGAGGACAGGCTGACACATCTCTCTCCCCGCCCGTGGCACACAGTGCTAATTGCTCATGACCTGTGTCTCCACGAAGCCCTCACCTGCTGGCATCACGGTCACACCCGACCCAGAGGACTGGCTTGTTTGCCACCCCGAGAAAGAGATACTGTTGGGACGCCTGGGTGGCTCCGTCGGTTGAGCATCCGACTCTTGGTTTTGGCTCAGATCACGATCTCATGGTTTGTGGGTTCGAGCCACACATCAGGCTCTGCACAGAGCCTGCTTGAGATTCTCTCTCTCCCACTCTCTCTCTCCCTGACCCTCCCCACCTCTCTCTCTTTCTCTCAAAATAAATAAACTTAAAAAAAGAAGGAGTTACAGTTCAGTTTCGACATCACAGGGCAAAGAAACTTAGAATGGGCACTTGGGTGGCAGGAAGCAAGGTGGTGGTGAGGATGAGGCCGGAAAGATAGTCTGGCTATCAGCTGCCAGGACTTGGGTAAAACAAACGATTAAGCTTGGATAAAACCTAGGGTTTCTAGGCCGCGGGTTCTGCACACTGAGTCGGTGTCTCAAAGGAGGGAGGAAGTGGAGTCAAGCCACCCAGCTAGTCAAGAAGTAGCTTTTCTCTAAATACACGGATCCGGAGCCCTGAGCCAGTGCCCAGCTTCTCGCCTGGCAACGCCTCGGTAGACCTTGAGTAATGACATGTTTCCACGTAGCTTTGCCGCTCAAGGCAACTCAGTAGAGCAGATTCTTGGCTCCCCAACGCCAAGGGAATCATCATTAGCTGCCACTCGGTTTCCTCATTTCTCACAAACCGTGTGAACCTTTGGGGTACCTGATTAGTGCCGCTGTGGTTCCGTTAGAAGGTACAGTCAGAAATATGACCCGAGGTTGAAAAAATTTAATGGAGTGCAGAATCTGGTTCCTGCTCCTTGTGTGTAAAATGATTTTCACAGACCGGCCACACAAGATCTCTAAGGCAGTGCTAAGTTGGTCCTAGAAAATAGGTTTTTAGAATTGTAAATGAAATATGATGCCCTCGAGAAATAACCGACTTAATAATGGGCCATGTTTTGAAAGCCCTAAGTACCTGTATCTATTTCATTGGCACATCTAAGTGGTCACTAAATCAAGGGATGGGAGTTTCTGTAAGGAGTCTTAAATTGGGGCGCCTGGGTGGCTCAGTCGGTTAAGCACCCGACTTCGGCTCAGGTCATGATCTCACGGTTCGTGAGTTCGAGCCTTGCGTCAGGCTCTGTGCTGATAGCTCAGAGACTGGAGCCTGCTTCAGATCCTATGTCTCCCTCTCTCTCTGCCTCTCCCCTGCTCGTGCTCGGTCTCTAAAAAATAAATAAACATTAAAAAATTTATAAGTAGTTTTATATTTTGCCATAGTTTAATGTTAAGTTCTATTTTCCGTACAAAACCTTTAAGAGCCTTAATACTTGAAAATATGTAAGAAATATAGTTTACTTGGCATTCTTCTTCACTTACCAAAAGCTATCTGAGTTCCTGAAGTTCTTGCTATGAACGGCCCAATGTGACTTCGATGCCTGGTTTTGGAACATCGAGTAATCCGCACCAGGATTGCTGTGTGTTTTCCAATCGCCCTCCAGAGGGATTCATCAGAAAGTGCAAAAATGCTTATGTTTCAGAGAAAGGAAAGAGAAATAAAGCGTAGTGTGCATCTAGAAACCTTTATTTCAGAAATCATGCAATTTGCAGCATGTCCTCCAAGTCTCCAGCCTTTCTTTCTGACTTTTTACTGTTTTTAAAATAATTCGAGTGTTTATTCGAAAAGCACTATACGTTCATTGTAGCAAATTTGGAAAACAGGAGGAACAATAAATGAAGATCTCCTGTGGATGGCTGCTGTGAACCTTTTGGTGTATATCCGCTCAAGTTTTGTTCTTTCTCTGTCCCTCGCCGTCTCTCTTTCACATACATATTCGTGTATATGCTCATTTCCATATCGTGGGTTCATACAGCATATGCTGATTTATAAGATGACTTTTTCCTGTAAAGTACACAATCAGCATCTTCCCATGTAGTCACACATTCTTCTGGATCCTCCGAAAGGCTCTATAGAGTCTCGTGTCATGAATGCACTGTGCTTTAAGTAATGTCTTCTTGTCGAACCTTTGCGATTTTTTCCCTCTGTTTTACTAACTAAAAAAAAATGTGAGTGATATTTCTGGTGCGTAATCGCTGGTCATCTGTGATGATTCCCTAAGGATACATTCCTGGAAGTCTTGCTGAAACAAGAAGTTGTCGCACTTTGAGGCTTTTATCTTCCAGAGAGGTTGCAGCAATTCACACTTCCATCAGCAGCATGTGGAAATGCTTTATTTACTTTTAAATGGAATAAAAGCCTTAGCTAGTAGAGCCCAGCTTTATAACCATTTTATAGGCGCATCAGGCTCAGGGCAATTATTTATGGGCTTTTGGACATAGTGGCCAGTGTGTTTTGCCCAACTTGGTAGCATTAGCCTTCATTTTGTTATTTCAGGTTAAAGACATTTTTATAGACCAAGAAGTTCGAAAAAAGAAAATGGTCAACTTTCTGGCATTTTCTGCTGAGCAGAGAGCTTGAACTGCTCTTACTTACACGTTTATAACTCTCAACCATGTGCTTTATTGTTTTGTGGTTTTGTTAGTGTTTGTTTTTTATTGAAGTATAGTTGATACACGGTACCATGTTAGTTTCAAGTATACATCACAGTGATGTGCTATTTTTCTGCATATGAAACGATCCCCCCAATAAATGTAGTTGCTGGCCGTCGCCACAACTATCACAGTACTATTGACTCTATTGTCTGTGCTATACGTTCTGCCCCGTGACTTACTCGTTTTGTAACCAGAAGCGTGTTCCCCCTTATCCTACATGTTTCTAAGAGGTTGTTCGCAGAATTTAGTATACTTAACTGGTGAGCAGGATTTTGAGTTTGTCCAACTCATTTCTAATCATTGAATCTTTTGAAACTCTCACTTCTCAGCTCAGTTCAATCTATGGTAAGACTGTATTTTTATTCACAGTTTGTATGCCTACAAATTTCCAAATGTTTGTTTCATTTCAAAGTACTTGGTACTATAATGATGCATGTTAAACATACATGAATATGCAAGGATTCAAAGCCATTTGAATTTGAATTGCAAAGTCTCTTTCAGGTCATGAGCCAGGCATAATACTCTACTAAGAAAATAAATTGCTAAAACAAATCACTTCTGAGCCAAACCAATACATGCCTCATCATTTCATTAAAGCTACCTAACTTCAGATAACACCTAACTTTATGCATTGAGATGCCCTGGAAAATAGCTGAAGAATTTTTCTTTGAGAAAAATTTAATGCCATTACAGTAATAGAAAACCACGGACAGGATCTGAAGTCTCGTTAAAACCGTATGCCTGAAAAGCAATGAATAACACAATCTGATGGGGTGGGTAGGGGTACGGGGGACATTTTGTCCATATTAAGAAGGTAGAAAACCACAGTTCCTAGTAACTGACTGTACATCTCACATGGACCTGCATGCAGCTTGTTGAGAAAAAAAAAATCATCTCAGAACCTTTTGCTATGAGCTAATTCAAAATATCCATTCATCCAAAGAGTCTCTGCTCCATGAACTTGGTGGAAAACCAGACTGATTTCCATAAAGTATCCATATTTTACAATCAAAGTGCATAGCTTCAAATACCTCTGCTAGTATTCAGATTGCCTTGGAGTCAATTAAGGGAGCAAAGGAATTTAGAAAAAAGGTAAGTAAGGGAGACATGTATTTCACAGAGTTTTATAGACAGTATAGCTATCACTTGTTTTGTTTTTTTTTTAAAGACAGCTATGCATTTAAACGAATAATATTCCTAAATGTTTGTCTTCATTGGATTATACTAGAGAGAGGAAGCTACATTCTCCTTTTGAGATTTAATATTATAAAAGTCACCAGAAAGTGATTTTTTATCATCTGGTGGCTGAGAAAGCCTACATGTGACACAGGAAGAACAGAGAGAGACGTAAAGCTTCCTAGCTTCCATATGCACTCCTTCCGACCCCCATGTGGCGCTCCTGGTGCTCCCTGACACCTTGGGATTCTCCCGGCCTGTGCCTCTTCCCTAGGCAGTGTCATGGCCAAGGACCTAGACACCTGTGCTCAAACGTCCCAGGGCAAAGGGTGTCTCTGGCTCCTTTCATACCGTGTTATAATCCCAAGTGGTTTCATGTCAGTTTCTCCTTCTGGTACTTGATTTTCAATAGGGAACAGGGCCCAGTGACATAAAGGAACAAGAACGTTCTGAGCGTGGAGTATCAGGTGTTGGAGCCTAGCGGGAAAATCTAGAGGCCCCTCCTGTTTCAGTCTTAAATCCCAGCATGGTGTCTCATCCTGGAGTAAGACAAGGAAGGACTAGGAACAGTGATGTGTAGGACAGGCACCAGGAGATGGGACTAGGTCATTATAGACGTGCCCAGCAGGGAGTGTTTTGTCCAACCCACTTTACCAAGGGGATTCTCATTTTAGGATGAGGAAAAATCCTACAGAGAAAGATTTTCAGAGATTAAGAAAGTTCATTTTTTTTCCTCCTCTTTAGAAAGAGAAACACCCCAGAAAAGGACAAGATGTGACCAGAGTTTCTAAGAGATTTAAAATTTGGAGGAACAGGACCCTTTAAGTGAAATAAAACATTAGCGTAAGGAGCGGGAACTTGTTTGTTTGCAAATTCCAAGTTCCTGGGCTGCCTCCTAAATTGGTATCAAAGTCTGAGTCATCACATTTGATTTGATTTTTTGCTCTCTTGAAATTTTACTGTGTCATACATAGACCTGATTTTCATCCCACTCACTTTGGTTCTCTGCTGTCTCCAAAAATAGATTTTATTTTTATTGTACAGTAGGCTAGTGACGATCTCAAATAATACAACAGGTATTAAAGTCAGAAACTCAAAATAGCCTTGTATGACCAAAAAAAAAAAAAAAAAAAGGAAAGAAAAGAAAAAAGGGGGAAACAAGCAAGTAGACTTATTGCTTTTTGTCCTGAAGCAAGACAGCTTTAGGTCACATAAAATAAGATGAGCTTTAGGTTCGCTCATCGTATGGGTGTTCATCTGCATTAGATTCCTTTGGGTTGCAGTAAGCCCTTTGATTAAAAGTTGGGAGGGGACGTCCTTGAGAATTCATGTGAAAATAAAAATGACAATAACACTGGATGGGAACCTGGGGACCGAAACTAAACTGGACTTCACAGAGAAAAGAGAAAGTGCCCTCTAACAGGCCTTCAGAGAGTCTGAGCTGGTTTGCTAATTCGACATTCACCCGCAGTTCCCTGCAACCCTGGCTTCCGTGTTACCCCCCTTACTCTTTCAGCACTAGAATTCTTTTCTGCCGCAAGTCCGTTACTCCTGTGATCTGTACACTTCCTGGTGTATCTTTCCGTCTTCTGTCCCCACGTTCACCTCACTTTATTCTCTGTGTCTCCAGTCCGAGCTGGAGGAGGGTGCTGTCCCCTACAGATCGGTTACTGTTGGCCCAGACGCTCTGCCGCTGCCCCGTCATCTGTAATGTGTACTGCGCATGGGTGTTTCTGTTAGCATGGGGCTCTGAGCACAGCAGGCTCTCCGAACTTTTGCCTGGTCCATGCGTATGCGAAGTCAGTAACCTAAGTAAAATATCTGTGAAGAACGTGGTGATGTATTTTTGGATCATTTTTATTTTATATAATTATTTGGTGTAAAAGCATCTTCAGTAATGTAGAACCCTCCGTTTGGTGGGTATCTTAAACCTGCATATTTGCTTAAAAATGGGCAATGATATCTTCTGTTTTTAGAAAATGGATAGTCTAGGGGTTATTTTCACTGAATTTCTCACATGGAATGACTTCACAAAAGTCTGTGTGTGGAGTATGCAGGGAACATATGTTACTCCTACCTAGCACCCCAGCGTAAGATTGCCCTTGACCAAACAAAGCCATTATTTGTTGGTTAAATAAACAAAGCCATCCAGGTGCAATGGAGCCACACTGAAGACCCAGTCTTTCTATTACCAGTGAAGCGTTCTCCTAAGTAGCTAAGTATTCCTTCCGTCATACCTAGCAATTCATTGGGCATCAACTGGTAAAGGTTTCTCAATACTAGGAGAAGCCTATTTATGGATGCTGGCAATACGTTTGTCTGGCTGGAAGTTCATTGCTCTTTCCTCTGACCATCTCTACCCACCCGCTGGACACACTTAAGGCTATAACATTAGGAAACTGATGCACAATGTAAATCTCCCCAAATCTCAAATGCCCTGTACAGGTGGTGGTGTTAGCATAGCCACTGGGGGTCAAAGCATGTGAGCAGTAATTTACAGAATGACTCTAGTGATGATGTCATATTAGGAAGAGGAGGGCTTTTTTTTGTTTTTTTTTAAGTGCATGTGTTTATTTCGAGAGAGAGAACGAGAGTGTGAGTGGGAGAGGGGCAGAGGCAGAGAGAGAATCCCCAGCAGGCTCCGTGCTGTCAACATGGAACCCGACATGGGGCTGGATCCCTTGAACCCTGACATCGTGACCTGAGCCGAAATCAAGAATCATCCGATTCAACTGACTGAGTCCCCAGGCTCTTTTTTTTTTCCTACCATCTTTGAAATGTAGTATAAAATGGAATGTGAAGAGAAAGTTCATGATGTCACTGCCTAGATTGGCTTCCTCCGACAAGGGAGTACCCCTGGGGAAAATACTCAACATGAGCAATTTACTATAAACGCTGAATTAACAAGTCAAGGTAATTTCATGCTCCCTTTGCCCCCGATGAATGAGTGCAAATTGCATTTCATACTAATTGGTCTACCAAATTCGTGCAAATAAGAACACTGGGGTTCCTTCAATTTGCTGGTAGATGTATATACACAAATAACAAGACTATTTTTTTACTGTAAAATTTTGGTACACACTAATAGGTGTGCTCATTAGCCTGCCTCTCCAAGGGTTCCTTCTGGTGACTCCAAAAAACAATAAAAATTAGTAGTTAGTTATTGGGAGAATATAATCAGACAGCCGAGACATGAGCACTGGATCTGAGATGGAAAACTTTAAATTATGTGAAATCTGAGAATATGATGTTTCAAATAAAAGGAATATGAAATTATCCTCTTTTTGCACAGTGTTTCTTATATTGGAGCAAACTCCTTGTTGACTTGAAGAATTATCCAGTGCTTTCCAGTATTTTTGTCATCACAGACTCTGTTCTTCTATTACATGGACCCCATGTTTTGAAATATTACTGCCTACAAAACTGTATTTTCTGGGTGATGACCAATCGTTCATTTCTTCTTTGAATCAGTTGCAGGTAACTGTTAATCAGGACTTCTGAGCGGCATGGGTTGTGGTTTCCTATGCTCAGATGATATAATCCTAGCCTAGAGCAAAGCCCCGGGATATATAGTCAGCAATGGATACTTAATTGACAGTAAATATGTAGCTTCTGATAGACTTTTTGAAGTACTGAGCCCACTATAATCACCTTTGTGGTTGGGCATGAGCTCTAGGAAGCCAGAGTGAAAATCCCAGCGTTAATCTCATTTGGGAAAAGCAAACAGGATAAAAACAGGCAAGGAAGAGAAATAGCTTTACCCTTGGTCAGAACTTCAGTGACTCTGTACAATCCTTAATTTTTATTTGTTCTTTTTTTTTTTTTTAATTTGTTTATTGAGCATGTACTTCCTGCCAGGCAGTTTACTCCATACCATAGATACAAAGATGGAACACCATTCCTTATTTTAGGGGTTTAAACCAATGAGAACAACAGGCAAGTAAATAATTTCAGTCCAGTGTGACAGAAGCCATGCTCCAGGATGATTTGGAAGCCTATCAGATCATGGGCTGTCAACTGTTGAGTTATGGATCTTGCCCTCGATTTCAGCTAGACAGATACCGATGTTTCCTGTGGTCATTGTCATGGGTACAGATTATATTAGCGTATGAGATAAAATGTCAGGCTTTGAATTCCCTGCCCTATTTAACTTCCCTTGTTCTATGGAAGACCACTTGGGTGTTATAAACTACTATTTGATCGTTTTGTCACTGTTCTCTTGCTTTGAGTGTAATGCCTCCAATAGCTGTCACTTTTAACACATGCATTGTGTTTGGTCTCAATTAAATCTGACAAAGGGAGGCTGAATGCTAAGACATTATTTGGTGATCGTTGTGGAGTTCTGTGCTCTGATAGTTTATTTCAGATTTTAGATCAGCAAAGAATTGGGCTCACAAAGAAAGATGAGGATACAGCCTTTAAAGTAACAACATAAACCTACGTTGTTCTTTTTTTTAGTGGTCTGGCAGTTATGTGTTATGCTGCGTCTTTTAGAAACAAAATACGTGTTACGTGTTTAATTATTTTAATGCTTCCAGCATGCTAATGATATTTATAAGAAATTGCTGCTACTCCCACTTCTTAGTAAAGAAATTAAGAGTGTAGACTGCTAGCGGATATATTTACGTGAAATTTTGAGAGAATGCGGCAATCTAAGTGAAATCGGACAACTGCTTTTGTGTGACTTCGGGCACCATAATTAGTCATTCAAGGGCTACGTGTACATGTTTTGGGGTACTCAAAATCAAAGGCAACACTATTTAAGAGATGTGATGCCTAATGCCATTGCTTATTATGAAGAAATAATACTGACAGGCAATCACTTTTCTGCTTATCAAGCTGATGTTTTCTGCGTGGACATACTTTCCTAGATTTGACATCTGCAAATCACGTTTGGTTTTCGACCATACTTTCCAATGATAACGAAATATCTGTATAGGGCCTCGAAGTAGAATACTACCACACTACGTCTGTCCTCTCCGTCCTGTGTGTGGAGGGCTGTCTTAAATTGAACGCAGGTTTTGTGAACCTTGTGTAATCTCTCTCCGGTGAAAAAAGGGGATACCTTTGCCTGAAAGTAGCCGACAGACTTCCTCAGCCAAGCCTTCTTATTTGGGAACAAAATTTGTTTTCCAGACATAGAGTAGCCTTCAAGGCTTAGTACCATCAGGAGGTCAGTGATACCTCCAAGGACCCAGGTTCCTTCCATCTTCTCCACTCTGCCCCTCTCAGTATTGACAGCTTCCTAAATCTTGTTATTCTCATGGCCACAAGATGAATGCCAATGACCACCGAGGCCACATGCTTCCCTGCTTAGGAAAGAGGTAGAAAAAGAGCGACTTCTCCCCACCAGCACGACAACTTAGAATACGTGCCCACCCCTGGATCAATAAATGTCGCCAGAGGAATGTCAACATGCTAATTGTCTCAGACTAATGAGTATCTACTCTAGGAACTGGGCTGGACGTGTTAGCTTGGATCATATTGAAGAAAAGTGAATAGGTGAATAAAATTAGGATCCTTTTAGCAGTGGGGAAGATCGAGAGAGGGGAGGCATTATGCAACAGTGGTAGTACAAAACATCTGTGGCGTTCTCCCCAACGGGGAGTGGGCACCACAAATATCTCAGTTCCCCAGACTGCATATTTTCATGAACTGGACCTTATGAATGAATGGCTTGATAATAAGATGGGGGTTGGATGACCAGCCAAGTAATACTCCCCTTGGAGAAAAACAAATAATTCCATTTTCAAGGAAAATGTGCTAGTTTCTCCTTGATTTTCAAACAAAGTGTCTGACTTGTTTTATGGACTTCTCATGGAACGTGTTTACCTGTGTCTCTCGTCTAAAGGGGAATCATTTGGAAAGACTAAGAATATACTTTATACTTACTTAAACTGTACTTCTCAAACAGGGTAGACATTCTCTCCTGGGATTCTCAGTAGTGCACCAGGAAATATAAAGATTGACCAAATTTGGCATACCTTACAGGAATATCAAAGTCGAAAAAGTTTTGCTAGAAAACAAGTAATTTGAGAGACAGCCATTCTAAATCTTAATTTAAACCTTTTGGGAGGAGCACTGGGTGTTGTATGGAAACCAATTTGACAATAAATTACATCATATAAAAAAATACATACATAAATAAATAAATAACTCAGTGAAAAAAATAAAAATAAAATTTACCAAGTAGGGGGGCCTAGGTGGCTCCGTCGGTTAAGCGTCCCATTCTTGGTTTCGGCCCAGGTTATGATCTCATGGTTCATGCTCTGTGCTGACAGCCTAGAGCCTGCTTAGGATTCTCTCTCCCTCTCTCTGCTCCTCCACTGCTCATGCTTACTCGCTTTCTCTCTCTCACTCTCAAAGTAAATAAACTTTTAAAAAGTACCAGGTATATCAAAGGAGAATGAGAAATGTTTAAAAAGAAAGTTTACACCAAAGGCTACTTCAGGTCATGAACCAAGGTGAACCAAGTTCACTGTGTTCCCATGCCTCCTACACACCCTCCTACGCACCCTACACACCGCTGACCAGCGTGGGTAGTCATTCTCGTCTGTGTTCAGAGCACTTTGGTGGAAGAACATCTTAAGATGTGCAACAAATCCAATGTACAACCTTCCAAGGGAAAAGTTCACTCTCAAAGGGTAAAATATTTTGTCACTACTTTGTGAGGCACACGTTCGTCATCAGTACCTCCAGGTAAGTGCCTTAGAAGTTATTCTCTTTTCCTCTTCATTGAGAGTGGATCCCGCCTCAGAACGTAAGGCAAGCCTACTAGAAACCCACACGATGATATTTATTTACTGAAGACGTAAAGCTTCCTGCTTTATCTTTGAACCAGACAGTCCGTCTTGGAAGGTGATGTGTCTGCCCCTGAGCCGTAGTATTGACCTGTCACGAGGCCCCACACGAGTCCAGTGAGAACCTCACTTTGGCCTCATTTCTCATTCGGATGGGGTCTGGTATCCTCACTGCTGCTCCTGACAGATCCCATCAGCATGAAAACCTGGGGGAAGTGTACTGTCTCCATCCATCTCTCAGTATGTCTGGGCTGTCACAACATTTGAATTTCCTCGATTCGTGTAGGGGTTTCTGAGCTCTTTATTCTTGTATTTTTGGTACAGTTTGGGGCTAGTGAAAATCTACTCTCTGGTAGCGGGTGAAGTCCTGAGCCAGAAGGGTGTAAAATATCTCACTTGGCAGCCTGCTATTTGACCCCATAGTGAGATGATGATAATTAATCTTTTACCATAAGCCAGGCCTGGTGCCCGGTGCTTCACAGTTATTATCTCTGTCTTTTGCCAAGGCCGAGGTAAGTGGTGTATTCTCTCCCCTCAGGGGAGAGATGTGTCTAAAGTGGCATAGCACATCTTAGCTTCCCCTTCTACTTCCAGAAGGGCGTTGTTTATACTTGTGTGGGAGACTACAGATCTGGGTTTCTTCCACGCAATGAAACATGAGTGAAATATATGTCCACTGGCCTCTTGTCAAGGTGAAGGGTTTAGAACCATTCTGTTATCATCTCTGACGTAATTGTCAAAGCCCAGGTTATTTGTAAACATGGAAATCCTGGGTTTTTTTTGTTCATTCTAAACAAGAGACTTTCATATTTTCTTTATTTCTTTAATGTTTGTTTATTTTGTAAGAGAGAGAGAGAGAGAGGCAGAGAGAGAAGAGAGAATCCAGAGCAGGCTTCGTGCTGTCAGCATAGAGCCCAACGTGGGGCTCGATCTCATGAGCTGTGAGATCGTGTCCTGTTGCGGACTAGGAGTCCAGCAAGATGGCAGATGCAGAATTGAATGTGAGAGAGGCGAATGTCCGGGAGGAGACAAGAGCCCCAAACAGGGGTTTCGTCTCCGTATTTATTGAGCGCACAAGATCTTACACACGCGGTGAATGTGCAGAAGATGAGATCTGAAACACGTGGTGAACGTGGGGAGAACAATCAGACCGTAATCATGAACTTGCTTGTGTAAGAAGCAAAGGGTCTGGGGGACAAGTGGAGTTTGTGATCAAAGTATATTGGCGCCAGATGGAAAGTAGCTTCCTGCAGGTGATACAAGTTACTCGTGATCCCGTTATAATTTCTCGCTAGGTCACCTCGGGCGCCTTTGTCCTGTAGTGGCAGCTTTCTGCCCTAAGCTTTTTAAACCCACGTGAGTATAAGGAAATCTTTAACCTATTTCCCCACAGCGACCTGAGCCAAAATCAAGAGTCAGATGCTTAACTGACTGAGCCACTCAGGCACCCCAGAGACAGTCTGAAATTGCCCGTTTCAAGTTGTTATTTCGTGTGTGTGCGCGCACACGCGCATCCTTTCACCTTGATGCACATCCCCTCCAGAAATCCTCAGTGATGTACCAGGAAATACAAGGACCCACGAAGTTGGACGGGTGATATTAGAGATTTGTAATGCACAGCTCCTGCCTTACATGAGCTTACTTTCCCTTGAAAAGGCAAGATGCAGATGGATAATTATGACATGAAGGAGTCTAAACCCCATGGCACTGAGGAGAGGAAGTGAGAAAGCCTAGGGCTCATATGATAAGCATTATAACTCATTTGTGAGCCCTTCTGTGCCAGCCACCGTGCTGAGTTCATTGCGCGACGTGACCCCCAGAGGATGAGAGGTGCAGAAGCAGGAGGTCAGGATGTGGAATGGCCGCCCGAGGTCAGGGGTGGTGCGGGAGCCAGGACATGAACTCCCCAGTCAGACTCACGTGGCCTCGACCAGCTCTTCGTACCCTGTCCCTAAACAGACTGATGGAATTACGAGGCCATTAAAGGCACCACGGTTCAAATCCACTAACACGGGTGAGGAGGGAACACTGAAGGAAGGGATTTCAGGCAAAAATCAGTGTATGTAGCAGTGGAGGGGGCGTTCTACCTCTGAAAACTTGGAGATGTTAAACGCCTCCTGTTCTCTCCATATTTCTCATCGGTGAACCGGGATTCACGTACACGATCAGAACCAAACTACGTGATATACCAAGTGTAGAAAACGCCGGGCGCTCTGGGTTGGAAGAATCTGTGCCACATCCTAGTGCTGCGTGCGATGTCCCACTTTGCGCCAGGGTCGTGTGGTTCCTCTCTCACCCGTTGGTTTCAGAGAGCCACTAACCCGATCAGTGGATGGATCTGATCGAAGCAGCCGTTTCCAGGCCTTACTAATAAGAAGCTCAAAGGCGGAGGGTCTGTGTTGCGTAACAGAGGGATGCCTTCTCGTGTATTTCAAAATGAGCTGAAATCTGGTTGATGGGTGGGGGGGTGAATGAACCACACATATGACTTGTCTGTTTTGATCAGAGCTATCAGAAGACAGATGAAGGGACTTTGACCCTTCAAAAGGAGAAGGCGCCCTCCCTCGGGGCGTGACTTGCAATGGCCCAGGAGTGGGCTATCAGACCTCAGAGAGAGATACGTGAATCCCTGGTCTAACTCCTCCACTTCTGGGCCACGTGATTTCTGCCCGATATTTGACATTATTAAACCTTCATTTTCTCCTCCGTGAATGGGTTGCCACCCCATGGGATTACTTGTGAAATCAGATCATACACACAACAAGTGCTTAGCACGGTTTCCCAGTGCATAGTAAGTACTCAGCAAAGGAAGCTTTCGTTATTACTCTTAGTCCCCTTTATATGTTGCAGGCACCTAATATAGGTTCTAGAATATCTCAGTCTTTTTGCTTTGTTTACATTCGTTAGAAATGCCCTGGAAATGGCAAGTGACTTGTAATGTGTTTTAATTCCTTTGGACGTTCCTAAAGGGGGATTGTTCAGGCTTGGCTGAAAGGAAAATAGAATCACGTGTATGGTGCCTTGTCCAGATTATTCTGTAGGTTCTTGATCGAAATTGCCTTTGTATTCTGCGACTCCTTCTCCAGCACGCTGTGCTGCCTTTCCTGGATACCAAAGTTAAGTCAAGGCGGAAACATTAATCAGAGAAGATCTTTTGTTGTCGCTCTCCCCCCTTTTTGAAAAGAAAACGAACGGGTTTTCATTTTACAATGAAGATGTAAAGCAGCCTGATAACACAGCCTGTTGGACAGGCCCTCCCTGCCCCAGATTTCCCCCGCCCCCGGGAACACTGTCTTGTGGAATCTGGGAAAAGAAAACTGTGCCCTAAATTTTTTTAAAGGTCATCCAGTTAGCTATAAGATGAAGGCAAGATTGCCCAAGGTCGCGTTGATGTGGGTGGCCACTCTCGGACGGTGTTGTCTGTGCAGACAGTCCCCATGAGCGTAGTAGATGGGAGTGTGCATGCCACCATCACATTCCTGTTGTGAATGGGATTTTCTCGACACCCGTGTGCGCACAGTGAGAGAATCACAGATTCTTTCTGTAGGCAAAGGGGTGGGAGAAACCCAGGCTCCAGCTCTGCTAATGTTAGCGTTTCTTTATATAGACAGGTCCTGCTAAACCTGCACATTTTTTTATTCCTGGCTTCGTTATGACAATAACATTTTTTCCTCCCATGATGGAATTCAGCTTCTTAGGCAGAAGCCGCACAGCACACACCTCCAGAGTTTTATTTTAAAGCCTCGCGGCTGTGTTGGTGGCAAAGATCATTGTAAAGGAGAAGAAAGGCTTCTAGGAAGAGAACGTAGGTGAACGAGATCCATTAGTGGATATACTGCGGGAGTGACTGTGATTGTTTCTTCTTCTTCCTCTCCCTCCTCCTCCTCTTCCTCTTCTTCTTCCTCTTCCTCCCCTTCCTCCCCTTCCTCCCCTTCCTCCTCCTCTTCTCCCTCCTCCTCCTCCTCCACCTCCTCCTTCAAGGGAAGCAGTTTGTGATGTCCACTGTTCTGGGTCAAACAATTGTATCTGCTGTCCAGGATCGGAGAGAAAAATCTGTGAGGTCCTGGGTAGAAAACCAGCCTGACCTTCTGCACTGCCCATGTGATGCTCATCTGTCCGTGACAGGCTATGTGTAAGCAGAGTCAGCCATTGGCTAGGGCAATAGGCTCTACACCCCTCATGGTTTTCTGAGTCTTCTGTGCTAAAGGAGGCTCTACGTTCACGGCTCTGTGTTTTCTTCTGCCCTGCCCCCCGCTGCCTTCCCATCCCGACTCCTTCACCTCTGCTGCTTCTGCCCGGTAGACTACTGCCTGTCGGTCCGCTCGGGTGCCGTTGGTCGTGTCTTCCGTTGACCGTTCCTCCTCACTTCTCCTCTGATCCACTCCTGTACTGTGTACGTGTGTCTCTCATTTGCTTTTCACTACGAACCTCAGATACGTGGCTAGCCGCCCTTCTCCCCCGGGTAACCTTTCTGTGTGCTTTCTTTCCAACCTCTGCCCGTAGCCAGCTAAGCAAGATTGCCAACAAGCAATCCCCAGTACCTCCCTGCACCAGGCATGTGTCGCATTGCCACACTTTGGCATCGTTGGGGGTTTCTGTGGGCACATCTGTCTTCTCTCTTGTGTTTTAAATTCCTCCGAGTCAGGAACCCTTATTTGCAGTCACTATTGTGCTATAGCACGAGGCATATGGTGCACTTTCTATAAATGGCTGTTAAAGGAAGACACCGTTTTCAAAATCAGGGTGCCCAAGATGTAGTACACGTGCCTGGGAATAGCAGGAAGTAGATAAATATTGGCTGAATTGAATTTTTCTGCTCTATTAGAATGGCACCTCGCAAGGAATATAATGGGCCCGTCTACACATGGAAGATGGCGGGGGGAATGTGGACTGAGAATAGAGATCTTTGAGTCACGCCAGGTAGGCAAGCAGCTTTTCAGGTGGTAGCGGACTTTTTCTGGAGTTTTTTGAAGAAATCTAAACCTTTGGGTTACAACAAATTCCGTTATAAAGGTCCATGGCCGAGGAGGCATTATTGATCGACTGAAACCTGCTTGACTTCCCAGTGAAGGAAGCACCCCCCACTTCAGCTCTCACCTTCTGTTGGACTCATCGCTGTCTCCTCAGTGATAACTCGGACCCACAAACATGGGACAGCCACCAAAATGATGGCTGTTCTCAGAGACAGTTGGCGAAGCCCCTCCACCTGCCGGCTCACTGTCGGTAGCAGCCATTGAGTAGGGCGAACTCATTGATTTTCATGGGGAAAATCCTTTATGGTTACTTTCTGGATAAAAACCTCTTTCTCCACCCTTCAGAAATTTGGTATTGACAAGAATAAAGCATAAAGCCTTATATGGTTGGTTTCATGCCAGAAATAGATGTCATTGACCATGTCCCGTGGTGCTCAAGGTTCTTTGTCCTTGCCTGTCCTTTCACTACAGTTTTGAAGAGGAAAATAACTCCCCATGTAATCTCTCCTCTGACACACAGGAGCTCCAAGACACCGCATTCTATCCGAGGATCAGTTACTTGAATGATTACAACACGAAACTTGCGAAACTCTTGAAATGTGCTTTAATATTTAGAAAGAAAAGGTAACCCATGTTATTTGCAAGGCATTTTTACTAGTGCTATATGGTTTCTAGTAGTGCTTAATAAATTTGTTTTATATATTATAGATTCCTAGATTTTATTTTTATACAGACATACTGCTGTATGAGTTCTGCATTGCTTCATAACAGATTCTCCCCAAATTTACTGGCTTAAACAGCAGTAATGACTTCTTACTTCTCATGGTTTCTTTTGGGGTCAGGAATTTGTGAAAGGCTCAGTTGGGGGGGGTGTCATGGGATTGCAGTAGGGTACTCTCAGGGCTACCATTTATCTGAAGGCAAGACTGAGGCTGGATGACCCATTTCCAAGGCGGCTCACTCATGTGGCCAGGAGGATCTCGTCTCTTTCCATGGAGACCCCTTGTACAGAGAACAATCCAAGAGACCAAGCCAACGCCTCTTATGCTGTTTATGATCTAGTGTCAGAAGTCACATGCTGTGACATCTGCCATATTCTCCTGATTGAGGTGATCTCAGATGTCTGCGTGGGTTACAGGGGGTGGCGATAGGAGTAGACTCAGACACATCCCTTCAAGGATGTGACGCTCTTTGAAGGAATGTCAATGTCGTGTGTAATGAGAGCAGGTGACCTGGAGTACATTGGTGCACCTGGCTGTGTTAGAAACGCTCCACCATGAATGGCAAAGTAGAAGTTGAAACTGATCCCCTCCGAAGACTGAAGCCATCAGTAAGACGTGAGTCCTGCTTTCAGGGAGATCACGGTCTCATGGAATGAGACATGACAAGAAGGAGCATGAATAGTCATTTTACAATCCCAAACCAGAAGGCCATGGGAACCTGTAGAAAGGATCATTTCTCAGGGGCGTTGAAGATTGCCTGGATGGAAGAGTTGAAATTCACTTTGGCCTCTGAAGCCTAAACCCTTGTAGTCGACTCTCGTTCACAGTGGATGGTGTGGTCCTAACGCTGCTGTGTAAACCATTTTTACACATATTATCCAGGACCAGCTTTGAGAAGCAGGTTTGCTTGTATGGTGAAACTTCCATCCTGTTTCAGAAACCAGAGAATTTTTTATGGGGGCATTTCAAAGGTTTTTCCCGTGGGTGAAGGTGTGACTTAGGTTTTAGAAGTTTAATTTAGATTTGTCGAAGTGTCTGTAGGTTTACATAGATATTGCCTAAAATTCCACTTGATGTTGGAAAGCAGCCAGGACATTTTATTTATGGTCTTTGAAAGATGAGGGCTGTGCCTTTTTTTAAAAAAATTTTTTAGTGTTTATTTTTGAGAGCGAGAGAGACAGGGTGTGAGTGGGGAAGGGGCAGAGAGAGAGAGGGAGGCGCAGAATCTGAAGCAGGCTCCAGGCTCCGAGCTGTCAGCACAGAGCCGGAACCCACGAACCGTGAGATCATGACCTGAGCCAAAGTCGGATGTTCAACTGACTGAGCCGCCCAGACGCCCCAGGGCTGTGCCTTTTTTTTAAATGACTAATGGATTCATTTGGAATTAGTATATGTACCATTATTCTAAGCCTACGTTTTCCCACATAAAATCCTTCGCACTCTAACTCTGTTCTGATCAAAACAATATATAATTGTTAAAATTAAAAGCCTAGTGAAAATAGCCTTAGAATTAGTAGGAGTTGATGATTATCTGTCGGTAGCCACGTTACCGATCCCCACCACGATGTCCGGCTTCCTCTGAGGGTCGGGCAGACCGATGTAGGGAGAGCCACCATGCCCTGTAGGCCGTGTGCTCAGCCTGTCATCTAACACATCATTCCGATGTATATAAATGAACCCTGATCGTTAATTCTTTTAGCTTTATTGAAATCCGATTCATTCAAAGGGAAAGTAGGCTACGTTTGATTTTGTTCTTTCAGCACAAAGGAAACCGCTGAGCGTAAGGCTTGCCGACACGGTACCAGAAAAATGGGGACGCTTGGTGCCTGCCATCCTGGCCATTTGAGAATTAGGGGTGGGGATTTCCTTTCTGTGATGAATCCCATCACCGTGTACACAATAGTTGGTGGAATTAATTTGTGTAGATGTATAAGAGTAGTGTGAAACTCTGGACCGCAGAGCTAGTCCAGAATTTCTAAGATACGGGGAAACCCCTGCCTTGTGGAATCCTGGTTCTCCCTAGACAGCGACAAGGGCATTTTTAAGTCCCGAGACAGGTGCTCAGGAGCTGGCGGGATTTATCCTGATGGAAATACTACAACCTGTAACTGGGAAGAAGATGTGAATTGAGAATTATGGTAGCGTTTTAAAAGCTAATTAGACGGTTGACACTTGCCAAAGAGAAAAAAAAGAAAGGAAAAAAAAAACCCACTGCTTTTTATAAATTTGAGCTGTGGGAGCTCCAGGAGGTGTTAAGGAACCCACGAATACACCTGCTGAAACTTGACATGTAGGAATTCACTGTCACGTGATGTAGCATTGGGCCCGTGAACCAGAAACCAGATTTTGACTTTGTCTGCCTCCTGTGTTCATGACCTTGCACAGATCACACAGGTGTACTTAACTAGATAGGTTTTGCAGTTCTATAAATAAAGTTCTAAAATATACCAGGCTCCAACATATGGGACAGACTGTTCACTAGCAGCCACTTGAAGTGGAGTCAGCTGATACTGGGGGGGACATCGGACTCAAAGCAGAAGGTCCCGATTTCAGGTCCTGGCTCTGCTGCTTGTCCACTCAGCTGCCCCACAGCCCATGATTTAAATGTCCTTTTTTGTTGCTGTTTACTTATTTATGAGAGAGAGAAAGAGTGCAAGCAGGGGAGGGGCAGGGAGAGAGGGAGACACAGAATCCGAAGTAGCTGCTGGCTCCGAGCTGTCAGCACAGAGCCCGACGCGGGGCTCGAACCCACGAACCGTGAGATCATGACCTGACCCAAAGTCAGACGTTCAACCGACTGAGCCACCCAGACGCCCCCGCATTTTCTGATTTTCAGCGTATACACCTGCCCGCCAGAGGTCGCCATAGCCGCCTTGTCGGCACTATAGATTCAGGGGAGGGTGAAATACAGAAATGGATAAGAGATCACTTCTGAACTGGAAAGTTCCCTGCAGGACATAATTACCCTGTGGCAGAATTGTAGCACTCTGGGCTTTAGCTAGGCGTCATGCTTCATAGTCCGAGATGGATGCTCCTGAGTCTGCAGCCTTTAACTGTTTCCTGGAGTGTAGAATGTGGACTCCTCTACAGACTCCTGCTCAATCCTCACGTCTTGGAGCCAGGTACACATTCTGAGATAAGCCGTGCTAAGAGAGGTGAGCTTTTCTCTGGGCTAACCCATCTGCCAGCTCAGTAACACCACACATGTGCCAGCGAAGTGATCAACCACCGGGGGCACCTTGCCCCCTAAGAGACTAGTGCAGAGAGGGTTATAACTCATTGAAGATACTGAGTAAAGGGGGTCAGGAAACGCGTGCCATGGAAGCTACAGGATATTTGAGGGCATTTGTTAGCACTCTGTGCACCAACGACAGAGGAGTGTTCTTTTCAAATCATGAATGGAATTCTGGGGTGTTTTATTGCTGGAAGTGCGGGTCAGGTTTTGGGGGGTATATGTATATCAAAAGACAGGAGCCCCCCAAAATGTTATAAGCTTGCTACAGCACTTGGCTCCAACCCGCAGCACCACCACCGTCAGTGGAATTTATCCAGCCTTTTCTACGTGCGCAAACCGCCGTAAGGGCTTTCCGTACATGATCTCATTAAACCTGTTCAGCAGGACGGGCACCACTGGTGTGCCCTCTTGGCGTTGGTAATGGTCGGGTTGCTCTGCTGTAGTCCTGGACCAGGAGCACCTTGATTGGACACACCCACAAAACAAAACCCTCCCCTCATGCAAATTAGCAAAATTATGACTCAGAATCACCCCCAGCCTCTGAGTCATAGGCCGGGTCATACACTGAGTTACAGTGAGAGGTATTGAAATTTTGTTCATGAAATTGAAATCGAAAGGCCTCAGTTCCATGGTGAGAAATATAAGTTGTTTTTTTTGGGGTTTTTTTTGTTTTTTTTTTTTTTGCCTTAGGGCCTCTGAATTAGAAACGGTTAAGGCTTATGGAGTCTAACCATCCATCTGATGCATGATCATGATCACAAAGGTGCTTTTGAAATGCCAAATTATACGTATTGGCCACCGATGGCCCTTACTAAGGCAGAATCTCTGACATAAGTCATTCCCTAAACAAAAGGACACAGAGAAGCTCTGAACATTATTTTACCAATGTTAGCTCTTTCACACTGAAGTTTATTTTTCATTTGGCTTCATTCATTCTCATCAGTCTGTTTAAACTATAGAACCCGATTTCTCGGTTTTCCCAGTAAGTTTTTTGTAAGCTGGGTTTTTTTTTTTGTTTGTTTTTTGTTTTTGTTTTGTTTTGTTTTGATTTTTTGTCTGAAACTGTGACATTGTTAACAGTTCTCCAGTCTGGGGTGCCTGGGTGGCTCAGTTGGTTAAGCGTCCAACTCTTGATTTTGGCTCAGGTCACAGTCTCACGGTTGTGGCATAGAACCCAGAGTGGAGATCCTCGCTGAGCGTGGAGCCTCCTTATGCTTCCCTTCTCCCTTTGCCCCTCCCTGCTCACACTCTGTCTCTCTGTCTGTCTCTCTAAAAACAAAGCAAGCCAAACAACCCTATCTGATCTGATCTATTTTAACAAGTGTCATCAGTTTGTACGTTTACTTTTGTGTTTGTGTAAGCCAAAGTCATTTTTTTTTGTTTTTAAATTTTCTTAATGTTTATTTACTTTTGAGAGAGAGAGAGAGAGAGGGAGACACCGAATCCGAAGCAGGCTCCAGGCTCTGAGCTGTCAGCACAGAGCCCGGCATGGGACTCGGACCCACGAACCGTGAGATCATGACCTGAGCCGAAGTCGGATGCTTAATTAACAGCCCCCCAGGCACCCCTCCAAAGTCATTTTTTTTTAATTTTTTCAATGTTTATTTATTTTTGGGACAGAGAGAGACAGAGCATGAATGGGGGAGGGGCAGAGAGAGAGGGAGACACAGAATCAGAAACAGGCTCCAGGCTCTGAGCCACCAGCCCAGAGCCTGACGCGGGGCTCGAACTCCCGGACCGCGAGATCGTGACCTGGCTGAAGTCGGACGCTTAACCGACTGCGCCACCCAGGCGCCCCCAAAGTCATTTTTAAAAACAAACACAAAAATGAAAAGTATTAAATGCGGTGGTTTTGTGAACGTGAAGTGGATTCAGCTATTGGACATGTAGCCCTTTGTTAGTAGGCAACAGAAAGGTAGACTAGATGTTTAAGGTACAGAGCAATATGAAAAAAATTATATTTTTATATATTTATGAATGTGTATGTGTTTTTCAGAAAAATATACCACCTTGTATCTCCATCTTGGCTTCTTTTCATACTTTGAGGTGAATCTTCTTTTAAGACCAACTTTAGATAGTGATGTGGACCATCCCTAGAATAAGGACTCGTGGAGAAACACAGCTCTAGGTCTCTGTCCTACTTGCTTTCCAGAATTACCTATGGTGCCTTTTCAAAATACAGATGTGCTGTCCCAAACCTTTCAGCTTCTGATTCACAAGGTGCTACACGGAGCCCAGATGATGCTGTTTGACATCTCCACGCTTGTGTTGTATGTGTAATCAGCAGTGACAACCGCCGAGCATTTATAAGAGATGTTAGCAGTGCCCCACGGGTCTAAAATGTAACGTCTTCCAGACAGGACTGAAATTTTGGTGGCACCCAGTCAAGAGTAGATTGACTAAATCTCTCTTTTTGTTGTCGTTTTGTTTTGTTTGTTTCGTTTGTGGAGAATCTGTATTGATAAGTCTGCCCCCGTTCAGACTGCCTGCCCCCGTCAATTGTGCCTCCTTTTACAACTCTCCCTTCTCATCCCTGGTGGAACGTGCCAAGAGGGCTCGTGATATCGGTGTCATGGCGATGTGGATGCCGCCGGTCTGATTTCTTCACTGGAACACATCAAGGTTTTGAAAAGGAGGACTACAGATATAAAAGGAAGAAGAGGGTCACGAAGCAGGTAGAACCGGACAGAGGTGTCGGAAAATACCAGGAAACCACCTAGGGATCGTCTTGACTTCAGTTTACAGTTTGTCTTGTTGGTTAGCTGCAGGTGCTCGTTATGAATTCAGATCATCATCAGACATGCGTTCTCGTCCTACTTTTCGAAGGCTTCAGGGTGATGGTAACGAGAGTCATGGCTCTTTCCACCACAGCCCTGCCCCCCGCCTCCCCCGAACTACTTTAGAAAAGGTCAAGGCATGTGAACCCTGTGGTCTCCATTAGCCCCACGTGGAGCTCTCTGCCCTTCTCTGCCCTGATCACATCAATGTAAGGGTTTTGGGTTTTTTTTGGTTTTTGGTTTTTTGTGTGTGTGCGTAAGCAAAGGCAAGGCATTTTAATCGAAAAGTGCCTTATTTCTCTAGACTGGGAGAATGTGCGTACTAAATAAAGAAGAATCAAAATAAATAGAATAGCCGTGTTCTCTGCAGGTGGAAACTGGACAAGGGGATCTCTTAGAAAATGCTAAGTCGGAAAGATGCATTTGACGTGAAGAATGACACAGAAACACTGACCTCTGTCCCTCTGTCCCTGGGCTGGAGTGCAGACTGGCGGGAGCTGCTCTTTACTCCTCTGAACAAGAATTAGATTAAAGTCACTGTGATGTGGGGTTCGATGGCTGAGAGACAAATACGACCCGCACTGAATCATGTTCCCAGCTGGTTCCGTTGACTCGACACTGAGTCTACCCTCTCTGCTTAGCCTTTATGGCTGACCATCCATTCATCTCGTCTGCTGTCTCAGGAGGAGATCCTAAGTAGACAGGCAAATGGAAGGAACCGTTTGGTCACCCTGGTCTTTGATTTGTGAATATCTGGGTTTTGACACACGTGATCCTTGAGAGACTTGACATCATAAAAGGCCACGGGCATTGACATTCATGAAACGTCATCTTTGCTAATTTGTAGTTTGTGTTTGACCGTTTCCAACACCCACCGTGGGCTTAATGCCACTGGCATTACAGACTTTTTATAACATTCATTTGCACGCTGGCCATATGCTTTAGAAATCAGGTAATTACCCTAGCAATTATGACATGAAAAAGGGGAAAGAGTGAAAGTGTCTTTAAAAGAAAAGAAATACCCGGCAAACCATGAAAGGGTCGGATATGTATGAAGAGGTTTCAAGGAGAGGCCTATAGGTAGAAAAGAAGGGAATAATTCTTCGGTTTAAAGGTCTGGGAAATGTTTCACTTATCGGGGTTGATTTTTAAAAGTAACTGCTCAGGTAGACTCCCCAGGGTGGATTTACCATGATTAAGAGTTTAGTCCTCAGCTTTATAGATTCAAGAAATCAATGTTATTAGAGTCGATCGAGCTTATGGAGTCTGACTCATGCTAACCAAACGCACAGAAGACTCAAATATAATCCCATGTATAAGCCATATATAAAAATCAGGACATGCAGTTACCGCTTACCGAATGCTCATGTCAGTAGCAATTATAATGGCAGGTTCTTCACATAATAGGGTGTGTGTTTGGCAAGGCACATAAATTTGGAGTCGGACAGCAGTGGGTTTTGGTCCCCGACAGACTCATAGCCTTAGGTGTCCTCATCTGCAATACAGGGATAATTGTATCAACTGACAAGATCGACCTAGTGTCCATGGCACTAAGCATGGCGCCTGGCACGTAAGAAGCACACAGCTAACGATCTGTGGCCATCCGTGTCCTCATCTTCCCCCTTTCTGTGTTCTGTCTACTCATTATTATCATCAACATATCAAACAAATCCTATGGTGACTCACAGCCCTGGTCTTCCCACACCATCTCTCTGCCCGCAGGGGCTGACTTGATTGGCCAGCATAGTTCTCTCCAGAGGAACTCTTGCGCTAGAAATCAAATTATAATCAGAAGGCAGTTCAGATAGGATGCAATCAGAGCAAGGGAAATCAACCTAATAATCTTCGCGTTTGAGGCTCCCAACTCGGGTTGCCTGATTGATCGATCGCCATGATGGCGAAATCCTGCCATTGAGACCCCATAATTGGATTAATTGATTGGGGCCGACGATTCCAATCACTTTAATTGTTCTTGCTTGTTTCTGAGAAAGTGGTGGCAGGACCGAACATTGGGACCATCTGGGAGCTTGTTTGAACTACTGAATGTTAGCCCCATCCCCGACTTGGTGACTTAGCATCTGCAGTGTGGCCGCGTTCCCTGGTGATTCAGATGTCCCGTCAAGTTTGAGAATCGTTATCTTAAGATGCTCCTGAGTCTCTGTCTCGTAGGGTTACCTATTCCCAAGTAATCTTATGTCTGACCATATGGCTATCTACTATATCCTTCCCCTCCTCCATCGCTATACCAAAACACTGTTGTATGAAAGAGACTAAATAAGAAAACTCCCGCCTCCCACCCCCGAGTCTTTGTTTAAAAATGTCTGTCACTCAGGCTTTGCGTCTTGGCAGATGGCCTCATTTAAATTGAGGGGAAAGATTTGCTCTTATGTTCTTTGGTTCCAGTTATCAGAGCTTGCTCTTGTGCATGGTAATCTTTTTTATTTTCTGCCACCTCCTTGAAGTCTTCCCTTTTTTTTTCTCATTTTGTTTCTCTGCCACGATTGATCGGTCACTGCCGCCGAGGTAAGCTGAGTGTCCACCTGATGCTGGCCAACTGGAAACCCGGCAGTTGCCTTTGAAAATTCTTGGCCTTCCCGTTTTTCCTACCAGGGCATGGATGCATCTGTGTTTGCAGCCACTGATGAGTGGGTATTCCGTAAGCCCCTCATTCCTTCTTTTTTTTTTTTTTTAACATTTATTCATCTTTGAGAGAGTGTGAGTGGGGGAAGAGCAGAGAGAGAGGGAGGCACAGAATCCGAAGCAGGCTCCAGGCTCTGAGCTGCCAGCACAGAGCCCGACGTGGGGCTCGAACTCACAAACCGCGAGATCATGACGTGAGCCAAAGTCGGACGCTTAACCAGCTGAGCCACCCAAGCGCCCCAGCCCCTCATTCCTTCTTAAATCCATTTGGATTTTGAAGAGCGTGTTGCAGTCATGGTCGATGACGAGTTTGGTCTCCGGAAAAGACGGTGTGCGTGAAGGCTCTCTTTCAAACTCTTCACTCAATTAAATTATGGGAATCTGTGTAAACAAACTGGAAGTCCTTCATGGTCTTCAGGTTCATAGAACCAGGACACCCACTATTTAAAAAGAGGTGTATGTTTGTGACACATTCAGAGGAGTCTCGACCCTCCATGTTTAAACAGGATCGTGAGGAGTCATTTCTCCCAGGTTTGCACGGGAGCTTTCTCTAATACGTCTTAGCTTGCTTTTTTCCGATTCTGCATCGCGTCTGTCATTATTGGAAGAGGAAAGGAGAGGTACTCCTCATTTTACTAAGCCTTGTAGGTGAGGGAAAGACGCTTCCCTAGCTCTGTCGAAAAAAGTTCGGTGACTAAACCAAGTGTTACAGTCCAGGTGTCTTGCTCCTTCAGCCCGTATCATAGCGCTCAGATGGTGCATTTCAAATTCATTAATTCATCATGGAAGAAAACCAGGGACAGATTACTGACTTATTTTGCTAGGTTTATCCCCACTTCCGTCGGCTCCACTTCGTGGCTAAGAATCTTTCCCTTCATGTTGTCGGAAGAACTAAAAAATACATGTTATTTTCAGCTCCCAGGCTTTCAACAAAGGAGGGCTGTAATGGAGTGATGCTGCACATATATGTACAGTTAGGTTGTGAAATCATATCTCTTTTCCCAGTAAAAAGGGCTTAAAAAGAAAAACACTAAAATTCTGCAAGGAGTGAGAGGCTGTTTTTGGCAAGTGGGTGGGTCAACTGAAAGAGAGTTTAATGGCCCCACATGGTACTTTCGTCCTTTTGTCTTCCTTTGAAGAGGCGCGTCGAGCTGCAGAGAGGGGAGCGGAACACATGTGGGTACACAAGCTGTGGGGGACCATCTCTGACGGTGCTCAGGGCTGGGGGGCCGATGGCTTCTGCTGCTTTGTCTACGCTCGAAAACTAGCTCCCTGGGGCCTAGATGAGAGCCTTCCTAGGGACTGAACCATTTTTTGCCTTTATGTTTCTTCGGTCCCCCTTATTTCCAAAACCTTTTATCCCTTTTAATGTCCTTTGCTTTTCTGATTTCTGTGTTGCCATCTAACCCAAGCAATGAGTGCTTTTTACCATGACCTAATACGCGACTAACTCAGCCCAGCTGCTGACTCAGCATTGTGGGTCTGACGGTAAGTTTGTACTCTTCTAATCAGAAAATGTATCGCCTTTGTAAGAATATCAGTTCTCTTCCGCTGACATTCAGGCCCTTAAAGATTCAGCTTTTAATTACTCTCCTATCTCTGTTGGTTCCAACACCCTACTGGACCCCCTCCCCAGCCATGCAGCCCCCAACCCTTTCCACAAGCCTCCCTCTCCTTTCTGATATCATCTCCTTCTATGGAAGAATCTACTGCATTTCCTTTTTTTTTTAATGTTTATTTATCTTTGAGAGAGAGACAGAGACAGAGACAGAGACAGAGTGCAGAGGGGAGGGGGAGAGAGAGAGGGAGACACAGAATCCGAAGCTGGCTCCAGGCTCCGAACTGTCCGCACAGAGCCCCACGTGGGGCTCGAACTCACCAACTGTGAGATCATGACCTGAGCCAAAGTCAGACATTCAACCAACCGAGCCACCCAGGCGCCCCCGCATTTCCATTTTCCAAATCCCGCTACTTTCCAGAGACCAGGCCAGAAACCCATCCCTAAGAACAACGTAGGGTGAGAACATTTTCTTTCCCAGTCTTCTCTGATATCCCCAGGTAGCAAAAAGTCTTTTTTTTTTTTTTACAACGTAAATATTATTCATGATACCTCCTTACACATTGCAAGCCTGGTTTTCTTAGGTTAGTTGAGAAGCGTTTGGGCTTGAGACCTGGCTCTTGCATGATTGAAACATATTAGGCTTTTATTTTCCTTTCTTACAGAGGACCCTGTCAACACTATAAGAAATTTTATAGCTCCTGTTGAACTTTCATAGCCTAAGTACCTGAGACTTGGCTGTGGTTTGAGCTACAGGGGGTAAATATAAATTCTAAGTTTCTGGTCACTGTCTACCCAGTGACCTGTGTCTCTCAGCACCTCCCATGTCCTTGTCCTTCATTCTTCCAAAACCTTCCATAGAAAAGGTGCTCAGAACCTGCTAGCTGAACTTACTTAAAGGTACAGAGTGACCTAGGGGCACATAGCATCTCAAAGATAGAATGGGGCTTGTCTAGTTTGAGTATTTACTTTGACCTACTCTGTATTTACTAAAGACCTACTCTGTGTCTCTTCCCAGGGGACCAAGTTCAGCGGCAACAGGAGAGCAGGGCATCTTCAGGGAGAAGAAAAAATGTTCCAGACTCTTACCTTATCAAAACCAGTTTTCACACACTTGAAAAGCTGCAGGCTGAATTGGCTTCACAAATTTCTCTTTGTTGGACCAGAGCGTCCACAGTGATTGACTCAAGTCAACACTCACCGGAAAGCAGTCTCGGAGCATGGGGTATGGCACTTTGCAGGGATGACGGAGGAAAGAGGAGGAGGGTGTGGGTCATGGAATAGTCTAGTCAATACAACCTTAGCGATTCCCTTCCTCTGCCCAGCACCAGAAAAGCTCTTAGAGACAGGATAATCTCTCGGATTCTAAGAGCAAGTAAGTCAGAGCTCCCAAATTCCTAGAGATTTTGGTGCCTTGGGCTTGGGCCTCAGCTAGTAACCCCTGTCACCTGGTGCATGGCAAATGCCTGCCGGGGGTAGGTGCTCATGAATTTTTTTGCATTAACAGTGATTTATTGTCTGTAAAGGGAGTGTCTCATATTGTTCATGCGTGCTGGATCAGAAAGCTGAGAGCCGCCTATTTAGAAGGTCCACATCATATGGGGCGCCTGGGGGCTCAGTCGGTCGTGTCCAACTTTGGCTCAGGTCACGATCTCACGGTTCGTGGGTTCGAGCCCCACATCAGGCTCTGTGCTGACAGCTCGGAGCCTGGAGCGGCTTTGGATTCTGTGTCTCCCTCTCTCTCTCTGCCCCTCCCCTGCTCACACTCTGTCTCTCTCTTTCTCTCTCTCTCTCTCTCTCTCTCTATCCCTCTCTGTCTCTCTCAAAAATAAAAAGATAAACATTAAAAAAATTGCAAGGTCCCATCTGATGGAGGCGATGCAAGGTATAGAAGGGACAGCGACGCCCCAGGCTTGCACAGCTTCTCAGTTATGGAGCAGGAACCGGCCTCGAGGGTCTTGATTGCTCGTCCGGTGCGGATCGCTCAGTACCACACTGCACGGCTAATAGCTCCTCTCCATGCTTTGGCCGGTCTTGGCAACTCCCACCGCCTCTAAGTGGGAGGATTCCCAAGTCAGTGTTTGCAGGAGACATTTGGACCACCTGCCCCCTGTGTACCGTCTACCAGGTCTGCCAGACTTGAGAGAAAACGGGCACCTGAGAAAAATATCCATGCATGCCACAGATTTTCTTGACCCCTGCAATGCGATGCTGAAGCACGACCAGAATGGTTTTTGTCTGATGTGAACCCTTGCAAGCCCACTCGGGCCACTCTGCCAGGGACGGTGCCTGATGGTGGCTGTCATTCTGATGATGGGGTGAGTAATTTCTCAGTGCCATATGAAATACCAAGGTCAGAGGGGCCGGAACATAATATGGCAAAGCAAGAGTGAGTCACCAGGTGACCTGCGACGACGTAGTACTCTCTGTCATCTTGTGAATGGGAGCTCCCTGCCCGAGGGCTCTTTCTGGAGGGGGAAAGGCTTTGGAAACCGATTTTTCTTATGAAGCCACTGATACTGCTGTGTTCCCCACAAGTACCTTTTTTCTTTAAGATGTAAAGACTCTCTGGATGTTGAATGAATCCGTCTGTATTTCTTGCAAAGGAGTTTGGTTAAACTATTTTCATTGCAATTTGCAGTAGAACCGCCTGTTTTTTCTTTGTTTGTTTGGTTTTTTTCCTCCCTGGCAGGAGGTATGTCCTGAGTGGCTGTTCCTAAGGAGACTGGGATAAAAAATAATAATAGTAACATGGAGAGGTTTTCTGTGTGTGCATGTGTGCATATGTGTGCACGTGTGTACGTGTGTGTGCATGTGCCTGTTTGTGTAAGGAAGGGAGAAGGCTCAGTACAAGCCACAGTGTTCCTCTCCCCATGCTTTGTATGGCTTCCCATTGGTAACCAATAGAAATGTAATATGAGCCCGCAAATGCAATTTTAATCTTTTCAGCAGCCATATTAAAAAAATAAATAAAAACAATCAGGTGGAATTAATTTTAATAATGGATTTTATGCAACACCTTCAAACTGCTATCATGCCCACATGTATCACTACAGAAATGGCTATGGAGCTATTTTCCCTGAGATTTTTTTATTCCAACATTTTTTTTTCCCTCTAGTTTTTATTTTCCTTCCAGTGTAAATGCTAGGCCCCCAACTCCCATCATTTCAGACTACACATGTTGCCATGCATTGAGGCTGCTCTGGGTCACAGCATTGCTGGGAAATAGAAACAGCCACCTCCCTCCTGTGTGTGGCCTTCGAGATAGTTCCCGGTCTGTCTTCTAGTTGGTCATCTTCAGCTTCCTGCACCTCTGGCCGTCTCTGTTCCACCTCGCCAGTCTACTCCTCATTTCCTGAACGTGTTATCGACTTCCCACTTCTCATGTCCCCCAGTGTCCTCTACCTCCCTGCCCTGTGTCCAGGTCTCAAGACGTGTCCCAGCTCTGCAGGCAGCCTGGTATGGGTTTTCGTGGGGTTTCATTGAGGTTCACTTCTGACCTCATTGCTCATAATCAGGTGAGCTTAGGAAAGGTCTTGAGCCCCTCTGCACCCCCATGATGGGTCTTAAAAAGGAGGAGAGCAAGTGTGTGTGTGTGTGTGTGTGTGTGTGTGTGTGTGTGATTCTCAGAGCTGGCAGGAGAGAGAAAGAAAGAATGGATGAACGGATTATGTAATGTATGTGGAACAACAAAAAGGAAACACACAGTGCAGTCCAGTTACTGGCCCAAGATAGTTAAAATCCCCTCCTCTTCCCTAGTTGTTTCCAAGGGGCTTTGGGGAGTAGCGCTTCCATCCACAGCTGGGCGGAGGCTAACTTCCCTAAGTGAGCCCCTGGTTCCTTTCACGGGGCCATCTCTCTACCCGCAGCGTCTAAGCCCCGCCTTCAACAACCCACGCCGTCTTTGCTCCCCAGTTCCCCTTATCCTGCCCCTTCCCTCCCCTGCTGCCCCGACACTGATGACGAAGTGTACCCCTCTCCTTGCTGGAAGTGAGTGACTTCTGCCAAGTGCAGCTGCACAGGTACCCCTCCGGTGGGGCCCAGAGCCAGGCCCCCGCTGAAATCTCTGCCCAGCTCAGAGTGACGGCACGGCCAGCCCCGTCCCCTGCTGGAACAGTTTCCTAGGCAACCGGTACCCACGACCACTGGAGGAAGTGGAAGGAGAAAAAGCGAACCCTGCAACATTTCCACTTTCCAGTACTCGTGTGTGTGCGCGAACATCTTGAAAATACATGGCTAACTGAGCACGTGGCTTATTATTTCGTGTCGTGCTGGTGATGGCCTCTATCGTGTCTCTGATAGAATTTCTAGTGGATTACTAGTGATGCTGTGGTGTGGTTGAAATTGGGTGTTGCCAGTGGCATAAGGCTTACGGTTTTTTGAATAGCAGTCTTGCCCAGCTCACTCAAGATTTCATCTTGCATTTGAGGTGTATTGAGGTTTTCTGCTAGTATTTTAAATTTCCTTTCCTAATTGCTTGTTGTTAACATATGGAAGTGCAGTCGAGTCCTGTACTTTTCACATAGAAACCTAATAGTTTCTATGCAGATTATTTAAGGTGTATGTGTGTGTATGTGTGTGTATGTGTGTGTGTGTGTATGCGTGTGTGACACACATAATCAAGTCATCTGCATACAGTGAAGCCTTTTAATTCTTCACTTCCTTACAACTCATATTTTTCTTACTTTAACACTGGCTAGGACCTCTACTACAGTGGTGAATGAAGTAGGGATAACGGACAGCCTTGTCTCATTCCCCAAATCGGGTGAAACCTTCAAAATTCATCACTAAGCATAATATTTATTGTAGTTTGGTACAGATACTCTTGTATTCGTACTTTACTAAGAGGCTTTTTTGAAAATGGCAAATGGAGATCTAGACTTTGTCCTATTCCAAACTTGCGAAAAGGGTTTTGAAAAATCACGAATGGAGGTACAGTTTCATCAAGTGCTGCTCTGTGTCCACCGAGATAACCATCTGATTTTTCTCCTTCACTTTGTAAATGTGGTCGTTTAAATGTATTGGTTTTTACTTGATAAATCCATCTTTCATTCCTGGAATGAACCCAACTGGCCATAATGTGTTATCTTCTTATGAGTCACTGGGTTTCATTTGCTAGCATTTTATTTAGGATTTTTGTTATTATGTTCATGGCAGTCATAGTTGCTGATAGTTTTCTTGTAATGTTGTGGGCAGTTTTGAGGATTGACATTATTTTAGTCTCTTAAAACGCACTCGTGTTGGCCCTCGGCTCTATGAAGTAACATCATACCCCTCCATCTATCTATCCGGCCATTTAACTCATTCCAGAAGTATTTATTGAAGGTCAATATTGTATAGTGGTTAAACGTGTAGACTGTAGCCCGCCCACCTTCAAATCTTTAAAAAAAAAAAAAAACTTATTGTAATGACATTAGTCATCCGTTGTGTGTGATGAGTTCCACAAACTTAGGATCTCGAAGCAACCCGCTTGTTATCGGACACTTTCTGTGGGTCAAGGATCCGGGGACAGCTTAGCCAGTCCTCTGCTTCAGACGCTTTTACAAGAATGCAATCTCGGTGTCAGCCGGGGCGGGAGTCTTACCTGATGTTCACATGGGGAGGGATCTGCTTCCAAGGGGGTTCAGGTAATTACTGGAGGGATTCAGTTTCTTGAGGGATGTTGGACTAAGGACCTCGCCTCTTCCACAGCTGTAGCCTGGAGTCACTCTCCGTGTCTTCCTGAATGGAACTGTCCAGATGGGGGATTTCTCCTTCAAAGTCAGAAAGGAAGACAGTCAGGGGAGCCTCTCCTGGCAAGATAGAAGTTACGATATTAGGTAACATAATTACTGCTGTCACATCCCGCCACCTGTTCCTGGAGGCCGTTGGTTAGAAGCAATATGTAGGTCTTCCCCGCCCTCAAAAGGAGGTGATTAAATGAGGTGTGTATCCCAGGAGGGGTTGGTAATCGAGGGTCCTCTTAGAGTGGTCCACCACAGTCTCTAGGACAGATTACTAACTTCTGTGTGCAATAGGGTCTTCATATGTGAAATGAAAATGGTCATTAGGAACGTTAGACCATTTCATGTCAGTAAAGCATCTAGACTAGTGCCTGGCACGCGATAAGCACTGCATTAATGTCAGTTTCTCTGAATGTGCTACGTACCAAGCACTCTTCTAGGTATGGGGGGCTTAGGACTGAGTAACAGGGACAGACTCCCAACCCTGGCGGAGTTTGCAGTCTAGCAGAGAAAGGCAGAAAAAACCCATATGGACATAATATAATGACTTTTGGTGGTGGTGGGGTGTCATTAGTTTATATGAAGTGATCACTACTTTATATAAACTGATCAGAGTTCCTACTGATGACATTTGAGCAGGAGCCTGTGAAGAAGCAAGCCTTTTATGTAGCTGGGGACAGCAAGAGTGAATGACTTCCTGAGGATGAGAGCGTATTTACTTTAAGAACTACATGGAGGCTTGCCTTGAAACTATACATTGTAACTTATAAATATTCATGCCAGTTATTCACAGATGACAGTTTATTCCCAGATAGCTGCGCCCATGTATGCAAAACACTGCTCTGTAGAACTGTCGCAGAAAATGTGCAGCACGCTGAGTTCATGTTCAACAGGGACAGCAGAAAAGTGGAACCACGGTCCTGGAAAGCTGCAGCACTGTGGTGCCTGGCTGGTTATCGGGATTCTGATTGAGTTAAATCTGGCTGCAATGCATCACAAATACAGCGACGACAATATTGATAAAAGTAGTTTAAAATCCCTTATTTCTTGGGGCGCCTGGGTGGCGCAGTCGGTTAAGCGTCTGACTTCAACCAGGTCACGATCTCGCGGTTCGGGAGTTCGAGCCCCGCGTCGGGCTCTAGGCTGATGGCTCGGAGCCTGGAGCCAGTTTCCGATTCTGTGTCTCCCTCTCTCTCTGCCCCTCCCCCATTCATGCTCTGTCTCTCTCTGTCCCAAAAATAAATAAACGTTGAAAAAAAAAAGAAAAAAAAAAGAAAAAAAATCCCTTATTTCTTTACAGAGCTGTCTGGGCATATTTCAGTTAATCAAACGTTATGGGATGATCACCAAGCTTAATTTGGTTTTTCTTCTGGCCTATTTTATTTTTTAATAGTTGTTACCTAGTTCGAATCAGAATATGGATGCGTTTGGCTTTATCCACTTGGTGTTTCATTAACGAAATCTCTTCGATTTTTACCGATAATCATCAGGGCTTCACTTTTTGCTGATTATCTAGTCTTCTACCCGATTGCTCTACCAAACGTATTTGCTCTTACTCGCCTGGGTGTTCAGTTATCTATTGTGTTTGCTTCTTTGCTTTGCTATTGGAATACTTGGATGCTGATAACACTTCTGAGCGGATACCCTTTTCTTCATTTAAATTATGTTTATTTTTATTTTGTTGTTGGTGTTGAGTAACTTGCTTTATTTATTTACTTATTTATTTTATTTTTTAAAATTTACATCCAAATTAGTTAGCATCTAGTGCAACAATGATTTCAGGAGTAGATCCCTTAGCGCCCCTTCCCTATTTAGCCCACCCCCCCTCCCACAACCCTTTCAGTAACCCTCAATTTGTTCTCCATATTTATTTAAGAGTCAGTTACTAAGAGTAGGCCACTCAGTCCAAGAATCTGAACTTTAAAAAAAAAAAAATCTTTAGACGTTTATTCATTTTTGAGAGAGAGAGACAGAGCGTGGGCGGGGGACAGGCAGAGAGAGAGGGAGACCCAGAATCCGAAGCTGGCTCCAGGCTCCGAGCTGTCAGCACAGAGCCCGAGGCAAGGCTCGAACTCACAAACCAGCTCATCTGACTTGAGCTAAAGTCAGATGCTTCACTGACAGAGCCACCCAGGTGCCCCTGAACACTTTCTGTGAACACTGTATTTCAAGCCACGTTGACTAGGGTACAGCTTTGGTAGGAACGCGAAGCATTGCCTTGTGCGTAGATTTTATAACTTCCAAATACAGTACGCCCTTTATCCCCCTACACTTAGTCTGATAGCTTATTAGCATTTTTTTGCTGATTAGCATTTTTAAGTGCCAGTATTTATCCCTTCAGACTGTAAATGGAAATCTCATACACTGTATTCTTTACGCCACTTATATGAGTGTCCAGGTATTTTGATACTCATAGTGGTACTTCTGCATGTTTAATCTCAAGCCTGAATACTTGGATAGGCACCCAGTTTTGTCACCTGATAGCAGTGTGGCCGCAGGCAGAGTATGCACCTGCTCAGTTCCTCAGTTTTCTCACCTAGAAAATGGACACAGAAAGAGTACCCACCTTACAAGCTTTGTCTCCATGAATCTATGCAGCGCTAGGGGTGCATAAACGCCTGCTGTTATCATTACATTGTGCGTCCCTAGGTTACCGGTCAAACCAGATTTTGTTGAACCAAACTTGAAGAGAGGGTAGTTCGCCTGTGACCTAGTGGCAGCCAGGGGTCACCTGAAATCGGCCAGCCCCGCAGAGAAGACAGTGTCGCAGAATCAAGGTCACAAACCGGGTACCCGAGGGCCAGATCTGCCTCGTAGCTGTGTGTCTTCATCCCAATGGTGTTATTATTTTTTCCTTGCTACCAAATTAACTTTTTGAAGTTTCCCGTGAAATCCTGACTGATTCATGGTCTCCCTTTAGAAGAAATGAAAAACAAAGCAAATTCAGGATGCTTTGCTTTAGGGCAACCATCAGCAGGAGCTGAGGAGCCCCTCGGATCCGAAGAACTGAGCCAGCATCCTTGCTCGGCACAACTCACTAAGATCCAAGTGACCTGAAGGAGAATTCCCCCCACTGGGTCCAGCGGGGGCACCGGGCACCAGAGCACTTGCCTCCCCGGCTCCCAGCATGTCTGTCTCCGAGAGGTGTTCTGTGTGGCTTATCAGCCTTGGCCTCCAGACCACAGACATGCTTTCCTCTGCCCGGATAGAAATGTGGATCGAGAGAATTATGAGGAGTCGTAGGACCTCTGAGATGCTACCGTGAGAAGTCTGCGTAACCGAAAATGGTTACTTTGAGCCAGTGGGGAATCCATACCCATAGTGCTGGGCTTCTATTTTTGTGCCTGGGAGAGCTTTTGAAGCCATTACTCCATGTTCTCCAGTCTTAAAAATGCATCATGATTCATACACGGTGCGGATTGGAAATGGCAGAGAGATTGATGTCACGGAAGATAGGTGCAGGTTTACCCTGGTGCCCAGCCGCCTGTTGGGGAGTACGGGAGGTTGGCGGCCCGCAGCTAGTTGGCTCTTTCAGGCTTTGAGAGCTCCGGTCTGGTCCCCACTGAGCTCTGCTCTTTTCCTCGTTCGCATGTTGTAATGAATAGAGGAGGGAGCTGTTGTACATCCGCATGAAACCGCCAGCCTTGATTCACGGATCCCGGGGTCTCATGAAGACAGTGTGACTGACGTTGTTCCTTATTACATTTGAGGGTCCCGGCCAAGAAGCGTAGGCAGAAAAGGCACAGTGGGGAAGAGCCTGGGGTCTGCGGTCCAGCACACTGGCGTTTGAGTCCCGATGCTGCTCTTTCCAATTTTAGGAGGCCGGGTGACATAAATTCTCCCCGACTCCATTTTCTCATCTGTAAAATGGGGCAACGTTAGAACCTCCTTAAAGGGGGTGGCGTGTGTGAAATCATTTGTAGTAGACATTTAGGACACGAATTGGCACTTAGTAAATAGCGTTGACTGTGGTTTCCCCTCTGTGTTCATTCGATATGCTGTGCATCGGTGAGTTCAAATCACAGAGTTCTTAGTTTCATGGACCGCAGGGCGTGGTAGGTTTGTATTGGCCTAAATGTGTTTTTGTCTTACAACCTCGCCGTTGAGATCCATTGGGAATGTGATGGTCTGGTTGTGGATCTCCACCCCACCTCTTATTCTCTCCTTGACATTGACACCTTGTTAAACTTTTCTCTTGTTCAGTTTCCTTCTCTATTATATGGAGATCCTAAGAAGATACCCCTCCTCGTGTCTGTCACACGTATAATAAGAATGGTAATAATAATGATGATGAGAAAGAGGATAGCTGATATTTACCACACGCATTCCATTTCTTATATTTATTACATGTGGTTAACACTAGTTGATGTATTAGCTTTTACAGGTATTGATTTATGTAAACCTCCCAGTCACCGACGGGATGGCTTTCATTATTGGTCCCATCTACAGATGAGGCAGCTGAGGCCCGAGAGGAGAAACGCGTTCAGGAGTTGTCAGTCCCTGTGGCTGGTATCACGAATAACATGGAGATCTTTCCAATTCATGACACTGATATGCATGTGATTGTTTTCAATCCCTTCTGAGGAATCCCACTGTGTCTGTATACTATATCCAGCTTTCCAGTGATGGACGTTTTGGTCGTTACTATGACATGTGCTTGAAGAGCGAGTTTTGAAACCCATTGCGTTTTCAGCAGGAGGCTGCCGGCCTCTTTGCGTTAGCTCTGAGATAAATTTCATGTCTTTGGGTAAACTTGACAGATTCAACTGTAGAACTGCGAGAGTGAGGCCATCGGGCTAACCCTTGAGACGAGGAGTAAGAGTTTCGGACAGTGCGCATCGGTGGGTTGAGGGTGATGTTACGAAGACGGCGGCAGGTGAAGGGACCGTTTTCGACCTGTTCCATCCCTAATCCATTTGTGCACAGACATGTCTGTGAAGGAAAACACAAGGGCCGGTGATTCTGGGCTAAAATAAACAGAGTGTGAGCAGCCCTGTACACAGACCAAGACGGACATCCTCCGTTGATGTGCTATTTAAAAATCACAGAGAGACTGCTATTTCCACTGCCTGGGCCCTTCTCTCTCACTGTCAGCTCTGTAATCAGACACTGCCTCCCGGTGAAGCCCTCTCTGTGCTGGCTGTTTATAAATGCACCCCCTCTCTCCATCCCCAAACATCTCGTGTCCCTCTCCTGCTCTCTTTTCTTCCGTAACCCTTGTCCCTGTCCCCGGACTACACACTTCACGTATTTGTTGCCTGTCCCCCACCAGTGCTATGCTGGAGCCTGCTCCTCCTCATTTGCAAAAGCAGATTGCGGAATATTCAGGAATTTTGCAAGCCTGTGGTTAAATTGGCCATCGTGGGCGTATTTACACCACGGGAATTGACACATGCTGCAAATCGGGGACTTCTTTTTCTCAGCGTTGGCTTACCAGCACACAACTGCCCACCATCAAATGCGAGCTCGGTGAGAGAACAGAATTTGTTTGATTCCTTGCTGTGTCCTCAGTAACTAGAAAGGTGCCTTAGAAGAAGTATTTAAAAAGTGTTTGCTGAAGGAAGGAGACAACACATGTGTGAGTGAGTCAGTGAACAAACAAACGAATGAAAGTCAACGAGTGTCTCTCACATGGAGGTTAAGACCGGATGCCATCATTGCTTTTCTTGGTTCAGTGATTGAGTGATTCACAAGCTGGCCGTGGGGCTCTTAGCTGCTAAATGGATTTTACTAGATCCCAGTGTGGAACTGAGTCATGAGATGTGAAGGAGACCAAATCTCAGTTGTGAGTTTCTCTCTTTTTGACAACAGTCTTTGGCGATGAGCCAATGAAAGTTTTTCTTCATAGATTTAGGAAATCAAGCCTCTTGTTGCTTAGCCACTAAAGTAGGAGAGAACTAAAAATACGTAAACAGAAACCTGGGGGAAAAATGCATTGTATGTGTCGTAGGGAAGTTATAACAATCTGGCTTTAGAGCATGCTTTTATTTCCCCAGCCCAGATTTATATTCACAAGTCACCCTAAACAAGAATGATACCTACACTTTTAGCTTGAATTGCTTATAATTGCATTACATGTAAGTTCCGTTATATAATATTGCTGATTTTCAAAGGCTCTATTATCTTCTGTCACGAACTCTCGGATTGCCTTAATGCACCTCCCTTTCTGGAAGGAAACTAAACATTAAGAAGTAAAGCATATGGTTAGGGTTGAAAATAGGCTACCTAAAATATAACCAGAGATTTCTTTTTTGTTGTTTTGTTTCCTTCAGAGTTTCCTCTGTGGTTTCTTTGATGCTTTTTGAGGTGGGAATCGATAATTAGATTTGAAACAGCATGGTTTTCTTGGCATGACCTTACCAGAGGTGGGACTGAGTTTGGCCAGACTTGCACTTGAGAAGAAATATATTTCAAGTTTCAAGAAGTACTGAAAGATGCGGGAAGAGGCTAAGTAGAATTTGTTTAACAATTTCTTAGAACGGAGGCAATTCGCAATGCTTAGATAAGGTGATATAAGGACAATGAGAAGGAAGTACCATTTTTTGCAGAGTCGTGCCTGTATGAATTCTGCTAGTGAATGTGGACGTACAGTTGAAAACCTAGAGCCAGTGAGTAAGCCCATCTGTGACTAAGCAAAGTTGGAAGTTCTCAGGGCTGTCTTGCACCTGTTGAAGGTATGGAGGGTGAGGATGCCATTTTATGCTAAGTCTTGTGGGGCTGTTATCAGAGCAAACAGAACTTCTGCTTAGCCATATATCTATATCTATATCTATGTCTAGATATAGATATAGATATATAGATAGATGCGTAGATGTATAGATATATCTATGTGTGTGTATATATAGATATATCTGTGTGTGTATATATATATTATGTGTATATATATATATATATTGTGTGTATATATATATCATCATCATCATCATCATCACATGTATACACATGGTGGAATATTATTCAGCTATAAAAAAGAATCAAATCTTGCCATTTGTGATAACATTAATGAGCCTGGAGGGCATTATGCTAAATGAAATAAGCCAGACAGAGAAAGACAAATACCGTATGGTATCACCTATATATGAAAACACACAAGGGGCGCCTGGGTGGCTCAGTCGGTTAAGCGTCCGACTTCGGCTCAGGTCATGATCTCACGGTCCGTGAGTTCGAGCCCCGCGTCGGGCTCTGTGCTGACAGCTCAGAGCCTGGAGCCTGTTTCAGATTCTGTGTCTCCCTCTCTCTCTGACCCTCCCCCATTCATGCTCTGTCTCTCTCTGTCTCAAAAATAAATAAATGTTAAAAAAAAAAGAGAAAAAGAAAACACACAAACCAACAAAAACCCTCGTAGAAACAGGGTAAAGGGGTGGCTGCCAGGGCCTAGAGAATGGGACAGATAGAGTTGGCAAAGGGCCCAACATTTCCATTTATGACAAATAAGGTCTGAGGATCCAACGTATCACATGGTAACTATAGTTGATAATACTGTATTCTGTAGTTCAGATTGGCTAAGACAGAGCGACTTAAGTATCTTCACACACACACAAAGTAAATTTGTGAGGCGAGGTGATGGATGTGTTCATTGACTCAGTGGGGGGGGGATCCTTTCATAATGTGTATGTATGATAATCATGTTGTATCCTTTAAATACATTACAATTTTGTGAATCATACCTCCGTAGAGTTGGGGAAAAAGGAGAAGTGCAGTGACTATGTGGGCTGCTGGCAGTGGGAAACCGAGGTTCTGGCTCCATTTTTCTATGCTTCTAGAACACTTTTTAACTGTTTGCTTTTCCACGTGTCAACTTTGTCTTCCCATTGAACAAAAAGTTGGCTGCCAGCTGGACCCAGGGTGCCGTGTTTCATTGTTCTCAGTCCAGTGGCGAAGAGGGAGATTCCAAGCAGAGCATAGACGTTTTTCTCTTCAGTAGGTTTAGGCAAATAGGGGTCATATGACCCCACCGGGACCAAAAACCTTCTCCAAGGAAATACCTTATGTTGCTTCTTTTAAGAATTTAAGAATTTTAAGAATTTCTAGACCCATTCACGGGCAAAGCGGATAGGCTTACAGTAATTGGCTCGCTCGTGATTTGGGCCCACTGCCCCTGCATCCCCGTGGCCGTGGGGTTGGTGGAGGTGACGGAAGATATCTGAACAATGTCAAAGTCTTATTAGGAAGACACGGTGGGTGCTGAGTAGACACAAGCCACTATATACCACTCTAGTTATTATCCCACGCTTCCGGGCGTGGAATCTGTGAAGCTAAGAGGGCTGTCGGCTTCTCCAGGGTCAGGCAGGTAGTGAATGGCAGAGACAGAGTGAGGAGGAGGAGGAGGAGGGAAAGAGAAGGACAGAAAGAAGAAAGAAAGGAGGAGAGGGAAGAAGAGACTACATATGCAGTAGAAACAGAATCACACTTAACTGTGTGTGAGGCCCTGTTCTAAGCATGCTGTATAGCAATAGAAACGAACACATTTGGTTTTCCCAATGTGGTAGGTGCTGTTCTTATTATCCCCCCCTTTACAGTTGAGACACAGAGGCACACGGAGGTTCACTACCTTGCCCGAGAGCACGTAGCCCAACTGTTGGAGCTGGGATATGAACGCAGGAAATCAGTCAGCTCCAGACTCTCTACCGTCTCTTGATTGCCCGCTTTAACCTGCTGGCCTCTTTGGGTATTTGTTTGTTCTCATGGGATTTAATCCCTTGCGTGTTAGGCCTCACAGATTTCACAGGTTGCCTTGACTTGGGTTAGCCCTTCTTTCGACCGTGTGCTGATGACCTTTACTTTGATCCCCGACTCTTTGGATGGAAGGCACAGTCCTGTGAAGTGTCCTGAACTCCTTCACTTTCTACAAGGTGGCTCGCGCTTCCTGGTGTTTACCCCAAACTCCTTCTCATCTCTGTCTGGTGTTGATGAAGCAAAGAGGCCGTAGAGGTTAAGAGAGCGATGGCTTGTAAATGAGGTACGTTAATAAAAAGAAGAAAGTACCACCTGAAAGGCTTTGTTCTTCTTGATCAAGACGTCAGGGTAACTGTTAAATGAGTTCTCTTTGAGAAGAATTCTGCATTTTTGTTTTATCGCCCTTCTTCAAAGAGTAGGGAAGGGATTGAGAAGTCCTTCAAGATCGTTGCAGACCCCACCTCGCAGAGGAATCTGAGTCCGGAAGGGGGTCTTTGATTCAAACGTGCAAAATATACATCCGTGCGGGAGGTGAGGTGCACAAGTCCTTCGCTGGTAGAAACGCCTAAACTTGACATTTTGTATTTATTTTGTGGACCACTAAGAGCAATCACTCCCTGAAGAGCCTCAGACCCCTCCACGTCATGGTGGGGTCAGTCTAGGTTGATGAGGTCTGTTCTTCCATCCTGGCTCCTTCTCTCATCAGCTCTGTGAACTTTCCAGAGCTTGGATTTCTTGCTTGTAAGATGTCTTTGTAGGGCCACAGTCTGGGTTGGGTTCTTGTTCTACCTTGTTCCACTTCTGTTCACCATCATTTTTCTGATGAAACCTCACCCACCCATTTGCTCACTCTCCCTGACCTGGGCATTGACATTGCAAATCCCCCCGTGTTTCACCCCATCCTCTTCTCTCCGTCCAGGGCTTGACTTCCCTTGACCTCACTTTTTGTCATGTGAACTTGCACTCTCAGTGACGCCCTCATTGCTGGCTCCCTCCTCCACTTAACTTCCTTTGAGGACAGCGATCCTCATTCCTATTTCTCCGGAATCCCCCCCCCCCCCCCCCATTTCCTGACACGGTACCACTTCCATATAAAAATGGCTATTGAACAACACCAAACATGCCAGAATAGCGAATTAAAACATCGGAACACTATGTCATTCTCACAAGCTTTGCGTGATTTACTTTTGTGAAAACAAAACCAAAATACAGCAGACAAATGAACCCAAAGAGCATAATCCTCTTTAAAAATAAATGTGGTAAGTACGGGGTTATCTCTGAAGCCTGTCGTTGATGTTGGAAAGCCTTTTTATGATGTTGTTCTCATGGGTGTTTCTATTGGTACAAATTAAAGTTATTATTAAAGACACAGGAATATTTAACACGAATGCCCCGGGGCCTTGAGAAATGGCTTAGACTCAGTGATGTGGCACATCGTGTGTTGTCAGGAAGGAAAGTTCTGCCTCTCGGACAGAAGAGTAAGTCCTCTTGATGTCTACACCTTATTGGAAGATGGTTCTCTGGCAGTAAAACACCAACACGGTGTATCTCTTCTTATTTAGTAATTTTGGGGCACCTGGGTGGCTCAGTTGGTTAACCGTTTGACTCTTGATTTTAGCTCAGGTCATGATCTCGTGGTTCGTGAGATTGAGCCCCATGTCGGGCTCTATGCTGACAGCACGAGCCTGCTTGGGATTCTGTCTCTCGCTCTTTCTGCTCCCCCCCCCCCAAAATAAGTAAACTTCTACAAACAATTAATACCTTCGATCCTTATAACAACAAAGGCAAGGGCAAAATAGACAGTGGAGCCTGTTAAAAATGGTGGACATTATGTATTTTAAGAAGATATTGTATGGTTGGTTGGTTGATCTGTTATTCAAAATGTAAGCATGAATAGTTTTAGCCAACCAGTTCACATGAAGGCTCTGTACCCGTCACAGCTTATGGCATCCCTGGGATGGACCACATGTGTCCTGGGCCCTTCCTAGGCCAGATGAAAAGAGGACAGATGTGAATCGGCTCATTGTCCTAGACCTCAGTCATCTTTAGGATATTGAACCTCTTGATGGACTCCAGCATTGGCCTTGTGTTCTTGAATCTCAACCAGTTTTCATGGACTTGGCCCCAGACCGACATATCCTTAAAACAGGACATCAATCTAAATGCCACTGTGGTGTTTTTAGCCATTCAGACCTTGAAATAGTTACTCAAGAATTGAAACTCAGTAAGACTCTTCACCCCTACCGCCATGTTTCTTTTCTAGCTAATATATCCTAAATTCGAAAAAACACAAAAACAAAAAACCATTGTGGAGGGAACAAAGAAACCCCTGGAGGTCTCCATTTCATTTCTTTCTTTGTTTCCCCCTCACGTTTCTTCCTCCCATTCTACTAATAGGGGCCTTTCAAATGGAAGTTTGAAGTTTATGCAAGTTTGCATGGAACTTCAACATACCCTGAAATCTTTACCTACAGGAGTGAACCCAGTCATGAGTTAATCTTCTCATCGGTTTAAATCAGAGCATGAAAGAATATTCCTGCTGGTAGGACAAGTTAAATTTACTACTACAGCAGAGCACAGAGGCCCTGTGTTCTTACAAATTATATGGTATAGGTTGCATGCAAATTAGACCTCCTTTTCCAATGCAATGTTTCCTTGCTTTATCCTTCAGATGTTTCCATCCTTCAGATCCCACGGTGAGCTAAGAGCAAGAAAATACTGTTTACAATCCACTCGTTCTAGGAAAAAGCTGCTTTACCATTTTTGGAAACCATGGAACTCGTATTAAAATGAGCATGATGGTGTCCATACTGCTTTCGTTTTCTCCTGGTAAATCACTTGAAGGGAATACAGTAAGAACCACAAAAGGAAAATATTCCCAGTCTTTGTGTTGGAGATAACAACTTGGTTAGTCAGTACCTGTGCAACGTGGTGCTTACCGGGATCCTGCTTTGGGCTTTTATTGTCACTGCTCCCCTATTCATTGCTTTCCTGAGACCCGTAACAAAAGAGAAAAAAAAAATAGAATTGTCATTTATAACAGAATTTGCTATTAGCAGTCACCCACCCTTCAGCTAATGATAATAGCTTTTTTTTTTTTAACCGAGGATATACTATTTACCTGGCAAATAGAACATATTAGTTAATAAGATTTTCGCAACAGGCCTAGAAGGGTGCTTTTATGGTTTTCGCCATTTTACGAATGAGGAGCCTGAGAGCAATCAGTTGACTGGAACAAGGTCTCCCGCAGGGCAAATAAGGGGCTGAGCGGAAATTTAAACTGTCTACGGGGGGCCTTCACGGGTGTGTGGCCTGTGTGGTCACACGGGGCCCCGTGCTCAGAAGGGTTTAGTGGTCCCCTGTAGCCATCTTGGTATCTGTCGTGTCCTTTTAAAATAACGGGTCCTGCATTTTCATTCTGTAGTGGGTCCCAGGATAGCCGGTCCTTGTCTCTCTGGCTGTGAAGCTTCCATTCCCTGACACCCTCCTCGGGATGGCAGCGTCTTCTGATAGCCTGATCTACTCGGAGACATTGGCTATCTGAATGGATTGCTACTTTAAAAAAAAAAAAATTAAATATTTTTTTTGTTTGTTTTTTTGAGAGAGACAGCATGAGTGGGGGAGAGGCAGAGAAAGAGGGGGAGACCCAGAATCCCAAGCAGGCTCCAGCCTCTGAGCTGTCAGCACAGAGCCCGACGTGGGGCTTGAACTCACAAATGGCGAGATGGCGACCGAGGCTGAAGTTGGACGCTTAACCGACTGAGCCACCCAGGCGCCCCAGAGGGTTGCTGCTTTGAAACGTGGGCATGACGAATATCTGAACTGCCCGCCTTTAGCTCTCTGGTTACTTAATTGCCAGATAGCAGGAAACAAAATGACTTCGTGTATTTTACCACTTTTTTTTTTTTCATTTCTTCTAAACACACTAAATTGTGTTTTCCTTTTCCTTCTTCATGTTTTAATTTGCTTCGTTCTATTTTGGATTTACCTAACATGCACTGATTTTCTAAAAATGATGCTACTGAGATACTTTATTGTTCTTTCTTTCTTTGTTTTGAGAGAGAGAGAGAGAGAGAGAGAGAGCATGATCAGGAGAGGTCAGAGAGCGAGGGAGAGGGAGAGAGAGAATCCCAAGCGGGCCCCTCAGTATCAGCACAGAGCCCCATCTGGGGCTCAAGCCCATGAACCAAGAGATCACGACCTGAGCTCAAGTTGGACTCTTAACCCACTGAGCCACCCAGATGCTCCAACACACCATTTTTTTTTTTTTTTTTTAATTCACTCATTTGTTGACAGACAGGTAGGTTGTTTCCATATCTTGGGTATTGTGAGTAATCCAGTGAACATGGGGGAAGAGGGACTGGTATCTCTTTGAGATACCGATTTCATTTCCTTTGGATACACGCTCAGAAGGGGGCTTGCTGGATCCTATGGGAGTTCTACTTTTAATTTAATTGGTTTGGGAACCTTCATGCTGTTTCCCACAGTGGCTATGCCCGTGTGCTTCCCCACCCACCGGACACGAGGGTTCTCTTTCTGCACATTCTAACACCTGTTCTGTCTTGACAACTTGAAAAGTTCTGACCTTTTAAATGCTAAGATCACTCTGGGGAATGGGGGAGGCAGTCTTCCAGAGATTGGGAAGGGAAGAGTCTGGAGACCAAGAAGAAATGTGGAGAATTATGGGCAGATCGGGAGTCGTTTTGGATTGCATCAGCTAATCCTATTAAAAACGAAAACATGCCTCTCTAGCTTGAATGTCGAGCCATACTTAAGACAGTCCCCATTAGTTACCGTTTTGAATCGTGACAGTTTCTTTTCGTTAATAGTATACAGCCCTTGCCTGGGTGGCTCAGTCGGTTAAGTGTCTGATTCTTGATTTGGATTCAGGTTGTGATCTCACGGTCATGAGACTGATCCCAGCGTTGGGCTCCCAGGCAGGCTTGGGATTCTCTCTCTCCCTTTCTCTCTGCACCTCCCCTGCTCATGCTCTCTCTCAAAAAAAAAAAAAGAAAAAAGAAAATAAATAAAAATAACTGAGGTAAACACACAGCCCCCTTTTATTTTAAAATCCCCTCTGTTGCCGTCACGTATGGTCATACTTTGGAGAACATTAGGAGTCATCTGATCCAGGCCCCTTGTTTCACGGACGGAGAAACGGATGTCCAGGGAGGCGTGCCAGACTTGTTCAAGGTTGCACAGCCAGGTGGTAATAGGCGAGGTGAGCACAAGGTCTCCTGAATTTATATCTGGTCCTCTTACTACACTACATAAATCTGGTCTGAGGCCTCAAGTCGCCATGATTTCTTTTGAAATTTTCTGCCCATGATAAACGTTTATATAGCCTTAAGCCTCACGTTAAAGTTTGGCATATCCAGGTCCTATGAATAGGAAACTCGGAGATCTGGAGGGAAATGTTAGCTTTCCAGTAAAAGGGCAACGGTGTTTTTGAAATGTTCTGTGTCATGTCAGAAAAGAAAAAAAAAAAAAAGTCCCCCTTTCCGATTAAACTTTCCCAGCAAACAATGCCTTGGAATGTTTGGGCAATTTTGGAACCCTGTAACATATTTTATAAAAACAAATTGCCTAACAAAAGATGCTGGTGAACTCATGCCCAATTAAGTACACTGAAAATAACACAGCTGATTCTGTGCTGTAATAGGAATGCCAGTGAGGTGGCCTTGCTGCAAGGAACGTTTTTCTCTCCAGAGTGCTAGGTTTTGGTTGCTGGGGAGGAAAAAAAAAAAGCCTGAAACAAATTTACAATGAAAGCAAATTGTTCATTCTGTGCAACTGACAATAGGTCTGATGAGGATCCTTGCAAACATGGCAATTGACTCCAAATTGCTAATATCATTAGTATCAAAATATTTTTCTTCCTAAATCTATCCAGGGATGCAATATAATTGTGCTAACCAGGCTGGGCGACTTACGATAGCCAATTACAAGACCTGTCCAGGATATGTTGTCTCTGCTGTGGTTTGGAAACAAGAGTTGTGTTTAAATATTTCCTAAGAAGAACCACTGCAGATTTTTTTTCTTTTTTTTTTTTTAATGGTTATTTGTTTTACTTTTGAGAGAGAGGGAGTGAGGAGCGAAAGCTGGAGAGGGGCAGAGAGAGAGGGAGACACAGAATCCGAAAAAGGCTCCAGGCTCTGAGCTGTCAGCGCAGAGCCCGACGCGGGGCTCGAACTCACGGACCGTGAGATCATGACCTGAGCCGAAGTCAGATGCTTGACCGAATGAACCACCCAGGTGCCCCCAGAATTTTTTTTTTTTAAAAGACATGATTTTTCCTAATTTGCTTAGCATTTTCAGATTTTCACTTCCCTTATACAAGGGACCTTTTAATCTTATACAAAGACATCACCCATCAAGGAATAACCTTTTGTTTCTCATCCTGATGTCCTTCCCCAAAGGATGAAAGCTATCAGCCCTGCTTAGAAAAAGAGCCCCACAGCTGAGGAACAGAGAGCTGAGATCCAAACACTGGTCATCCTTTTATGCCTCTCTCTCGGTAGGAAATTATCACTCTCAATTAAATTTCATCTTTGTCCACCACCCCCAGCAAGCATCTAAACTGTACCCCCAGGGTGTAGCAGGAGCCAGTGGGACGCAGAGCCTGGGGCAGGCAGAGAACTCTACCTATGACCCCTCACCGTGCACCTTGCTTGGTGCCCGTGAATTAATTAGTTAACCTAACTGAGCCTCAGTGACTTCTGAGATAGTAATGCTCGATGAGCTCATGCATTATTTTCCATATACAGATGGGCCACTGGGTGATAAAACATGAAATGACAAGGGGATAAGATAATTTTAGAATTACTATAATAGTGCATGCCAACAACACTTCAATTAAAAAGATAGAACAATAAAAAAAGTTCCGCAACGACGACAACAGGAAGATAATTCTAGAAGTCAGATTCATCACAGTTATGGCCTTTCTGCCAGCAGTCCAGCCTGGCGGCTATATTCCGACTCAGATGGGGACATGAAGGACCCGGACAGGTGTCTTAGATTCTGTAAAATGTGTGGAATTGCCATCTGCAGAAAAGTGTGCCCATGAACCCAAATAAATTGCAGGCCACTGGCCATACCAGTGATCGGGCAGAACTTTATCCCTACTTAAGTCCTTGATTTAAGCATGGGCCAAATGTGTTTGGTGAGCAGGGATGCTTGTGGTCAAGACATTCGGTTGACTACGCTGAATTAAAATGTTTTCAGACCCCACAGTCATTCACACAGCGCTGAGGGCGGAATCACGCAGAAAGCATTCCAAGTGCAAAACTCCATGGGACTCCGGCAGACCACACATCAGAGCTTTGTATCTGAAGTCACTCAGTAGAACCGTCGGATGAGACTCTTGACTGTATCCACTTACGACCGTGCTTTGGCTTCCACTTGCAGACTGACTCACATTCCTAGAAAGTGCAGGCTGCCTAAGTACACTGACTGCTACGTACATTCAAGAGACGTATGTAATTCATAGGTGTTTTCAGACTTGTTTCAAGGTGGCAGCAAACATATGTATACATAATTCAACTTTCAACACGATCCGGCTTTCATGTTCTAGGTATCGTCACTTAAGCGGTCTCCTCGCGGTAAAGAACTTTGATGGAACCTTGGTGTTGACTTCCTAAGGTAGTTGTGAAGATTACACGAGTTCACGCTACCTGGACATAATCAACACAGTGTGTGATAGACCCTTAAGTCAATCAACACCTTCCTTCCATTTTTTAAAGATGTATATTTATTTTGAGAGTGGAGGAGGAGCAGAGAGGGAGAAAGAATCCCAAGCGGGCTCCGTGCTGTCAGTGCAGAGCCCGACGCCGGGCTCGATCCCACAAGCCGCGAGATCGTGACTTGAGCTGAAATCAAGAGTCGGACGCCGAACCAACTGAGCCACCCACGCACTCCGGTCAGCACTTTCCTTCTTTCCATATATTATGTTCGTATCCCTGAAGCCCACAATGGTATTTTCTGTACCGAAGTGAGGTGAGGGTTTCTTCATTCGAACGACGGATAAGACCCACTAAAAGAGAAGGTGACCGCTCATTTATTCTGGAACTGATATTTGCCAGGGACTGAAACGTTGTTTGTGTATCAGGGGGTGATTTTTGTCATCCAGGGGACCTTTGACAATATCTGGAGACTCTGTAAAATTGTTGTTAACTGGGTAGAAGCCCGGGGCACTGCTAAACACCCTGCGATGCACAGGAGAGTCCCCCACAATGGAAAATCATCTAGCCCCAAATATCAATGGTGTTGTGGTGCAGAAACCCTGCCCAAAGTTACCTGGTTCTGACTTAGTCCCCAGACACCAGAGGAGGTGGTGGGTTGTGTGGTTAGCCCCATTTACAGAAGCAGAAATTGTGGCAAGGTGAAGTCGAGAGGTTATCTGAGACCCCCAACCGAGTGGGGGAACGTATGTAGATTTGGATTAATCTGGAATCGAGGCCCTTCATCCCGCCTTCTAAGGGCAAAGTCAGGAGCAGAAGAACCATTTTCTCTGCTGCTACCACCCATTGCTGGCTTTTTGTCCAAATTATTATCAAGTTGAATGAGTATAAAACTTGCTTTATGAGGAATGAAGGAGTGCTTCGACGTTTCTTTTAAAAGCAGCAGGACTTCCATATTTAGTAACTGGATCTAGGGTGCCACCGAATTTTTTTCGCGGTGGAGGTGTGCTGTTGGCAAGGTTCGCTAACCTCGCTGGTGTGGGTCTCGATGGCATCTTTTGTCATGGCTCTCTGTTTGTTTTTAAGTTTAGAGGTAATGTATCTGTTAAGGGAGACTCATAGTGCTGTCCTTGTAGGAGCGAGAATGCATACTCTGGCTTTGCCTTTTGAAGCTTACACACATTATCACTAAAGCACATTATCATTTTTTTATCTGGTGTCAGGGAGGATTTTCTCATCTTGAGCGAGGTGCTGTGCTCTAAGCAGGGAAGGGATTTAGGACTCGTCAGACCTTCCAGGACTGATTTTGTTCCACTGTTTCTCCTACCAGTCAAGAAGAAATAGGGGATAGCAGAAACGCATCAGCTGCCATTTGCAAACCTGTTTCCTTTCTCTGAATATTTTGGGCTCTTGTTGACATGAGCGTTGACCTTTTTTTTTTTTTTTTGCCCTAGGGGATGATTTATTTTATATGAGGTGGTGTTTTCAACAACCACTACAGAATGTTCTGAGTCACTCTGAACTCTATTCGGATAAAAATAAATGCACTCAACCCCCCCCCCCCCACGGATGTTTCCTTTTGTCCGTGAAAATTAGGATTAGCTTTGATCTTTCCACAAACCCCCTCTAGGCACCCCTGATAAATGTTTGAACAAAACGTGAGAAATACCATCAAGAAGCACAAGTCCCTCAGAAATGACAGAAAGTGCCCTGCCTTTGCAGCAGCAAATATTTTCGAAATCCCCTCTTGGTGTTTCTTCATAAAGTGATATGTGAAGAACTCGTAAATTTCAGAAGCGGCATCGCCTTCTCTTCACCTCCGTGGGACCCAGTGAAAGCCACTGGCCCTGGGCGTTACTTAGAGTGGAACCTTCTGGAGGTTGGAACCTCCAGCATGGGTCACCATGTGAAGGGTCATTAAGTCTGCCTGTCAGCTGGGAGCTCCGCTGGGGCAGTGGGCTGGTCAACAGTTCACGGCTTCTACTTGTGACTTGGGCTTGTCACAACATGGCAGCCGGGTCCCACGAAGGAGGGCCCCCAGAGCAAGTACGTCAGGGGGAAGAAACGGAAGATGCCTGCCCTCTTCCCGGCAGGCCTGGGACTAATGCGGCATCCCTGCTTCCATATTCTCTTGGCTGACAGGAACCGAGGAAGGGAAATAAGTCCCAACCCCCGAGGAGGAGAGTGACAGAATTTACAGCCACCTTTACTCCATAAAAGGCAGGGGAATGCTGGGTCATCATTATTTTCCTCTACCTCAGGCCGTGGGATTACACAGAGTAGACCTCAAGTTCATTTGCAGTATGGGACCAGTGCCTAGAACCTTCCTTTCTACACGTTGTTGAAGCTTAATAGAGCTTTATTGCTCACGCTTTACGTTATCAGTATCTTTGATTCTCGAGACAGCGCTTTGAAGGGGATGAGGAGACTGAGGCATGGAGACGTGGGGCAAGTTGTCCAAGCTCAACAGCTGGTGGTGACAGTCGAGGGTCCGAACGCAGGAGGCCTCGTTCTGGGATCCTTGTCGTATCCATTGTGGGCTGGGGATTCTTAGAGATTTTCTTTTTCAAAGCTGTGTCTTTCTTGTGGTGTCTGGGTGGCTCAGTTGGTGGGGCATCCAGCTTCAGGTCGGGTCATGATCTCACAGTCCGTGGGTTCAAGCCCCGCGTCGGGCTCTGTGCTGACAGTGCAGAGCCTGGAGCCTGCTTGGGATTCTGTGTCTCCCTCTCTCCCCGCCCCTCCCCAACTCACACTCTGTCTGTCTGTTTCTCTCTCTCGCTCTCTCCAAAATAAACAAAAATAGTTAAAAAATAAATAAAAATTGTTTATTTCCTTTGGAAATAATCTCTCCTTCCATCCTTGTAGCTTTTCAATATTAGTACTACGCATTTGGAAAATCTGCTTTGTAATGTCCTCAGTTCTTGGAGTTGCTCCATTTAGGCATAGAGTCTGTGTTTTAAATATGCATGTGGTTTGGAGCTGGGCTCAGGGCTGTCAAGAACAAAGGCGCTCCAGAGATTACATCCTTTTTCCATTTCTTCCAGAGGCGATGTGGCTTTGCACTGACTATTGTTTCCTCCGTCTACAAGTCTTGTTTGTGCATAGCTTGGGCTCCCCACCGGCTTGCTGAGGTTGAGATGGCCTCTCCCCACACACACCCACGGACATCCTTCCTCACTTCTTTCTTAATTCTCATTCCCAGCTCCTCATTCTCTGGGTAATTTCTTTGACCAGGCTCCTGAGGTGAAAAACATCTGCTTGGTTCGGCCATGATTTTCAGCCAGGCCACTTCCCGGATCGCTGCTGCTCTGTGTGTTGACCGTCCTTAGTTCTCACGCTTGCTCTGGCTCAAAGAACTGCACCTTCAGGTAAAGCAGGGCTGGTCTCCGTCATCCAAAGAGCACCACCCCTTTTGCGGGAAAGCTGGATGAGGAGAGTTTTCTGAAAAGAAAGCGGGGGGTAGCACGGCTATAACGGAAAGACTGAAGTCAAGATAGGATTAGAATAAGTTAAAACTGGTCAACCAAGAAGAAAAGGGGGTGGGTGTTAAATGGCCGAAGATAACTAATCTGTGGGCATTGGAAGAACTCTCTGGGTGTGCTAACTCCAGCAACAGTGTCGTGCATCAGGGGGACAGGTGTTGAGACCTGGGTGGGAGTGTTGACCATGCCCTCTAGGTATGTCTGTGGCTGCCATGACTCTTCTGTGTTCGTAACTGACCCTGTCTAGATGACCCTTTGAGGAGCAGGGCTGTGGTAGATGACGGACATCCTCTGTCCCAGAAAAGGAGGGGGCCCCCTAACTCTGCACATCTAAGTAGGTTTGCAACATTCCTCTGCATTTCTCCCCTCTGAGCCACCAACTTCCTCTGCATTTGCTCAAATTAGGACCATCCCAGGTGACCAGGTCCTAGCACATGGATACCTGCAAGCATTTTATTTAATTTTTGTAGCATAAGATACAGGTGATGTTGTCTACGTAAATAATTTCTTCTACACTGTACTCAAGTGTATTTGATAATAATGCTCATCCACATTTGCATCTTCAGAAGAGGGATACAAGTTGTGTTTGGTCATTTCGGTAAATTTAGTAAACGAGTGAGTAAAGCTAGAAGGAAAGATGTTCCCCAAGGGTATCAAACTGTGATGCCGTAAACAATGGGAAGCAGTTTTTCTCAGAAGGAATTTGCCAAGTCTTTGAGCGGTGATTAGCAGCGGGGGGGGGGGGGGGGGGGGGGGGCATGGTGTCCAGCCACAGAGAATCACTGATGGGATCACTGCCCTACCACAGTCTGCCTTAGCTATATGGTTTGGCCAAGGAGCTTCGCGTACTCTCCTGCAAAATAAGCAAATAATATTCACATGGAGATGCTGTCAGAATAAAAGAGATAATCTGTATAATTCTCATGGCAAATTAGAGTATTTCAGGGAGTGTGGCTCACTGCGATATTTTGAGCCAGACAGTATTAGGAACAGTTTGATTCAGAAGGGTGTGTAGCAGGTGCAGGACTGGGGGAACCAAGTAAAACACGTGGGGTGCAAGATTTAAGAGGACACCAAAAACTCAATATTCAAGATAAACAGTATTTTATTATGACTATTTTTCTTACGCATTTTTGAGAGAGAGAGAGAGAGAGAGAGAGAGAGAGAGAGAGCTTGAGTGGGGGAGGGGCAGAGAGAGAGAGGGAGACACAGAATCCGACGCAGGCTCCGGGCTCCGAGCTGTCAGCACAGAACTCCACGAACTGCGAGGTCATGACCTGAGCCAAAGTCGGACGCTGAACTGACTGAGTCACCCAGGTGCCCCAAGAGAAACAGTATATTAAAGCAGTACTCACAAATCAGTGCCAAAGAAATCCGTGATAATAACATATAAGTAACATCACATTTTTTAAAAATAAAGACGGATTAAACACTCTCACTCATCTGGTTCCAATAAAACTTTATTTATAAAAGCAGGCAGCCAGGCCATGAGCTCAAGTTCACGGATTTGATTTTTTTTAAATATTGTATCACAATATTATTTATCCCGATCATGCAATTTTTATTTATTTTTCTTTCTTTCTTTCTTCTGGTGGGGGGGGGGTGGGCAGAGAGAGAGGGAGAGAGGAGAGAGAATCCCAAGCAGGCTTCTCACTGTCAGCGTGCCAACCTCAAGGTGGGGCTCAGTTTCACAAACCCGTGAGATCATGACCTGAGCCTAAATCAGGAGTTGGACCCTTAACCAACCGAGTCACCCAGGCACCCCTGATTATCCACTTTTTAGCTCCTTCCTCAACTTTTGTGCCAGAGGGGAATGCCTCACTTTTATAATCATCGTTTGGTTTTTGTTTTTGTTTTGTTTTTTTAATTTTAACTGATAAATTCAGAGGGCTGTAAGTCAAATCCTAGATAAAGACCTTTGGGACCATCATACCCAACCCTCGGGGTGACTGCACATGCTTTCTAAGCACCTCCTTTTTCATGTCAAAGATGGTGACTTTGCCGTTCATAGCGTAAGAGTGAAAAATGGCGTGTGCACGTGTGGGACTGCTGACCTTTTACAGTATCTCCAAACCTGACCTTCTGAGGACGCTGCATTAGACGAGGAAGACGCCTGCTTGCCTAGATGCCTTTGACTTGGTGGTTTAGACGGTGCATTTCCTCCTCTGTTTGTGTTCATTTCCTTTATACTTTATGTTTTTCCTGACTTTCTTTGACCATTTTTTGAGGGCAAATTCTGACTATCCTGAAAATAAGGATCGTTTCAGGAAATTGTTTTCTTTGTTGCTTTTAAATATTGATGGGATTCTGGCAGTGGGCATATAATTAAGCTCACAGCAGCGATCAAGCTCCTTTTTATAATAAGCCTTTTATCCCTTTACCTAATCTGCCACTGCCTTGCCTTGTTTCTCAGGGTTAAATGGCAGGGAGCCATTTGGCTCAACCAGTTGGACCCTGGCAGGACTCGCCTCGAATCAGATGTTCTTTTCCTCCTAGAAGGCAGAGTGTACCTCTTACTCAGGTTCACCTCACATTTCAATTTGCAAATGAACATGTGGCTTCTGTGTCACCCCGTTGGCCACAGCTGATCTATCAACCTAAGTGATGGCCCTCGAATGTGTAATGGCTCCAGCTTTTCAGGGCCACCTCCTCCCAAAGCTGCTGTCCCTCTCGTCCACCTTGTGCTTCTTTGAGGTACGGTATTTCTCCAGGAACCACAAAGGGAGAAGGGAAGAGCACAGTAGCAAGATCTGGTCAAACCATGGGCTAAAGACCGACCGTGGTATCAAGTTCTGAGGTCTAACTGGATTGTCGATTGTCCTTGGAAGGGCATGTGTGGTGTTTCAAACATTCTGCCTGGGAGGGTGGTTTGGGGTGGAATACATAATGAAATCACCTAGTGTGGGTGGCCCTTAGCCAATCAGTCGAAGGCCCAACCAGAACCTGCCTGACCACCTTGAGTGCAGGATATGGTCTTTTCCTGACCTTGGACTCTACCTGAAACGTCAGCTCTTCCTCAGTCTTGACACTGTGGCTGTTACACCATCTGTCGTCCTGATTCTCTGGCTTTTAGACCCACACCGGCACTACCCTATCTGCTCTCCTGGGTCCCCAGCTTCCCAACTACAGATCCGGGGACTTCTTAGCCTTCATAATTGCATTTCCTCATAATAAATGCATGTATAATAGTAATACAGCAAATACTTGTGTAATAAATATAGAAGTCCCTTATTAGAAATACATATGCTATAATTATAGATACATGTAAAGTCAATAAATAAATCTATTGGTTCTGTTTCTCTGGAGACCCCTGACTAAGAGAGCATAGTATTTTTATCGCTCAGAAATTCACTACAGTGTAAGAAGTCTAACATCTAACATACAGCAGTAAGGCATATATCTGATCAAAGAAAAATAAATAGATGTATTCACAATCACAAGATTACAGGGAACGTTTGTCATTTGGGGAATCTGCCCAGCAGATGTGTTTGGGAAAGTTCCTGCCTTATAAATTTTAATGAGAGTTAGAGTCCTTTCCCTTATATAGGGGGAAATGAAATCTCACTAGATCAGCATTACTGCCTTCCCTAGTAAGCTAGGGCATGAGCCATGTGACGTAGATTTGAACAATCAGACATACACAAAACTCTTCCAATGGGGTTTGTGATGCGGAGAGGTCAAGTCAATGCAGAGTTCTTTTTGGCGATGGCTCAATGGACGATAGCATAATTTCCAAGGGCAGCTGTGGACACGGTAACTTCAGGGGCAGCCGTGCCCTCGCTCCACAGGGTCCGAGCTGCGATTTGCCAATAGACATTCTGTTCTGGCTGCTGGGTTTCCCTTTGTTCTTTCCATTTTCCGAATTTGGTTCTCCGGCCTTTGTTGGTAGTTATGTTAGTATATTCCATTTCCGTTACATTGGCCAAAGTCGTTCTTGGTCGTTTATGAATCAGGACTGAGTCATTTATTTATTTCCTTGATATTTCCCGAGCCTGTATTATATACCAGACACTTCTCTCTGCGAAGTGGAGGGAGCAGCGAATAAGACCGACAAGGTCGTTTCTCTCCTGAGGATCCCAGTCTTGGAGGGTGAATGAGTGAATGAACCAACAAGCGAGAAAGTAAGGAGAAACCAGCTTGTTACGAGAGCTCTGGAGCAGATCAGATAGAGTGATGTCATAGGGTGGCTGGAGGACCCCAAGGGGTGGTCAGGGAAGAGCCCTCTGAGGCAATAACCTCTATGTGAGGCCTGAACGGCAAGAGGGAGCCAGCCACGCAGATACTGGGGAGGTGGGAGTAGTGGTTACTTCAAAGGCCCTGAAACCGAATCAGCCAACAGAAGTTCTGACTTGAAGGCGTCATACAAAACTCATGGAACCCACACCCCCAGATGTGTAGACAGAGAAATCAAAGGGCAAACGTTTTCCAAGCCTCTCGTGAAGACTCCTGATGCTGAGCCCTCCAGTCATAACCGTGGCGAAAATACAGAGCAGACCGCAAGGTGGACGTGAGTGCCCTTCGATTTTGATTTAAATTCTGAGCCTAAGTTTTTCTCTTCTGTTCGGTGCCTCACAGTTTCCCTCAGGTTGCATTTTCCCAGACCAGGTCTCCTCTGGTTTTTTTTTTTTTTTTTTTTTTTTTTTTTTTTGGCTGTCTCCTAGTCTGCTTCCTCAATGGCATGCCTGAGGGAAAGGAACTGGCGAGTTAGTGGCCACCATTTTCTCTTAGCGGCATCTCCCAGCTGTGGGAGGATAGGACTGGGCTTCAACCTCAGTGTGGCTCAAGTGTAAGAGTCACCAAAGAAAAACCACGGTGGTTGGGAGACGGATGAGAAGTTTGCTATGTTCGGGCCAGGCTCCCGCAATTCTTTTCAAAGGGAAAGATGTTCGTGGGTAAATAGGTTTACATAACCTTTTTAGACCCTCAGAGCAGTGCTATCAAACCTTGCATGCGTAATGGAAGCCATGTTTATAATTGTAAGTTTTCTGGGAGCCACATTTAAAAAAGTAAAACACACATGTGCACACACACACACACACAGCAGATGAAGTTGACTTTAACAACATTGTATGCAACTAACTATATCCAAAATAGTCGTTAAAAATTGCTAATGAGTTATTTTACATTTTTATGCTAAGTGTTCAAAATTGGTGTGTATGTTACACTTACATCCACCTTGATTCACATCAGCCACAGACCAAGGTGAGCAACCACATGTGGCTGGTGACCGCCATTGGGAAAAAGCAGTGTTAGAGCAAGACTGACTCAATTAATATCTGCTTGGAGACAAAGAAATAGAGTAAGTCCCTGTGCATGAATTCCTGTAACCCTTGGGTATAGATCTTTATAATGTCTTTCACCGGCCCCTTTGTGAGCTCTCATTCCCGGTAGGCCCTCACAAGGCTGCTTTTTCCTCCCTGAAAAATTCTCCTTTATCGCATGATTGTTACGTATTGGCAAGCTTTCTTTTTTTAAAGCTTCTTTTTTTTTTTTTTTTGTTTTTGTTTTACAGTTCTCTTCCTTGGTGATTTAATTTTCACCTTATCCTTCATTTAAAGAAGGCAGTATCGAAAAGCACAATGAACCCTTCTGAGTCAGCTGACACCCTCCTTTGTCAAATATCCTCTTTCCTCCACAATTAAGGGTTTATAAAAGGAATCGGGAAGTGTCTTTCCATGATGTTTTAAACACGAAAATAGGAACACGAGAAGGTTTTCGTTCTATCTGGTAATAAACTTCTATCCTTCTAGAGTCGCTGGCTGATTTTTCTCTTAGGACAGCACGATTCCTACACACCCACTTAACCTCATGGTGCCCAAAGTGAACTTTGTACAGCGTTTTCTCATGCAAACAAAAAGATATTACTTCTCAGGGGTGCCTGGGTAGCTCAGTCAAGCATCTGACTTCAGCTCAGGTCATGTTCTCGCAGTTTGTGGGTTTGAGCCCCACATCAGGCTCTGTGCTGACAGCTCAGAGCCTCCTTCGAATTCTGTGTCTCCCTCTCTCTCTGCCCCTCCCCTTCTCCCTCTCTCTCTCTCTCTCTTAAAAACAAACTTTAAAAAATGTTTAATTAATTTTTAAATAAAAAAAGATGTTACTTCTCTGTTTATCACATAGACCACTTTTGTTCCACGGTGTGTTTTTTGTTTTGTGTTCTCATAATGTTAAGAGGTCTACCCTGTGTCAACCGTGAGATGCTGCAGAGGTATTCATACTCATAAAATAAGAACAATGCAAATGTAGCTAGCACTGACACATCCATTAACCTTTAGGCTTATGATTTATCCTCCTCCCTGGTATTTCAAAGAAAACAAGAAACAGTTAAACGAGCGAACCCACACTATTCCCTATCTTTATTCTTACTACAGGATCAGTCACGAACCATTAATTGGCCACTTTCTTGATATTTGGAGACAGACGAAACCCTCTCTTTCCATGATGAATTTCCCCACCATGTGGTGCATAATAAAGACCCATAAATTCGACAGAGGTTGCATGTTCCTCACGTCTGTGGAAAAAAAGTGATATAGCAGTTGCCTTTGAGTGTAAAAGGCACCACGCTTTGTCTCCCACAGTAAGATAACGCTTAGCATTTAAGGAAGATGCTACTTAAGGAAGGAGAGAGTAGGACCTGTTTCCTTTGTGTATAATAGTCGCTTTGCCTTTTGACCATTAGGATAAACCCACCACATAGTAATCTGCCACCATTGTAAGAGGCAGACGATGATGAGAGTTTCTCCGAGTTTCTCAACATTTCACATCAATATGTAAGCCAAACATATTTTCTACACCCAGTGTAAAATAACAGTAAAGGCTGATGTTGCACACCAGCCCTCCCCTGGTGGGAATAGGGACTGAGGGACCACTACCTGGGGACACCTGTAACCCCATCACAGAGCTCCAGTGGCTAGAAACTCTGACCTAGAAAGTGTTACTAAAATGAATGCCTTCGTCGTGGTAGGAACTTCTCTTTTGGGAGATGCTGAGAATATTGCCTCCTTGATGGTAGATTTCAAGGGTCTCTATTTTAGCAATGCCTGGCTTACCTCTGAAAAGAAGAGGCTCTAATCATTGTCTGCCTCATATCTTATAGTGTTACCAGATTATTGTATGATGAGTTTATCTTAATGATCAAAGGCTAAACTTCTACTGCACAAGAAGGAAATAACTACTTGGCCATGGACTAGTGCATCTTAGGAAATGAAAAGAATATAGAAAAGCCCTGACTGCCAAGAAAGCATGGAGCCAAAGCTCTGCGTTTTGATGCATCTGCTTGGATTGAAATCAGATCTCTTGACTGGTAACTCATGCAGAAAGAAGCCACTTCTAGTCTCATCTGGGCAGAATCCGCCTCTTCAGATTGATGGAGGTCAGGGCTCAACTTCGTAATTAAGCTACTGGAATGGGTTGCAAAGTTAAACACTTGGCAAAGAGAACTGTGGCACGCAAGCTACTTATGGGATGTTAATGCTCTTATCCCGAAATATTTAATTTTCAAGTTTAGAGCTGCATTTGGGGATTCTGAAAAATCTAAAATGCACTTTCCTAGGGAACTGAGATGTCCCTAAAAGGTGTCAAAAACGTCCATTTATAGGGCCGGCTTGGAAGATAGGAGTTACCGTATATACTGAGTATTTAATCTGTGCAACGTACTGTATTGGACGTCAGGCAGTTCACCTGCTGCCTCACAACATCCATGTGAAATAGACGAGTTACCACTCTTACGTGAGGATGAGACCCCGAGAGGCTCAGCAGCTTGTCCAAGGCTCTGTGTAAGGAAGTCGGGGAACCAGGAGTTGACTGTAGGTCTCCTTTTGTGTAAATCCCTTCGTGTGACTGGCTGTTGCACTATTTCTTGAGAGAGCACGCTCCCCACCCCCACTATCTCCCACTGAATGCTGGGCAGAGACACGGGAAAGGCGGTACGCGCAGGGAATAGCCAGCCGAACTAGAGAAACCCCTGAATTTCTCTCCAGCCCACGGCTTCTCTAATCTAGATGCTTCTATCTCATATATTGGAGTCTTAATGATTATAAGATAGCAATTGTAAGGGGAAAAGTGATCCTCTTTGAGTTTCAATATTTTCAAAGCAATGCAGCGTTTTCAATTAATGTGACTGCTCTTTGGCCGTTTGGTTTCTTCATGTTTTAACACGGTTCCCCCTTTTAAAGCTTTGAACATCCTTAGCCATGATGCCTGGCATTTTGTTGGATTTCATGTGTACTGTGAGTAATGCTTCTTCTCTGAAATCATTAGTGTGCGTGCTGTTGCAATCAAGGAAACGGTTTCTGGTGCCATCAGGAATGGTCCTGGAAGCGCATATGGGGTAGCCCATACTTTCTCAAATCGGCAGCAAGAGTATTTTCGGTCGTTAGTCTCTGTGTCTAAGAAAGAAAGGGGTCCCGTGCTTGTAACAAGTGCCAGGATATGAAGATCTTCCTGAACTTAGTATTTGAGCGGACGAGAGTCCTTTATATCAAATAGTTACTGAAGAAACCACCCGTGGTGTATGCATGGGCCTACGAGTTGTATGTCACGGAGGCCGAAATGTTTCTTGCCGGGATCCCAGGAAACATACCTCGCTTCTTTCTCCTTTGGAGAAGTGATTAAGGAAGAGACGTCGCAAAGTGCTCACCGACTTCGAATAACAGTTATGAGTCACCGCTTTGATTTCGATGATGAAACTTTCCAAAAGGGTAAAAAATAGTCGTGGGACTTACATAAGTTCTGGGAAATTATACTGTTCTCTAAGTTGGCCTTTATTAAGTGGAGGCCATTTGGAAAATGTTTCTTTTTGTGCCCTTCATCCGTCTTTGTAAACGGTGGTGCCGAATTGCTGGCACTTTGCCGGGGCCTGGATCCCGGGGGAGGTAACGTGGAATTGTAGGGGTGTTGTCTCCCTTTGCCTCATTGGAGCCACTTTGACTTGAAAGAGGTCCTGACACCTGCCTTTTTCTTTTCTCTTTTTTCTTTTTAATGTGTACTTATTTTGAGAGAAAGAGAGTGTGCGCAGGGGAGGGGCAGAGAGAGAGGGGCAGGGAATCGCCAGCAGGCTCCCAGCTCTCAGCGCAGAGCCCGATGCAGGACTCGATCTCACGAACCCCGAGACCGTGACCTGAGCTGAAATCACGAGTCAGAGTCTCAACTGACTGAGCCCCCGGGCGCTCCTTCAACTTCACTTTTCAAACAACTCCGGACCAATAGCACCAGGCGAGCAAAGGCAGAGATGACTACTGCTAAGTCCATCTGTCAGAAGGTCTCCTCGCCATGACTTCACTTCCATCGCTTGTGCACAAAGGCTATTGGAGATATGTAAACCACGCAGGCTTGAGAACTGGATTCAAACCAGCCTGGAGATTTGACCCTTGGACGTGTACATCTGGCACACATGTTCGGGAAATGGGGCCTCTGGCAACCTTCGCCTGGGATCTAAATATTTGGCCATTGCAGACAGCGGTTTCCTGCACCTGGGTCTCATCCTGCTTCTCTGAGTCGTGTGTTTTGACGTAGGCAACCTCGCTCCCATAAAAGGTGCGGGGAGAGATGCAGGGGCTCCCTCTGGGTTCTCACACACAGAACGTGGATGTGGAAACCGCTTGGCTTGCAGCTCATAGAGCGTCTGCCTGAGCTTTAGGGAGCTGTGGCGCGTTTCCACGGTGAGACCAGTGTTCTAGAAAGGAAGCTGCACCACCGGACCTGGGAACACCAGATCGTTTGCTCATCTGGCAGTGGGGCCGTTGTAAAGACTGGGTACCAAGTGGTGTTTTGCGATTCACCCTGCTGTTTGTTCCTTTCTCGGTCGGAGGCCCGTGGAGTGCCCCACCGATCAGAATTCCGCGCCTCTGCCCTCCTCCCCCTGCTGTGGGTCTGGCTCCCAGCTTCTGCAGTTAGGCATTCTCCAGTTGTCTTAATGATGTTGACTCCCCTGGTGGGTGGCCACAGCGGTGTGCAGCGACTCCGAGGCCCAGGCCTGCTGCTGTCGAAGTCACCCAATGAAATCAATTTGTCGTCCACAGCTGTTCCTCTCCACGCCCACTCGGGAGTTTGTAGATCATCTCTCTCCTCCTTCTCGGGGAAACAACCCAGTCCGGGTGCCTGGGAGACGCGGCAGTCCCCCAGGATTTCCGACGTTCCTCCTCCACAGCTTGCATGCAGCCTTCCTCACTGTCACGCTGTCGTTCTCTGGCAGCTGACACCCGGGCAGGATGAGGCCAGAGCAGGATCGATGAGCCCTGACCCCTGGAGATGGGCTGAGTTGGAAGCCTGCTTCTAAGTGAACCCACTTAGGAAAACCCAGTTCGGTTGGCCTAAAGACCCAGAGCTGTCTAGACAGAGAAGGAAGGTGTTTTGAAAAGAACCCATCGTGTTAACTGCTAAGCTTCTTGGCAAAAATGAAGCATCATAGTGGCTTTTTTTTTTTTAAAGCTGGGACCCTTCCATTTGCATAGACTTCAATGGAAGTGATTCATGTCACCGTGCAGCTATAGATCCATACTCTGCTAATACTTATCAAAATGGGCCAAGAAATAAACGTGTGGGACGTGTCCCGATGAGTTGTTTCACTTAATCCTCAAGGCAGATAGTAAAACAGGTCTGATGATCCTCATGAAGGAAACAAGGAAATGGACCTTTCTTTCAACAATGATTTAGACTTTTTTTTTTTTTTTTTTTTTTTTTTTTACAAATATTTACTTGACCTGCTACATGTTTATGATGGAACTATATATGTTTAAATAAATAAGGACTTAAGACCTAAAGAAAGCTTACCGAACGTTAGCGTCCTGTTCCTGCCCACTGCCTCTGACACTTGTGTGCGTGAATGTGCGTGTGCTTGTGCACCTGCATGCGTCTATGTTGCGGTAATAATGAGGGGGGAGTGACTTTCCTCTAAGTCTCTTGCATCATTTCTGCCCGCATCTGGCGGTTCCCTTCTACTTTAGATAACAATTAGCAGTTTCTCAATGGGCTCCAGCTTGTAAGTTTGATCCCCTTTCCGTCATCTTTTTCTTCTGGTTGGGAGCAAAGTTACTTCTGTTTTTCCATCAGCCGCATAACAGAACAAAGCCCTTCTCCCATATGCTGCTCGTGAATATTTTATGACTGTATTTTGTGGCAATGGGGCAGTGCAGAGAAGCTGATCAGGGGCTAATTGGGCTCCTAAATGAAGGACAGGGATTTAAAACCAGTTAGTGCACGGTTGCTGGCGAAACGTGTGGCGAGGGGAGGGGGAATGACAGCATTATTGAAGTAAAAAAAAAAAATGTATAACAAGGTATAATGCGTAGTTTTGATTTGGAGTTCATTTCTTGCCCCACAGTTAACAAACAAAAAAGTGTGTTACTATCTGATATTAGTAGGCATGGAAAGCATGTAATTACACTGACGACATTTCCTTTATCTTTCATCACACTCCGCACTACTCCGGTACAAGCACTCTACCAGGTTAATCTTACTACGAAACATTTATTAGTTGAGGTTCCAGGCTGATTAAGAGAGGGGGGGTGGGGAGAGAAGATGAGGGAAAGAAGGAGAGAATTCTTCAGCGAAAAATCTCCCTAGGGCCCCAGGAAAAAAAGGATTCAAAGCATGGCCTTAAAACTATCTGTCAATATGTCAAGCACCACCGTTCTAAAACCAGCAATCGGGAATGGTCCTAGATGGTAGGACGGAGAAGTTTTGTTTTGGAGGAAGTGAAGCAGGGTGGCTGGAGGAGCACCTGCACCCCATTTCTTTTCTGAGAAATGGCTGAGGTAGGGAGTGAGGGGGAGCTGACTGGTTTGTCCACACTCCCCACCGGTTCTTACAGCCTGCAAAGCTTCCTGTCCCTTTGAGTAGCACCCTTTGTGTGGTGGAGACCAAGGAAGGGAAGCGGGGAGTCAGAGGCTGAGGGAGAGGAGGAGATGAGGAGAGCTTTGCTGAGTAGGTGGCTCGCTCATTAAGACAAGGTTTGGAATCCAGGCTTTGCGAAGGTTAAAGACTTGAAAAGGGATGTTTGTGAAGCTCAGTTTTGCTTCAGATCTAGATGGTTGTCCAACTGACATCAAGATGGTTTCTAATCCAAAATGATGGACCTGCTGTCCACTGTTGCCTACTTAAGTGATGCGTTTCTCTGGATCTGGAAGAGTTTGGGGTCCTGGTTATTTTGTTTTGTTTGATTGGGTGTTCTCGTTTCTTTCTCCTTAAAACCTTTGAATTTCCCAATAAACACAAACGTGAGTGGGAAAAGTAGTAATGTAAGCCTTTGTTGGAGAACACTTTGCCCTACAAAGTGTCTTGCTCTCTCTCTTCAATGCTTAATTAGTCTGAAGCTGTGTTCACGTTATTACGACAGTAAATGTTCTTCGTAGAAAATAAGGGAAAGAGGGATAAAGAAACTGTGCTCGCTGTTCCTCAGACTAAAGATACTCTGGCTCAACTTGTGGCTTTGGTTTCTTTTGTTCCGTGGTACCCAGAGGACGCATGCCCTTCCACCCAGGGACCTCCCACAGAAACCTTGTGGTCCAGAGGGGCAGAGTCACACAGCCTCGTTTAGGAGTCTTCACCATGACACGTAGTAACCGTGACCGTGAGCAAACCATCTGAACTTTCCGTGCTTCAGTTCCCTCATTTGCAAAAGGGGATGCCCATTTTTCAGGGCTGTCAAGACCCGCACTCAAGTGTGTGGGATGCCCACCCCAGAGCCTGGCACCTGCCGGGAGATGCCCGCCACTCACAGCTCCTGCCCCCATGTTACATCCATCTTCCTGTCTCCTTCTCCAGCAACCAGTGGGAATGTGGTCAAGGTTGCGCAAAATGGCGGATGCCGGAATGGCGGGCAGGCCAAGGGGTTGTGGGGGAGGAGGTCTGCAGAGAGGTCAGAGTAACTGTCACTAAACTTGTAATTTTGACCAGGTGGCCTGTGTCTTTCACTCTTCGATACTGCTGCATAAATAGTACAGTTCATATTTCAGGCTTAATGTCTTTGTCATCTGAGACAGAAGTTATGCTTTCCAAGAGGTGTGCAACTAGCTATGAAAATAAAAAGTTTGGATTTGGAGTCATTTGGGGGGAATGCTAGAATGAAGAGTGTCCAACTTTCCTTAAATCGGTTTAATAGCTCGTGGTAATAATACGTCAAATACATTAATTATGTCATGACAGAATCATTATGCCCCGGTAATATCTAACATTTTCATTAATCTCAAAATGTGTACATTTTAGAGATTTGCTACAAAATATATCAGACCGGATGATTTTATTCTTGACATTTACAATATCCTTTCAGGATTTAAAAAAATACATTAAAGTTCTACGTTCACACTACATATTCTTTTCAATAATTTTTTTTTTGGTTTTGAAATGTCTAAAATTTTAATTGCTTAGGCAGAGAGAACTTAAGTATGAAATCATTCCAATTATTCAAAAAACAGAAAGATTTAGTTAACATTCTGAATTATAAGAAAGATAGCTGACATTCTTTGGGCATTCCCTAAATGGTAGACTCTATTTTAAGAGTTTCATTTGTATTGACTCCATAACCTTATGAAATAACATTTCCAGTTATTCCCATTTTCTTCATGAAGCACAGAGAGGTGGGCTGGCTTGCCCAAGGTCACAGAGCCAGCCTGATACATAGGCAAGGTAGGCTGACCCTGGGGCCTGGGTCCCTGTCCATATGCTGGATCTCAGGAGTAGGATCCATTTATTGAATATGTGGTATTTGCAAGGCCAGTATTAAGAGCTTTGCATATATGATCACACACACACACACACACACACACACACACACACACACACCCTGAAAGGAAAGAGCTCTCTATTGGCAGGACTTAACGATTCTTTGCAGTTTCCAAAGAGAGCAGAATGGTGTCGTGATCCCAGTTTACCTCACCGCCACTTCTCTTGAAACATTGGAACGAAGGCCCCAGGAAATTCTATCAGAGGCCAGATAGGTGGCAGTAGCCAGAGATACACAAGAAATCCTTCCCAACACAAACTACCACACCAAAAGTAACCTCAGGGAGATTGCTCTCCTCCTTGTATATTAGCCCCAGTTCCAGTGTCTCGGGATCTCATGGTCCAGGTTCCACACCCATCTTAATATGTCACTCAGTGGGCCTTTTGGGTTTGGGAGCATTAGATTATTGGTGGCTTACACTCGTGCGGTGGGGCTCCCTGTGTGTGTGCGTGTGCAGACATTCACATGCTGACTTTCTGCCCTCAGAATTTATTGGGAAGCATTCCCTAAAGCATTGCTACAAAACAAGATTAGGAAATGGGGGGATTATGCGTAAGGTGAGCTAAACCTTCAAACAATTTAATCAAAAGCTCTATACTTGGGAGTAAGCTTCCCCTATTGTGAATTTGGGTGCATTTAGTGGCTGAGCAGTGAAACGATTTTAGGGGAAAATATTGGCTTTGTAATCAAATAATTCAATTTATGGCCAAGTCCCTTGAAATAAGTCACTAAAGGCTTTATTACAGCGGGAATTTGAATGGAAACTCACGATTGTTTCAAGCATTCCCCTTTTTTCTTCGGTGATAGCAGCATTTTGTCACCTACTTTAGAGTGGAGTATAGCACCCAACAATTACATGTTTTGAAGTACCTGCCAAATATAATTGAAACTTCTGGATCTTGATCTGAAACAGATTTGCCTCAAACACTTCCTTCATAGAAGGGCCAGAGTGTTGATGTTGTTCGCTGTCACAAGATCTAAGCTTTCACCCTGTCTCAACTGGTTTTGAACTCTGTAAGCCAGAGCACAATATCTAATCTCATCCTATGTAAACCAGGGTGGGAGGCAGCTACGCTACAGGATTGTTAAAAGGAAGCATGAGCTGGGGCGCCTGGGTGGCTCAGTCGGTTAAGCGTCCGACTCCGGCTCAGGTCACGATCTCGAGGTCCGTGATTTCGAGCCCCGCGTCGGGCTCTGGGCTGACAGCTCAGAGCCTGGAGCCTATTTCAGGTTCTGTGTCTCCCTCTCTCTCTGACCCTCCCCCGTTCATGCTCTGTCTCTCTCTGTCTCAAAAATAAATAAACGTTAAAAAAAAAAAAAGAGGAAGCATGAGCTAATGCTTGTGGAGAGCTTGGTAGAGGGCCAGACAGATGCAGGCTCCCGAGAGTCTGTGCAGGTGTAAGAAGGCGGGGGACAGATGGCTCTTCTGAAGCTACAAAGGCTCCTGGCAATTTGGTGCACTTTCTGGCCATGACCTACGGGTCTCTGTCCTTACCGGTACTTTGTCCGTGGCTTTGAAGAAGGTCGGAACTCCTGAGAATTCAGATTGGCTTTGAGAAAGGATCCCGCTCTCAGAACTCAGGCTTCCGACGACAAGCATTTCATAACGACACACTGCTAGTAAGTTCTGAAAAGATAGATCTGTTTTTCAGAGTTTCAAAGATAATGTCACTTGCAAGGAACTAGTAAATTTAACTCTAGCGTTGCCGTGGAGAATGGCGCCGCACTGTTTCCTAGACCTTGGTCACTCACCGCCACCTTCTTCAGTTATGTACCAGTATTTACTTAGTACTTTTTCTTAACATAGCTTTACTTTTAACCCTAATTTGTTTAAATAAGCATATTTCTGTCACCAACAGAAAACCAATACCAGTTGCCGTAAGGGAAGTTTAAAGAAGAAATGCAGGGTCGCCCAGGTGGCTCAGTCGGTTGAGTGTCCGACTCTTGGTTTCGGCTCAGGTCACGATCTCAGTTTCGTGGGCGTGAGCCCCGCATCGGGCTCTGTGTTGACAGCACAGAGCCCGCTTAGGATTCTCTCTCTCCCTCTCTCTGTCTGCCCCTCCCCCATTCGTGCTTTTTCTCTCTCAAAATAAATAAACTTAAAAATAAAAAAAGTTTAAAAAAATAAATACATAGTTACTAAAAAAAAATTTTCGTGTTCCACCTAAAATCGTCTGACATGTTCCTAAGTGTCCCTTTTTCCACCTTTGGGAAATGGTTAACCCACAGTATTTTATTGCAGTGCTTTTGCACAGGGTCGCTCATAAAAGCTTCTCACCTGAACCTCAGATTCCTGCCATCTTTTCACTGGAAAGACCCAGAAGGTTCATCATATCATTCAGCCCTTTGTTTTAAAGTTGAGGAGCAGGAGCTCCTGGGTGGCTCAGTCTGGTGAGCTTCTGAATCTTGCTTTGGGCTCAGTTCATGATCCCAGGGTCATGGGATTGAGCCCTGCATTGGGCTCCATTCGGGGCATAGATCCTGCTTGGGATTCTCTCTCCCCCTCTCTCTGCCCCTCTCCCACTTTCTCTCTCTCTCTCTCTCTCTCTCTCTCTCTCTGTATATATATATATATATATATATATATATATATATATATATACATATATATATATAATAAAATTGAACTGGCGGGACACAAAACTTGCTAGAGGCAATGTGAAATATCCTGCTGCTTTGGAGAAGACGCAAGAGAAAATTAGTCACCAGGAATTTATGGGTAAAACCCGCCACTGCTTTAATTAATACCGTAAAAAGGTAAAGCCAACCAGAGAATTGTAGGGGGTCAGTAAAGCGACAAATTACAAACCGTGACAGGACTGAGTCTTCTATACATCGTTATCACATGAGAGTTATTGAGACGGACACAGCTCATATTCCATTGTTTCCTCATTCTCCCCCTTGTCATTTCTGGTGCGTGGTTGTTTCAGACTGATGCCTCGCCTTCCGTTTGGTCAAATTATATTTCTGTTTAGTGCCCTCCTGATGGTCATGAAAACTAAAGCCGTACCAGTGTATACGGCCCCAAATATAGTATCCAATATGTCTTAGTTGGAAGAGACTTGGAAAATATTAGCCATTGATTTTTTTTTATCTTCCTTTAAAATGAATCCTCACCCAGTCTTGGATTAAAAACATAGCAAAGCCCTGTGAGAAACATATACTTGACATTAGCCTCCCTCCCCCAGAGGAAAGCGCCTGGGTTCACGTTCCGTCTTCCTTGCCCCCTTACCGGCCCTAGGAGTCCGTGGTCATGGTGTGAATCCTTTATGCTTTCCTTATGCTGGCCTTCCAGAAACTGTGAGTTAGAAGAACAGGAGGGGCACAGTCACTCATGATTCATCCACCTGCCTCTGAATAATTTAGTGTACCTCAGCAAGAATTTGATAGCTCTTCCATTTTTTTTTTTAACAGAGCCTTTGAGAGTCTGTAATTTTGTGTAAAATGGTAACTCAGGAGTTGTAGATATGCCAAAACCGTACAGGGAACACCTTCTTCCCTTCTCTTCCCCAACTCTTAGGCTGAATCGTGTGGTACTATCATTTTCATAGGTCAGGATGGCCAACTGTCAGCGATTTGGCCTAATTTCACTTGTAGAAAGTGGAGAGAATATTCATCGCAGCCAGGCAGCCAAGCCCTCTCAACACGAGACCAGCAGCGAGTAGGCACTGGTTGCCTGTCACAGAAGGACCGAAATTCAGACGCCGTATCTAGTCCTTGGAAGCCCCACCAGCTGATAAATGTTAAGTTACAAAACGGAATTAGCGAAGAGGAGATCTAAGTCAGTCAACCCTGTGTCTGGCTGGTCTGGTGCAGAGAACGGGCGAGAAAATAGTGGATATGATTGCTGCACGCTGGCTGACGGGGGATGTTGAAAGCACCAAGAAATATTGTAACGTGGAGTTACAGTCTTCAGCTGTGTCGCCAACCTGTAGCCTTGGAAAACTGGAGTGGAGGGCTTTTGAAGCTGGCGGAGAGAGTTACTGGTGCGGTGACTACTCTAGGGGGCACCAGTGGGTTATCTGGGGGAGCAGGAGGTGGGAGCCCATCCTCAAGGTTGGTTTACCCCAGAGTCACAATCCAAGGGAAGGTTTTCAGGCATACAGCATGGGAAACGCACAGAGGTCATGGAGATGCTCTACCTACAGCAAGGGTTGCCTTGGATTGTTCCGGGGTAAGAGTAACCTTTTTTAGGACTCAGCTGTGTCTTACATAAGTATTTCTGATTAAAAAAAAAAAAGATGTATTTTTTTATTCTAACAGGAAACCACAGCTGCTTAGTTATAAAAATTTTATTTTTTTCACGTACTTTCGCAACGTGACCCAATTGGAAAAGTAGAGTATTGTGATTTTTATCACAGTATTCTCCTATTTCTGTGCTTTAAACGCGTTCATGTGATTCGCTTCTTTAGGTTTCACGAGAAATAATGTACTTCATTTTAAATGGAAATAGTCCCAGGTATCTAGGAAAGGTGTGTTCTCTCAGTGACAGTGACTGATCCTCCAGCAAGTAAAGGGACAGGGAGAAGGTGAGCAGTAAACCCCGAGGAATCTTATGTAAAAGAATTGAAGGACCAGTGAAACAAAACAAGATTTTAGTGGTAACCATGGCAACCTGCAAGGGCTAAGGAAGAACATGAAGCTTTCAGGTCATTATTATTATTGTATTTCAACGTTTATTGACCGCCTGTATGGGATTGGGCTAACCAATTTTTTCTTGGGAGGAACAGATAGATGGAGATGAGGTTTCCCTTGAGGGGAACCAGCACGTTCTAAGAGCTTTTAATGAAGTTGGGACTGTCGGATGACAAAGGAACAGTAAGTTCTCTCTGCTGCCTCGCGGAGAAATTTTTAAAACTTAGAGACCATGTCAGGGAAGGGACCGTGTGGTGACATTTACGCCAGAGACATCTGACGGGTAAAAAGATGTATGATAAAATCAGTGGTGTGGAATAAAAGAAGCCGAAGGTTAGGTTCAAGAGTAATCGGGTTCTTGTTCGGAGAGAGGGCCGATAATATTATTTTTTGGCCAGCCATCTTCTCGTGGGATCCCTGGGGCAAGATATGCTTACCGTGGCAGCCTAATGAAGACGGTGCGTCACCAAAGGAGAGCGAGTGCTTTGACACACCAGCTTCTGAGATACGCTTGTTTCTTCTTCATACGCAGATGCAAGAGCAGAACTGTAAGAAAGCAGAAAGCACAGCAGAACAAAAGAAAACGTGCAGGCTCATCTACCTTCCTGGGATGGGGCCGTGTCTGGAGGGTGGGCAGGATTGTGGAGCGGAGTAGCAGTGTTTAAGTCTGGCGTCCGTGGGGTTTGGTTGATGGCCAAGTGAAAACCAGCAGAATGATTAGCAAGGCCTAAACACTTCCTCTTGATCAGGATCGCTCAAACCACCTGGGGGGTCTGCTTCAAAGGAGGATTTTGATTTCGGTGGAGTGTTGTAGATTCACCAGAACCTGGTGGGACTCCAGATTTGGCATTTCTGCTTCCCAGTTGATGCCCGTGCTGACGATGACCATATTTTGTTATTTTTAAATCTTTCGTTACTTTTGAGAGAGGAGGAGAGAGAGAGAGAGAGAGGCAGAGAGAGAAGGGGACAGACGATCTGAACCAGGCTCTGAGCTGTCAGGGCAGAGCCTGACGTGGGACTCGAACTCACGAACGGAGAGATTGTGACCTGAGCCGAAGTCAAACGCTTAGCTTACCCGGCTGAGGCAGCCAGCTGCCCCCAGTGACCCTACTTTGAATTGTAAAGCTCAGCTTCGCACCGCAGATCACCTGGGGAACTTGCAGATGTCTCATGGCCCAGGCCATACCCCCAAACCAGTGAAATCAGCATATTCAGAGTGCAGTCTAGGAGCTGGCCACCCCCTGTGGGTCAAAGATGGCTCACAGATATCTTAATTCGGCTTACCCAGGATTTCACGACTTTTCTTATGCCTGCAAACATGGGGACCTGTCCCGTAAAACCTTTAGTTTTAGTTCTTCGTTGCATAAATGACACCAGGACCATACTATCAGCCGGGTGTTAGCGGTTGCAGCCAAGGAGAGAGGTCACTCTGGCCCGGCCAGCCACTTTCCCCATTTCTGTTGCCTGCCTGTCCCCTGCCAGCATTTGCTCCTGTGCCCCTGCTCAGAGCCCTAGTCTAATGTCTCCTCCTGGGTGGATGCTTGGCAGTGCTACCCTTCCTTTAAATCCTTGACTTCCACACGGCAGAGGTCTTGGGCCGTTGGCTTGGATGGCATCACCTATCTGTGTGAGCCTCCCCATTTGAAGAGCTGACGTTGAAGAACGCTTGTGAGGAGGAGTCCGGAGCTGAGTTCTCGCCAGCGTCTGCCATTTACTGCTCCGTGGTTACTTAACCTCTTGCACTCGGGGTTCTCCTCCTCCGTGAAGTCACAGTTTGTGGACTGGACTGAACATCCCCTGCGTGGGCCAGCACACCATCAGGCACCATTAGGGATCCAGTCTGCACATTTCTCGTTTGCCAACTCTGTGCCAGGTCCTCCGAGAAGGACGAGAGGGAAGAGAGTCAGGTTTAGTTCCCCTCCCCACCAGGGCTATGAAGGCTGGATGAGTTCTCCTGGAGGAGATGGTTAGGAATTGGATGGCCACACGCCTTCGTGTGCCCTAACAGCCTGGGTTGTACTTGACGTTCGGGTGGAATTCTTAACAGCACAGATTTCACGCGTGAAAGCGGTCTGGTTTGGAAAGAGGTCCGTTGGTCTCCGTCGTTAAGAACAGGTTGCAGTGGGAGGTTCCTCTAAGGAAGGAGAGTCTGTGGGAAGCCACGGGAAGGGGATCCCCCCCATCCAGCAGCACGGGTAGCACGGAAGGGCGTGAGGGGCGTTGTTCCAGCATCTGCATTCACAGGCTTCCACAGGCCAGCAGTGGCCCCGTGTGCTGTGCTCCCGAGCATCCCAGACAAGTCCTCCTGAGCAAGCTCCAGGCGGGAGACAGCGCCTCTCACAAGGGCGGAGTCTCTTTGGCCAGACCTGGGGGGCTCTTCACAGACTGCTCGGCCTCGGCAGCCCCAGAAGCACGGTACGCACTGCCAGTCTCCCGCTCCTAGACCCTTCTGTCTCTTTTTCATCTTGCATCTGGTCATTTCTAGTCACCTAGGACTCTGCTGCTGAAATTCCCTGCCCTGATCTTTTCAGGTTGCCTTTGAAGCCCCTGGTGACCCTGGGTGGGAAGGGCCACCCGCGCGCCGGTTGCTGCCACCTAGTGGGGGTATCATGTCATGTTGCCGTTCTCTGCTCACAACTCTGGGCCGGCCCGGGACCCGCGGGAGGGAATCATCCAGGCAGTGCCTGCGGTGTGATGGGAAGGGTTGGGAAAGTGAAAACGTTTTCCAGAGCATACAAATACCTCATTTCTGTCGAAACTGGGTTTTGTTGCTGATAGAGGATTCTGGAAGCTAACTCTAAACACCCCAATGCACCCGTTCCTTGGGCATAGTGGCTGAACAATATTGTCCTGCCGAGTGGATGAACCGAGGATCCTGCAGAAGAAAGCAGTTCCCACCCTGACCCAAGGAGAGCTGTTCCCTTGTCAGATGCAGGCAGTAGTGTCTTGTTTCTTTCCACGTGAAGAAGAGATTCTCCAAAGTGACCCGCTGTGATCAGCCGAGACCCTCTTCCTGACCCTGACACGGGGCGTGTCCCACTCTCGAGGCTGTGCTGTTACAAGGGTGCAATTCTGTATTATAATAACAACCCCGGGGGTTCAGATTGAGAGTGTAAATTCTACTCTTCCTCTTTCGATTGTCTCTTTTTAAAAAAAATCTACCATTTTTTTTCTGGTAGTGTTCAACAGGAGATATGTGCTCTTTCCAGATCTCTCTGTCTTCTCTGTTCTGCCCTTTTCTATAAATTGGCATCCATCCCATCTCCTATTTCTGGTTCATTCTGATGATTTTTATCTCCAGATTTCTTCCCACAAAACCTTCTGTTCACCATGAAGATCCCCAGTGGGTCTCATCTACTTAAGTAATTCGAACAGACTGAATTTATCCTTTAATTTTTGAGAAAATGTTCCTTTTCACAGTCTCGGCCTACTGGTATACCTGAATGCAATAAGGATTAGCGATGATGAATAATGTAAATAAAGCTGCATATAGATTATAATGACTAGAGCGGTAATAAGCGCCCTGCTATTCCAGTTCTCCTGAGGATTTCTCTGGAAGGTTAAGAAGGATATTTTTGGACATAGTTCACAGAGGCCACCGGAACATTTAATAGTCTGTAATTATTTTTGATTTATAGTATGTTGGTCAAAAGCAGATTCAAGAAATAAATCAACAGCAGTTCACTCAAGGTAAAAATAGGGCCTAAATTGAAGTACGGGCATCATATTGAATTATAGTACCATATTACGTTCGCCACATTTGGAGCTGTGTCATCTTCGATATTCCCATGCTTCAGTTGTCTTCGGCCTTTGCTTTCCAAAAATATTACAAAGGCTGCTTCTGCTGCTTTTGGTATCGTTATGGTACCCGCTTTGAAATATCAAATTGCAGGTATTTGAGACGATGGCATTTTATTGCTGGAAGGAACCTTGGTTGGAAAATAGCCAGCCTGCTCTTTATTTTGGCCTCGAGGAGTGGCCTTGTGGGTAGCCCAGAGGGGCAAAGCGTCCACCTGAGGTCACATAACTAGATCCAAAGCGCAGGTGAATTCGGTTCTCTTTTGATCGTCCTGGAGTGTCGTTCATTTTATTTCTGAGTGCGCACATATAGATACATGGATATGTCCATGTTATACTTTCCTACACGTATTTTATAGTTTTTATCTTATTTATGCATAATAGGTCTTTCTAAGACCATACCTTTCTGATAGCTCCCCAAGAAGAAATGAAAGAAAAATTTCTTTCAAGAATTTCTTAGCTTTTAAAAAAGTAGAGGCAGCTATGGCATTTAATCTTAATAGTTACCTATGTTAAAATGATTTTGGGGTGCCCGGGTAGCTCAGTCAGTTAAACGTGCGACTTCAGCTCAGGTCATGATCTCGTGGTTCGTGAGTTCGAGCCCCTCATGGGGCTCTGTGCTGACGGCTCGGAGCCTGGAGCCTGCTTCTGATCCTGTGTCCCCCCTCTCTCTCTGCCCCTCTCCCGCTTGCGCTCTCTCTCCGTCTCAAAAATAAACATTAAAAAAATTAAAAAAATATATTTTCAACGGCTGCTGAGAAAGAACTAACCTGTCAAGACCGCTTTGGAGGGCAGCGTCCATCAGATCCACGAGGCTATTATGTTTCCAGCCCACTGCTCCTCAGGCACTGATTGTCAACTTCTACAAGCTTTGAAGTAGGAATAAATGTAGTACATTTAAACAGGCCCTCTTACACGATCCTATGGCCGTTAACAAGTGATGGATGACCCACATTTTTTCTCTAAGCAGGTCTATCTGAATGTGTTCTGATTTTAAGGGTGCTTTAACATGCCACCATATTGGGGGGTTTTGGTGGTTGTTTTTCTACATTAGATGAGTCACAGTGGCAAACGGATGTGTGTAGGAAAGTCAAGAAATCATTCTGTCTCCAGATACCTCAGAGAGACTTTTTTTCCCTGCTGTTGTGTTCTAGGACTATTCAAACACAGATTACTGTAAGGAATGTGCATATGAATTTTTAAGATGATTTTTCTGGCTTATTTCTTTTTATTCTAACTGTATTTTAAAATTTTTGAACAGAATGCACTTCTCCCTCCCTTTCTTCCTCCCCTCCTTCTTTCCCTCTCTTCTCCCTTTCTTCCTCCCTTTCTTCATTCCTTCTCCCCTCCTTCCTTCTCTCCTTCTTCCCCTCCTCCTTCTTTCCTTCTTCCCTACTCCCTCCTTCCTTCTTTCTTTCCTTCCTCCCCTCTCTCCTTCCTTCCTCCCTTCCTTCCTCCCTTCCCCCCCTTCCTTCCTCCCTTCCCTTCCTTCCTTCCTTCCTTCCTTCCTTCCTTCCTTCCTTCTCTCCTCCCTTCTCTCCTTCCTTCCTCAGACATTTGTCCTGGCACCTATTAAGCATCAGATATTTTGTTGGATGCTATAATGCTTGTAATTTAGGAAAGATGACGTCGCAGATGTGGTTTCCTTACATTTTTAACTTTTAGGACTATGTCAGATTCATGATCATCCTCTCAAAGTTCATGTATCATTTTACTTGGACCTTTATCATAATCTCTTCAGGGATATTCTGAAATCCAGCCTATTACAAATATTCCTTGTTACCCTCAGAGGCTGTTAAATTGTTCCCGTTGTGAGGCAGAACTCCTACATGCTCTGTGATCAGCGTTGATCTCCCACGTGACCACCATTGTCCACTTAAACGTATAGCTGTGTTCTCTCGTACCTTCTCGTGTATCCGAATGAGATTAATCTTGTCTCGTAGTCAATCCAGGGGACAGGGAGGGAGAGGCCTTCTGTCCTTGTATAAACTGATAAGCATGGTCAGGCAACAGTGCTCTCAGGGGCTAGCTGGAAGGCTGATTTCCTAATCAGCCTCCACCCCTTTCGGAAGCCACAGCAGGCGGGCCTGGCGTGGGGCTCATCACAGTCTGGAGGGACGCGGCCGGCTGGGAGGCAGCTGGAGGTGATCAGAACCAGGGCTTGGCTCCCATCAGCTTCTTCCAGGCCCGGCACGACTCCAAATGGTTTCTGGGTTCCAAAGAAAACACGCCAGCCTTATGCCTGCTGATCCCGGGACGGGGACGGGGTATATGTTACCGGCTTTGAGGTTTTAGAGCAAATGCTCATCGGTGGTGCAAACACCCTTTGTGTCCTGCTGCCACAGGTGAGCAGAAAATGACACCTGAGCTGCCTGCATAGGCTTGTGGTCCTTAACTAGGTGATTCTCACTTGTCTTTAAATCTTCAAGATGAGTCTGCATTTTAGTTTTTTATGCCCCCCCCCCACATGGGACTTTTTATTTTCTCCTCGGTCCTTATCATCGTCTGAAGTTATCTTGATGTATTTCGTGAAGCATTGATTTATCTTTGTTAAGTGTCGATTTGCGTAGAAGCATCATGAAAGCATTGCTCCCGTTCAGTCAAAAAATTACAGGTGAATTACTGAGTGAGGACGTGCCCCTGCCCTGTTTCTTGTTGTCTTTGTTTAATTTCCTTAAATGTTTACTTATGTATTTTTGAAGGAGAGAGAGAGAGGGAGAGGGAGAGAGAATCCCAAGTTGGCTCTGTGCGGTCAGTGCCGAGCCTGACACGGGGCTTGAACTCATGAACCGTGAGATCGTGACCTGAACCGAGATCAAGAGCCAGCCGCTTAACAGACTGAACACCCCCAGGTGCCCCTTGTTCTCTTTAAATTGGGAAACCAAGCATCCGGGGTTGAAAAAGTTATCTGAGAAGAGCGTCTGGGCCTCACCTCTCCGCTCACCTCTTCAGTCTCCGCTTCCTCAAGGGCATCTGAATCTGCATTTTAAATGTAATGGGGTGGCATCTTAGGGACTGTCTTGTGTAGGCTCTTTGCTTTGTAGAAAAGGCCCAGAGGACTCACACACACACTGGGGTACGGTTGGGTGTGTAGCCAAGCCCCGCACTGACACCAGGGACACAGAGATGAGTAAGAAGGAGTTCTTGCTGTATGCAGTGGTCCATACGCTGTTGGGCCCATCATGACCGTCCTTCAGTAAGTTAGTTGAAAGATGAAAGTGACTTGGCAAGGAGAAAGAATGAGATCCTGCCACTTGCGGCAGCGCGGACGGAACTGGAGGGTATCGTGCTAAGGGAAGTAAGTCACAGAAAGACAGATATCCTGTTTTCACTCATATGTGAATCTTGAGAAACTTAACAGAAGACCATGGGGGAAGGGAAGGGGAAAAGATAGTTACAAACAGAGAGGGAGGGAGGTAAACCATAAGAGACTCTCAAATACAGAGAATGAACTAAGGGTTGATGGGGGGGCGGTGGGGAGAGGGCAAAATGGGGGATGGGCATTGAGGAGGGCACTTGCTGGGATGAGCACTGGGTGTTGTATGGAAGACATGAATCATGGGAATCTACCCCCAAAACCAAGAGCGCACCGTGTAGGCTATATGTTAGCCGACTTGACAATAAGTTTATTTAAAAAAAAAAAAAAAAAAGACCGAAGTGTTTTATAAACTGCGGTTATAGATACAAACAGATGGCTAGGCACAGAGCTGTTATACAGTGAGTAGGTACTGAACGGTGAATACAGGGCACTCCGTATAATTGGCTTAAAACTGTTAAGGCCCCAACCTCCGATTAAACAGACAAAGCAGGCGTGGAATACTCTGAATCCGTTTCCAAGCCTAAAAGACAAAAAAGATGTGGAAAAAGAAGATGCTGGGTGCATGCTGACCCTCAGCGTCACCCTCTGCTGTGGAGGAGATGGGTCTTGTTCTCAAGATTCTCCTTCCGTACAGGTATGAAAACACAGGCGATGTGCACCTAACTGGACTTAGCGAAAGGGGGCTCCGGAGGAAGGAGGGCAAGCGATGAGTCCTTTCCCTCAACATTTCTCTTTGACTTTGGCTTTTCTGACCTTCCATTTCTTCCTGTCCTGCCTCATCTCAAGGTTTGTCTGTCCGGTGGATGTTTCCAAACGCCACTGAGAATCTCTGCTCCTGCGATTCTATTTCCTGCGTGGTCAGGTCCTTTGCAGTTCAGAATTCTGCCGCCCATTTGTTTCCCCACAGCTGTCATCTCCAGGAATGAGTTAATTTGAAGATCTATAATTGTTTTTGCCAGAAATCTAGCTTCAAAGCGAAAACGTACAGCAGAGACAGACAGACAGACAGCGAGAAGCTACATTGTGCCATGTGAGGCGAGCTGATGGTGTTTTCCTTGGGAAATTTCTCCAGACCCAGCAGCTGGAACCGTCCCAAGTGCCGCCTAGAGCCTCGCTAGTGAAAGTTGCCTCCCTGTACCCGTAACGCAGGCACCACCGAGGGGACTCCCCAGCCCCACCGCAGACTTTCTGAATGAAACTCTTCATTTTACCAGGATTCCCAGTTGGTTAATAGGCACAATGTGTCTTAAGGAACAGTCCTATAAAACTCGGAGGTCAGACATGAAGAATGTCACAAACTCCAGGTGGGAAAGAATGACAGGGGGGACATCAAACCAAAAATAGGGGGCACCCGGGTGGCTCCATCGGTTAAGTGTCCAACTCTTTTCAGGTCACGGTCTCACGGTTCGTGAGTTCAAGCCCCGTGTCAGGCTCTGTGCTGACAGTGCAGAAACTGCTTGGGCTTCTCTCTCTCTTTCTCTCTCTGCCCCTCCCCTGCTCATGCTCACTTGTTCTCTCTAAAAAAAAAAAAAAAAAGTAAATAAACTACAAAAAATTTTTTTAACAAAGAA